>NC_050600.1:22106236-22474761 GCF_013368585.1 Megalops cyprinoides
AAAGCCAAATAAAAGTATCACTATTACCACATCAAATGCAAACTTTTATTGTTTGGAAATTCATATTTACTGAATCTGCTTAACTTTCTGTGCAACAGCTCTGCAATTTAATCTAATGTCTATTTTATAAATTATTTTATTTCTGTACTGTAATCTCACCCCTGTGATATAATCTCACCTCTATCCTATTAATTCATTTCTGCACTATAATCTCAGCTCTGTGATTTAATCTAATCTCTATCCTATTAATTCATTTCTGATATAATCTTAGCTCATTTCTGTAATCTCACATCTGTGATAATCTTGTCTCTGTGGTATAAATCTAATCTCTGTCCCATAATGGGTTATAATTCCTGTATCTGGACTCTGAACCAACATTTTAGCACAAAGCATGACTTTGTCAGAGTTTGTCATCGTCTTTAATTGTTTTGTTGCACTTATGACTTATGCACACATGGTGATTTCATTCCCGAATTAGGTTCCGTGAACAGTGGACGTCAACACACTAATCATTGCTGAATCCTGGGGGCTTCAGTTAAAAACTTGTTTGTGTGGTGTATGATCACTTTACCCCACTTTGCGCATAATTGCATTAGCATGTGAGGAGATGGAGATTCAATTAATTGTTGTAATTGTTGTAATACAAAGTGTTGTAATGTGACATTTAGTGTCAGTAAATTGTATCAATGCACACACACCTTATAGCATTAAAGTAGTTCCACAGACATAAAATAGTATAGCCATTGCAGTGTGCAATGTGGGATCTGACTCTGATTCTTCAGTGGCCATTTTATAATGTGTGTAAAGGTACTTGTGACCTTCAAAGCTTAAGGGTCTTTGCTGTGGAACAATATTTAATGTTAATAAAAACTTTTTATTTTTGTATACCAACAAACCTGAACCAAATAAAACAGAACAAATTATCCACATTTAGGTTCCCCTGAGTAGAGGTGGGCTTTCTGATTGGCAGAGAGATAGGAATCCGTCATGCTAGCATTTTATCCTGGCCACAATCTCTTTATTCAGCGTAACGAGCAGGGCACGAAAATACACTTCAAGGAAGGGTGTTCTTAGTCATATAATTCATAATAAAAGAGATCACTGAAACAATGCAGGAACTCTTATGACCTACTATAACCCCATTATATTAAAAAAAACAGCAGTAATTAAAAGCATCCATTCATTAGAGGATCATTATGTGCAGCTCAATTAATCCCTGAATTAATTCACTAATTACAAACCCTTAAATATTTAACCAGTGAAATCCCATTGAGGTGAAATATTCATGGGAAACATCAATCAAGTTAATCAAGAGTTAATTGCTTAATTACAACTTTATCAGAGAGAGATGGTCCAGAGTTATCTGCCTTTATCGGAAAACTATAGAGCCTAAATGCAGAACTCGATAAACTGTGAGTGATGTTTATAAGGCGGGAAAGAGTCTTCTATGATATTGACCCAAAGGGGAATGCAAATGGTAGAGGCTGGCTCAAACGTACAATGCCTTTTCATGTGTTCAAATTGGGGTGAAAGTCTGCTTTAGACATTATGGAGCAGGACTTGTAACAGGTGAAAATTGTACTGTATGAACAAACTGTGGATTCAAATCCTAGGTGAGCCAGTACCACTGAACAGTACCCTTTAGCTAGACACTTAGCTGAACATTTATTAAAGCAGTCTGAGTTGGTTAAGCGGGTAAAATACAAACCTGAGATACATAATTTGTCCCAGATATGGGTGCCTGCTTAAAGCAACACATGTTAATAGCTGTGCCTTTGGGGTGATACATATGAAATATCCACTCATGTCAGATACCTAAAATGTACACCATTCATGTAGCTTCCACACTGTCAAGCAGATTCCAAGCTCTCGGGAAAAGAAAAAGAGCAATAATGTCAAACTGATCTGGAGTCAGTCATTCTGGGGGGGGGCGGGGCTGTAGATGGACCCTGCCAGCTTTCTCGACGCCCGCCATTCGTCACCCCCCGTTTAGAGTCACCCTGAGATGTGAGGGGACGATAACCGTTTCATTAACGCGGCTACCGAGACAATATCCCGGCGCTTCATACGGTGATGGTGTCGTTTCCCCTCTGTCGCTCACGGCTAGCGATAGCGATCTGTTGATGAAGTGACAGCATTTTTTTTGGCGGCCCGCTAATTCTCCTGGCTTCACGGATTAGCGCTGTCTTTCGTTGCTGGCAAAATTAAAAAGCCATTGCTCTGGGGGGGGGGGGGAGGGCACACGCAGCACACCTGTTTTTCCAGTAAACTCACCCCAACCGATCGCTCCCGCATCTCAGTACGAGGCCTTCCCGCACAGGTCTGTATGCTTCATCATTATGCAGACTCCAATCTAGGAAAAGTGAGTGTAATGTAATATTGTTGTCTTGCACGTCTGATGTTTGCGCTGAGACTTACAGAAAGAGGCGTCCTCGGATTTGTCTCGAAGTTCCACAGCAGACAACCATGAGTTCGCTCTTGGCGGAGCCGATGTTGGGGGAGGGGGGCTGGTGGGAGGAGATGAGGAATATTTATTCCTGCATGGTTTGGTGCTCTGAGACAGATTTCGCACAAAAAAAACAGTGTTTCAAGAGGGCATCTGAGGCCAGGCCTCCCGTCTCCTCGACAGCACTGGATGAATTACATTAGCAGAGGGCCCACTTTAGTAAATTACATGTCATATACTCCTTCACACTGAGAAAATGGATGGGTTTCAGTGCATTAGCCAATAAAATAAACATGCGCGCACACACACACCAAAAAATAAGATGTTATAATGATGCTTATAGCATTGCTATACGAATTTAGTTCTTGCCATGTCACTGTCTACCTGATTTTCCCCACGACTAATGCAAAAAGAACAAAAAAATAAACAGTTTTTGAAAAACAGCACTTGAATCAAATTCGGTTGAATGCTTGCCAGCTGCTGCCAAGAATGTCCAACGGTATGATTTGATGGTTTCCACAAAAAGGAATGACAATTTTTATTTTGAATGATTATATTAAATGTTTTTAATGCTGCTGCATTTATGCATGTCTGCCAGGTTTTCATAACACTAGTGCAATTGCAGTCAGAAAAAGGCATCTTTTCTTCAATGCACACTGGTCTTCATTTCTATCCCAACTACACCTGATGAAAGAAGATTCTCCAACTGATCTGCGTTTAGGCTGACCAGTGAACTGGCACTTATGTAAAGTCATAAGGTGTTCTTGACCGCTGACCGCTACATAGTAAAACCATTAGAAGAAAAGGAAAAAACAGCCAGATTTTCTAAAGACCTAATTCCTTAACTGGGGTAGTGAACAGTTTTGAAGCATTTAAAAATCCATATGAATTTCTTACAGAGGTTGCTCACTGCTCTGCTGATATTTCTGGACTCATGTGGAGACGGTACTTATAGACAGGAGTGTTCCTGTGAAGACATGAGACTTGACAGCTGGGTTTAAAATTGAGGTTTTCCCCTTTTTCTTTATTTGGTTGATATTTTCTATCGGCAATTTAAATCTGTCCCAACAAGAGAAAAAAAAAACATGCTGGCTAAATTCAAAAAAGAAAACTTGCTTATCTAAATTAACAGCCATGTTTTGTGGCCTGCTGAACGGGAGGGCAAAAAAAAACAAAAAAACAAAATCCAACCGCTGATGAGAAAATAACCCGACGTGTTTGGATTCCCAGAGGGGTCCTCACTGACAGAGGAGAGGCTCCACTCAGCCGCATGCATCCCTAACTGCTGCCGCCTCTGTCACCTGTCAATCACCGGCGTCGCTTGCGCGCGGTGAATTGCTGCTTTGCTCGCCTTCAAGCAGGTCAAGGGACTGAACCCCCCCCCCCCCCTCCCCCCCAAAAAAATTATTAGGCACGCCTCGCTAATATTTAATATTGTTTAATAATGCACGCAATTAAAAGCGTTTATTTTGCCATTATGAAGGGTGTGGATTAATCTTGCCGCAGTAATGAACTGTCTCCAGTCAGCTGGAAAGCTATTAATAAACAGTGCCATGTCGCTGAGAGGCAGCTCTGACATGCCAGCTCGCTGGGAGCTAAGATTTATATTTATTTTCACAGTGAAACAGCAGCCTTTTATAGAAGATGCCACACCTCTCTCTCTCCCTCCCTCAAATCCGGAGAAAATACATGCTTTATCGCGGCATGACTTCACAATGTACAGCTAAAGAATGGCTGGGAACGCAGGCGCACGACACCACGATAACAACAACATGATGATAACCGCGCCACAAAGGTAGCTACTCTCATCTCTCTCTCTCTCATTCTCTCTCTTCCTCTCTCCCTCCAGCCTTGTCCGAGAATTACAGCCAGGTGGCTTTCGAGGTCACTTAATCCCTCCGATTTATTACCCCCACTCGTCCGGAGTGATTAAACATGCCAGGGGAGCCGGGCAGAAGGAAAGAAAAGAAAGAAAGGAAAAAAAAAAACTTGCAGATAACAGCTTAATGCAATCTTACCAAGGGAACTGCGGTAATATATCACCTGGCAGAGCTAATAAAATATTGTATCTGCCTCCATTAGTCAGAGAAGAAAGGTTCAATTATATTTCATATGAATATACCTCCACGCAGGTGTGGGGGCGGGCCTGGCCCTGTCTCGCGATCAGACATCTTTCTTTCCCTCCCTCCCTCCCTCCCTCCCTGTTACTTCCCTTTGCACCCCCCCCTCCATAGTTATTTAATAACATTTCATCCATTTGGATGAGCTATGAATGAAAAGTGTGCGATGGTGTTTCATAATTCGGCTAATCTTATCCCAGAGAAAAATCTCATTTTCGTATCTCATTTGGGGAGATGGAGAGAGCGGCCGAGAGAGAGGGAGAGAGAGGGCGAGAGAGAGGGAGAGTGAGTGTCTTCCCCTACCTCCCTCCCTACCAACCCCCCACCCCCTCCCTTTCCTCTCAGCTGCAGGAGGAAATTACCTCTCTCCTGGAGTCCCATCCTGCTCCCGGTTCCCCCCTGCATCATTATTTAAAACTGGGCTGTCATCTTGACATCTCCAAGAAGCCAGGGAATGTTCATTCAGAGATGCCTTGTTTCATACACGCATAAATATGCTTATTTCTCGCTCTTTCAGTCTGCCTTTGCCTGACAAGAACCGGGGAAAAAAGTACAGCCTGGGGGAGATTCATTAATACTGTGTCTCTTTCATGAGACTTACAGGTTATCGTGATTATTTTTATACACAGTGAGTAATACATTTGTTTTCATACCTTCCTCTCTTTTTAAAAGGATAAATGAGCTTTAAGAAATACATATGCAGATCATAAATTTAAATAGGAAAATCTGGACCCACACATGGATGAACTTATGCATATGAGCATAAGTGAGCAAACCTCTGGGTTTCGACCATAGTCTGGTTCTTTTCAGGTTAAAATGGAGGCCAGTGAAGACCAGATTTTGTTCAAAACGTTGTTTGCTCACTTACAGTGTGTGGGTCCTTTTTTCCTGCTTTCATGAGAATTTGCATGAACCTGTATGATTTGGTTTTTCCTGCATTCTGTGATTGATATAGCAGTAGACTACTGTATTAAGTGGCCTTGTTTTTTCTATCCACCTGACCTTTGACCTTTTGAGGTCAACTTTACAAATGGCATCCTATCTTGTAATGCATGTTTTTTATATTGTTCTAAAGATGTCTCTTCTTTTAGTGTGTTATCATCATTGCTTTGCTCTGGCTATTAATTTAGATTTTGTGGTGGCTTGCCGACTTGCACATGATGCAAAGCAATTACTGTGGGCACTGTATTCATCCAGGAAATGACTGCACATTATAGACAAGCCGGTCCCAACCCTGCCCACATACCAAAGCAACACATGATTTAGCCGTCATCGTTCCAATAAACCTCAGTGTGATCTGTCGAAATTGGACAGAAAAATTGCCTGCGATGTTGTAAACGTGTCTGATCAATGCTCAATATCCCACTTCTCTTTGAAGGGGTATCCCCTGCAAAATGATTCAAATTACCATCAGGGCAAATCCGGCTGCATGGTTTATTAATATTTAATGTTAGCAGGTGTTGCGATGAATATTGTCACCAAGCGGGGATTGAGCTGAATTACCCGGAGTTGTAATGTTTGTCACAGTGTCTGGTTCAGCTGAGAATGCTAGCTGTGAAGTGTCTTAGACTGTAATGTTGTGGCACCAGGGAGTAACAGAATCTAGCTTAGTACCATTGCGAATTCCCCATTTCCCCCGTTTCTTGACTTAGCCTGACTCCACACATGAAGTTGGAATTCGTTTACATTTCAATATGGTAGACAAAACTGTGAGTGACTAATGACATCTACTTTCAATTCCAAAGGCCACAAAATACAGCATACCAAGGCAGCCTATGGTTCTACTATCTAGAAGCAGCATGAATTCCCAAATGGAAGTTGACAAACCTTCTTGTGCTCAAACTGAATGTAAAATATGCCAAGACAGCGCTACTTAATTCAAACTGGACTTTCACACTCGTATATTGTCTTTGTCATTGTTATCACTGTGTATCTTTTTAATTCAACCAGTTGCTTGTAATTTTAGTTGAACTGTTGACAGTGTTTCTCTTTGTGTAGAAGCCAGAATTTGCTTGAAGGCAGTAATACATTTAATGAGAGTCCTATCCTGGCTAAATCAATAAAATAAATGAATGAAAAGATGAGCTTCTGCTTTGTGGTCGATATCTAATTGCCTCAGCGTGTCACTACTTGGTAAAATTTGAATCTTTTTAGATGACTGAAACTGTAATGTTTATGAAATGTTCATCTTGTTCTATTGAATGTATTCCTGCTAGACTGCTTAGAATGGCTTGTTATAATATTCTTATGATCATTAATATCTCTCTTACTAACAATGTTTCCATTTATTTTCAAACTGCTGTCGTTTGACCCTTTCATTGGTTGCCTCCAAAAGTCTTACAATTGAATATGGGCTAGGTGTTCTGATGTATCACCTTGTTCGGTGGAGACCCTCTCATATACATTACATTATTGCCATTTAGCAGATGCTCTTATCCACAGCAACTTACATCAATTACAGGTTTTTACAATGTTATCTATTTATACAGCTGGATATTTATTGAGGCAATTGTGGGTTAAGTACCTCGCCCAAGGGTACAGCAGCAGTGCTCCAGTGGGGAATTAAACTGGCAACCTTTCGGTTATGAGTCCTGCTCCTTTACCACTGTGCCACACTGCTGCCCCGAAACATTGCACAGATTCTTCAAAATGCCTGACAGTACTTTACAGTAGCATGTTTGTGTCCGGGTTTCCAGACTCTAACAGCAAAACCTGTAGGCAGAGAAAGCCAAAGCAGCCAAACGTATTCCCTGTGTTATCCCTTTGAATCCAAGGTAAAGGGGCAAATTCATAGCCCTTCTTCACAGTTCTGCTGTGAAAATCTGCTGTGCTCACACAAACATGGGCTACACGTCATCGCTCACAATATAACTGCATAACAAATAAGCCAATGCAGTTACCAGAAGTGCATTTATTAAAGCTGAATATGGATAAGGATCACAAAAAAATCTGAAAAAGCCAAAGCAAAAAGGCCAAGTGGCCACTGCTGTTTTTTTTTTTCAGCCAACCAGTCAAGCAAACAGCCAAACTGTCAAATTTGACCTTAAAAAGGCTATTCTGGTAGCCCTGGTTTGCATCCATTATGTAAAACAATAACAATTGGGCAGTGCACAGATCATTTTGGTAAAGACTATTTTGAGAGAAGCACCAAGACTGGTCCAGACGTTCCAGTTTAAATTGCATTATAGCAGTTCCATTCTATTTAAAATTCACTGTTGCTCTTTAACTCCCACAGAGTGCTTCTCTCCTAGGGTTTCCACATTTGATTTGTGAAAAACCAAGACACTTGGGCAATTTTTTTTTTTTTTTTCTGGATTAAACCATATTTGCAAATATACTATGTTAACAGTTGTAGAACTCCCTATTGCCTCTCTTACCTATATTTGTCCTGATGCACACACACTCCCTGACACAGTTGCACTCACTCTGGACTCCTTTGTCTGCTGCTCTTCCTTTCTACATTAAATAGATTTTTTTACTTTAATGTGTAAACATATACTGTCTAATTATAATTTACTATAAAATGTAATGATATGTCCAAAGGTATACTCCCTTTAGAAATGAAAACATGATTAGATGTATTATAATAGATTATAAACAACTATTTAACTTAATGAATTTGGACAACCTAAAAATACCTAAAACAACCTAAAAAATTTCTCACCTCTTTTTCGCATTTACTTTATTGCCACAATCCGTGGATAAGTAGCTGTGGCCGTGAAGCGCTTTGTGGTATAGGCCTACACTGCTAAGCTCCGCTATTGTTATCCTGTCTTCCTCTGGTGAACCTTTTTTTGTCATAAAAATGAAAATGACTAGATTTTGTGCTGTTTTTCTTTCATATTTAACTGAAATTTTGGCTGGACACAAAACACAGGTGGCAGGGAATGGGTCTCCTTGGGTGGGCCTTACCCACTCAGAAAATTTTTCTCTTTTCGACTAGTCTGAGTTGTACGTTGTAAATCGTTTTTTCTTTGACGCTGGTGGCTCGTCCAATTTTGTTTTTTCATCCTCCTCGTCCACCCCACCCCCCCTTTCACAAAACCTACAAAATCAATAGAAAGTTAAAAAAATAATAATAACATTACCTCTAGCTAGCTACTGAACTCACGGTGGGTCGTGGATGTGGATGCGCGCGGCAGACCGACAGCCCGGGAAGTTGCTAGGCAATAAGGTAAGCTTTTGTATTTCCGTTACCAATCAAATAAAAGTATAGACATGGCCAATCATCACTGTGTTTTACCCGTTTTTACCCGTTTATGGACACAGGATTAGATGTATAAACATAACCAGGAAGAAAACAGAATAGCAGTAGAAGGAAACCAAATGAGGTTTTATTTGAAACTATGAAATTCTAAATTACAAGTACATTTTCGCAAAAAACCGGGACAATTCATGTCCTGGGAAAGACTATTAATTTCCTGGGACAGTCGCTCAAATAAAAAAAGGACAATACCGGTAAAATCGGGACGGGTGGCAACCTTATTCTCTCCTCCTGCACTAAACCCATCACAGGGCCACTATTCTGTCTTGTCCCACTACAGTCGCCCTTTTTATACGGGTGGTCAGGCACTTACCACCTCAATTGATAAATGACATTAAGACAAAGCTAATTAGCAAAGCTAACAAAACAATTACGTATGCACAACCACCCTGTTACCACGATCATGAGTTTGCAAGAAACAAGCTATCTTCATTCTAATCTGGGCAGTTTGATCACCACACCTGAGGTGAGGAACCATGGTGGGTCTTATTTGATCACACCATGGGGGATCTTTTCACTAAGATATCTCTAGCCTGCTACTACAAAGGGAAAAAAAATGAAACACACTGCGATCCACCTTTTTTCCCTTGGTTGTAACTGCCTTAATGGTCAGGCCTTATAGCATTTGCAGTTTATAGAAAATGCTATCACTTTCACATGATTGACCAAAGAAACAGGACACCTATTAGAGAAGATTTGAAGATCACATTAAATAAAGGTTGTTCATGGGCATGCCTCAGAAATGTTTTTGAATGGAATTTTTGGTTTATACTTGGCTGTTTTTCATTGTGCACACTGTCTGTGTGTGCATTCATTGTGAAGTTTTTGTTAAATTTCATTAAAATGTTTGCTGTTAGTTAGAAAGCTCTTTCTGCGAAAAGCTTCATAAATAACCTCAATTCATCATCGTTATTTGCATAGACTGAGGCAATGGCCTTTGTCTGCTCCTGTGTGCCATTAACTGTGCTGTGTGACTGCAGACCGATCTCTGTTGTTCTTCAATAATCTCTTCTCTAATTGTGCGCGTGCAGTTCAATGAAATCTATCTCTGTCACTGTTAGAATGTGATCCTTTTCCTCTCCTGGCAGCCGGCTGCAGATCAATTTAGCAAACAACCCCTCCCGGCCTGCGGGATTACTGTGCAATTTCATAGTGCGTCCATTTTTTGGTGTCTTTTACATATCTGTTTTACATGAAAGTGCCTCATAGCTTGACACATTCTAGGAATGTTGTGGTATGTCTGAAATTGTTGCCACATTAATCTCGAAGTGAGAATACATTTTGTTCTGGTGGAGTTTGTATCAGTGAACTTTTAGGGCACAGATACAGCAGAAAGGTGACAGTTAAAACGTACATGTGTCTTATGAATAGAACACAATAATAACAATAAACATACACCCTGATCTTTGGCTTTATGTATCTCACCTATTTTTCTGAAGGAGCTATAGATAGAAAATCGAAATAATGTAGGGCATATAAACTACTCATGGCAGGTCCTCATCCTGGTATTCACAGATGGCAGCAAACATTTGACTTGATAATGTAAATAGTTTCATGTCACCTACTTTATAAAGTGATACCAAATTTCACATAAAAACAAAGAGGGATATGAGGAAATGGAATAAACATTAATGAGATACATACACAGTGAAAAAACATCATCCCTGTACGTCAACTATCAAAGGACAGGGTATGTGGAGGACAATGCTCAATTACCAACAACACTCAGTCTCTGCCTTTTTTATTTTCACTATTCTGGCTTCTGTGATAAAAATGGAGAATTAATCCTTCTCAGTTTAGAGGAGCGTAGCTGAGTTGACCGGCTGGGCCCTGACTCCCTCTGCGGTTTGGATCATTTTCAGACAGACTGGAAGACCGCAGTCTGTCGGCTCTCTCCAGACAGGGTGAGGCCAAGCCTCCCTCTTGCTCCTCTGACCTTACATGCACACCTCAGTGATCACACCTTGGCAGCACCGCACGGCGGCGGCTAATGAACGACCCCGGTTCAGCACACGCCGTTCCACGGGCTCCGGGTTAGCGCGGCGAGCCTGGGAGAACAGCAGCGAGGGGAACAGAATGTACAAAGCACGGGTGGTCGAGGGAGGGAGCGTCTGGGGGAGGGGTCCGCGGAGCACGATCCTCATCACCACCAGCTTTCTATTAGAGTCCGCGAGAGTGGGAAACGGACCCGAATCGTTAGCTGCGCAGCCTGAGCAGGACAGATTTGGGAGGGGGCGAATGGACGCTGCTGTTGTTCGCCGACCGCTGGGAAGTTGATTAAATCCTTCTTCTCTTCCACCCACCCCACCCCACCCCACCCCACCCCACCCCCCCACATCCCACACCCCACCCCATCCCCCTCATTTCTTTGTTGTCATAGCGCCGAGCTCTTAAGTGCTGAATTGCAATCGCATTATCTCCCGCAGCTCACATCAAAGGGCTTTCCGCCGGCACCGGACCCGGGCCCTGCCGACACAGCGCGCTGACGATGAGCCCGGCTAATGCACTCCGCTAATACATTCAGCAGGGGAACAGGCCGCTACCAGCTACTGAGACACAATACCGCACAGCGCCAGAGGAGGAAGCGTGTTCACTGTCCCTAATTCAACTCGAAGGAGGCCTCATACCCATTCGTTCCAGCTTGTGACTACTGGCAAACCGCCACAGATCAGCTCTACCCCTGTATATGATAAATGTAAAGTATGAGTGATGATATGTATTTAATAGATTTTTTTAAGCAGACGCGCTTATCCAGGAAAGGGTGCCCTTCTGTTATACCCTTGCTCAACGGTACAGAAGAAGGTTTTCAGTCCGGGACTTGAACCCTTGACCCTAAGGTTTAGCATACCGCGCTCTTATCGCTACACCACAAGGTGGTCTGGCTTTCAGCATTCTGAAGGCAGAGCTGCGGCACTCACCAGCATCCAAATACCGCCGGTTCCGAAGAAGAACAGAAGCAAATGTGTGTCCCGCTCAACTCGGTGACCTTTACGGGTGTCTGGAGAAACAACAAGCAGGGGAAAAAAAAGGAGGCGAAAGTCAGCTTTCGGCTAGCCTACTCCTCCGCCGAGTTTTGCTACAGCGGCTCCTTCAAAGCCGGCGGAATGAGTAACCTCAAGGCCCGACCTCCCATTGGAACCTGCATTATTAAAAAGATCGAAACGCGTTGTTTATTTTTTCATATTTCCCCCAACCACCACCACAGACTAGGAAGAAAGAAAGACAAAACATCTCATTAGAGCATTCTGTATTAAAAGGGGGTTGCGTTTAAATGAATCTTTCGAGATGCAACGAAAGTGCAGGCATTTAGGTGTGCCGCTACTCGATGGAGAAAACGGAAACAAATGCTTCACATTTAACACTCCCCTCTATAAGGGTTTCCAAATGATTTTATTGTCGTCTTCAGGTGAAGCAGAACATTAAGTAATTAATGTGTGTGCTAATGTCATCTGCTAATGCCCTTAACCAAATTACCTCCTCGTCTTTGTGGGGCAGGCTTAAGAAGAATGGAAATCAGAATATAAGAATAAAAATAGAGAATAAATAGTAAATAAATAATGAAAGCATGTACTGAATATCAGGTCTATCCATCCTCAAATCAGACATATCCAAAAGTCTTCCAAAAAAGTATTCTCTCATCCAAAGTGTTTAGATTTATGTGGGACTCCGATATCACCCTGGGGCCCGTGTTCCAACCTTCTGTACTAATTGACTGGCAAACATCAAGTGCTCGCAGTTAACACACACACAACTGGCATGACATTGCTCGCGATTTCATCATCATCAAACGAGATCGTTACTGGCGCGCCCCCTCCGGATCAAAGCGCCGTCACTCGACACATGAGACGCGGCGCAGCAAAGCAGGCTGGGATCAGCGCTCTGTCAGCCGGGTCTAGCAGGGCACAGACAGTCGCAAGCATGCATGCATAAAGTATTAGGGTTCCCGCTGCACTCTGGGTAAACGAACCCTCATGAGGACCTGCGAGCGGAGAGAACGCTCTCCCCGCTCAGAAGCCGGCTGGTTATGTTTGGCGACCCAAGTCCTTGTACTGCTGTCGCTGATGACTGGGATAGGCCCGACCCAATCAAACGTTTTTTCAGTGTGGATTTGAGTACAAAACGAACACAGCTGGGTATGTGTAAACCCGTAGGCTCAAAAACAGGTGCTCGTGTCACACGATAAAGCTAGTTGCAGATATAACTCTCCTTTTTTCCTGCACTCAAATGGAAAGACATGAATCACTGATAGTGGGTAACAGGCATAAATCTCTGTCCTTAGCTTTGATAAACAGAGGGTTCTCCCTGGCCGTGAAAAGAGTGATGGCTTTCCTCATTGTTTTGCTAATTGAAAGCTAAATCAAAGCAGTGAACATGCACACGTGGTTGGTTTATAAACAGAACTGAATGCAGAAGACAGAAATAGGGTTGCAGCAATGGTCAGCGTATTTACTTCAGTGTCAGAGGTACAGTATGGACCGAGGTTTCACAACATCATGGACAGATTCAAATTTTGATTTGAAAGCCTCTCCTTCAATCAGCTGTCTTTCCTTTTAATCATATTCATCCTCCATCTGCAGCAAAAGGAGATGGAGTTTCAAAATCCCAAAAGTACTAAAATTTATATCGTTTTCTAATACATACTGTATGTGATACATATATTACATATATAATAACTGGGTTGAAGAGATATGACGTTAGTGCTGACAGGAGAGAGACTGTGTTATGAGGAGTTGAACACATATAAGAACTATCAATGCAATTAAATAATCAATGTCATATACTGTATTTGTGGCATGCACAAATGACATCATTATTCATTGTTTTTCATAAAGTTTGTCCTAATTGATATGTATCTGTTTATACGACAGTGTTGAGATGCATTGCTTTCCCTTGAACTGGCTATCCCACTGCTTCACAGAATGACACCACTGTGTCCAGTTATTCTAGGTCACCCTCACTGTTGATTCCATTTGATTGGGAAATACGATATAATCAGCAGCTGGTAAATTCAGGCAGCCCAGTCTGGCACAGGTATTAAAACTACTCCGCTAAAATGAATCTGGGTCTCCCCAAAAAAAACGACCTAAATACATTTCAAAGATCAGACCTGTCAAGATTTCGTCAGCCCTTTTTTTTTTTTGTGGGACACTGCGTTGCGACCGGAGAGAGGAGGTGGTCTCACTTGCAGATTGATGAGCGGCAGGAACAGAAGCAGTGCAGGGGTGCGGGGAGGTTCAGCGCCTAATTTCTGCCCTTCCACACCTTGTCACCACTGGCTCCTCCCCTCCACCCTGCTCATTGGTCGACTTCAATAGATCTTCTCTCCTGGATTTTCTCCATTCGGAGGATGTTTCTGAGACTCACTCCAAACACTGCTCGCCTACATGCACACTTCCACCCAAATATGCACAGGTTATTCCACTCTAAATGATGACCACTCACACTTTCAAATGGAGGCAGGATAAAAAAAGATGTAGTACGGTACATCTGGACACATTTATACTGTACGCATTTATAATCCCAAAAGTTCCATAGAGATAATACATTTTAAACCATCTTTCCCTTATATCTCCTGGTAGAGGATATACAGCCACTCCACCCTACCTGAGCTTAAAGGGCACGGAGGGTTTACCTTACCTTTATTGTATTGGAGGTTGACATTAAATGGAAGTTTTTGGGAAAAAAAAAATCCATAATGTTACGTATTTTCAGGCAAGCCTCTAGGAAAGTGTTTATTTGGATGTGCAAAGTGTGGTGCTTACAAGGTTTTTTTGAACATATAGTGGGTCCAAACAAACACTTTTCCTGGGTTTCATTTCCTTGCTGAACCACTCCAGGTGCCTTTTAGAGTACAGCACAGATTCTAACCGTCTGTCACCAATAGATAATGGGAGGACTCGAAGCAGACAAGTCCATTAAATGTAAAAGACCAGACAGTGTTATCCAACAGTAAAATTGACCCTTTTCCCTAAATAACTCCTGGACTATTTCTGCGATGTGACAGGTTTTTTGTTGACCTTTTTGGAGATTATAAACCTGCTCAGACATCGCACCAATACTTCCAATGTCCTATAATCCTTTTTTAGTACCTATTAATCTCATTCCTTGCTAAAAGGTACATTTTTATAGGTCTCATTTGAATTTGTAATGGAAAAACAGTCATAATGATTTCTCAACCTTTCTAGAAAATTCCCTAGAAGCTTTCTCATGCTTGGGTTTCTAATGTAGAGATTAAAAAAAAGGTTTAAAGGTTTATTTCTGAAACCTATTTGTTAAAATTAAATGTGTTAAGTGCCATTTCAGCACAGGAACAGCTCACAGTGTTCAGAATCCTGAGTGTTGTTTTTTAAGTAGGTCTCACTTCCAAAAACTCCCCCTATTGATTATTTTAGAGAAGGTGTAACATCCTAGAATGCACACCTGGGTAGTTGCCAAGACACATGCCAAGCGCTGTGATTCCAGTGCTCCTACATGCACAGGTGGATGCACAAGCCAATCACAGAGCCATTTCAAGTCCTTCATCTTCATACGAGGGACAATCTTCTCGTGACCCCGAGCCCCGACTCCGATTTGTATTGCCAGGAAGGACAGTTCAAACATTTTGACAACAGCTTAGCCCAGGTGTTTTGGGGCATGCAGTTACAACAGAACGTCTCCCATTGTCGTTTTATGAGCTGTTTGCTTATGCAGGTGTGGGGTCTATAATGTTGGTTCAGACCTGGCCCAGATGGCCAGGGATGTTTGAGACCAGATGTGACTGTTTTCAGAATACCTCTGCTGACCTTTATATATATTAAAGTAGGGTCCTATCATTGAAACACCAAGCTGCTCAAGATGAGTCGAAACTAGGGATATTCATTATTATAGTAAGAATAAAGTAACAACTTTTATATTTATATGATAAAATATTTTGATCAGATTATTATTTCTATTAATTCTTTTTTTTTTTTGGAGACACAGTGTTCAGAGTTCATCCAGAAAGTACAACTGCACATTTAGAAACGTATATCCAAAGGAAAATTTCCTGGTATAACCAGATTTACTCCACCAGTAAATCTGAGTTTTAATATGTTTTGGCTGAAGGAGGGAAAAAAGAAAAACCTACTTCCGAGGCTGACTGGTACTTTAATGCCTACTTGGATGCGATTCAATTACTGTTTGATGGAGGAGCTGGGAAGGCCCTAACCACAGCCCCGGTGGTAATTTGAAACAGAGGAGCAGTCACACTGTGGTAACTAGCGCTCCCCGAAGAACAATTACAGGGCCCTGATGGCTGCCTTGTGGAAGAAATGAAGCCCCTCGTCAGCGTTTATGTCCTCTAATTCGGTGGCACGAGCTAAGCACCCCTGACCTTTAACGCGCGGCTCCTGCTCTTCCTGAAGATGCATGGCGGCAGTCTGAGGGAAGGCGTGTTGCTCGGCCGTGCGGAGCGGTGAGGCTCCGGCTTCTCTTTTTTGTGTACCGCTGCGAAGGGCTACTTAGAGCAGTCAGATTAGGGTGGCCAAAGAAACATGCAGGTAAACCCAGCAATCAGCAAAAATGTTCCTTTTTGACTCAGTTTATTCATTATTCACAAATGTAATACATTTGTACAGGTAGCTGTTGTCTGTTGTAAAGTCACACTATGTGTTAATGCAAGGGATATCATTTTATATTAGTTAGCTATATCATTATGAGAGCTATGCTGCTTTTCATAGGATGTGAGAAGTGGTTAAATTGGATATAGCTTCATGGCTGATATTCTTGAGCACATACACAGAAGACAAAGCTGTTGTCAATATAGCCTTGCACTTTGAGCACACCCTTGATCCCTCTGAATGCTTAGCAGAGTTTTCTGTGAAGGACCCACTGATACAGGTTGCAGGGTTTTCACTCTCATCCGTGAAGGCGCTGTTTATCCCCAGAGTTCTGCTTTACATTACACAATCAGCCTCCACTTATTTGCACAGCAACATACTGAGCAGACGTCTGACAGCGTTGATGGCAACGGTGCCATTGGCAAATCTGATTGGTGAGGGGGCGGGAGAGGTGTGGTTTTCTGCTACTCAAAGGGAGACTTTTACGAAGACTCCCCGCCGGAGTCCCACTTTGCGTCGGCGCCATGACAACACACAGCAGCCAGCCCTCCGCCGGGCGAGGCGGCCCTGGCGGGCCCCTTGTGCGACCGCGGGCCCTCAGCTGGCTGCCAGTGATGCGCAATCCAGTTCGGAGGGCCCCCAGGCAAGCGCCTTTCAGTGTCGCCAAGGCACTGTGGCACGCCGCGGCCTGGCGCCTCTGCGGCACGCTGCAAATAGATAATCCCACTGCTCTCCATCTGCTTGGATAAACGTCCCCGAGTCTGAGAGTGAGTCCCAGCAGGACTGGCACAGACCACGGTCGCAGTTGAAGGGAAAGAATGAGAGGGACGTCCAGGCCAACTGTGCTGAAGCCAGGACTTCTTGGTTGGCTGTTGTGTACAGTACACTGCTGTTACATTATTATCTGATTACTTAGCGTGTGCTCTTGTCTGAAATAAATGACAATGGTCACAGTTTAACGTCTTGTACATCCATCTGCATTTTTACCATGGCAACTGAGGTGACACCTCATAGCTACCTCATAGAAAGTACCTTGCTCCCAGGAAAGCGGGATTCAAATCCGAGAACCCTTGGTCCAGCGCTCTACTCAACGCGTTAGATTCTGTCTGACCAAAGAGGAGGCCGCTCCTTTTTGGAATTCACAGAAACCGAATTCTTAGCAGGCGGTGGAGAGAAGTATTGACAAGCAAAAAGCGCCAGCTGTCAGCGGTGCCGTCGACTTCTCTTTTAGCGGGGCCCACTAATGAAGGAGCGGATCTGCCTCCTCTCCGCGTGATTGCGGATGCACGTACCGGACACTCGTGGCTGCTGGGTAATGAGCTCTGAAATAATACCCCGTGTCCTCACGGGCCAGTTGTTTTGCCACTCGCATGAAACCAGGGCTTCCTGCAGAGATGAAAGCTGAGCACTCAGGATATTTTAGGTTAAGCATCGATAGCTGTCAACACTCTGAGTTTTAAGGTTTTTTTTCTCTACAGATATGGATTGAAGAATGTGGGCGAGTGTCTTTAGCATTGTGCTTCCTTCCCCAGCCCCTGCCAGGTGGAAAAGAAACCATTAAATACGAGATTACCATCCTGTATTACAAAACACTAGGATTATTACATGCGTTGCAACTTCCACTATGTGAAAAGTGTGTATATTTTCAGTCCAAAATGATATATACCTACATTAACTGTATACTTGTTGACTTTGATCTTTACTTTGCTTTGTTTATTCATGGAGTATTGAGTATTTCCTGTACAGATTCAGATCTCTCATGAAGGATTTACATGTTCTTTAGTGGGGTGACACAGATGTCAATTCACTTGAAATCATGTCCGCTTAATCATCTTTTTAAACTGGAATGCAGTGTAGACTGGTATCGATGCCACACAAGACTCGGACACTACTCAAAAAGGCTCTGCAAAGACACAGGACTACAGCTGAACAGGTTAGACATTCTCATTTAGTTGTTTGAATCATCCTCCTAATGGTGGTTGGTGAAATTGATTGACTATATGAAGGCGGACAAAGGTGATCTTCGATCAGTCCAGTTCTGCACGGAACGTGTGGTGACCAGATTAAACGTGGCGATGTGGCAGGCAGAATCCACGCCCCTGTGTGGGGTGGAGTGGGACGGGGGGGACGGGGGGACGGACTGTAATGTCACACGGCAGCCAGCATTTGGACCAAAGTGCCTTCCGTTGAACGAAGACGCACTTCCATTTTAATCCATCAGCTAATTTGCAACCGGTAGGGGCTCTGCAGCGGAGAAGGGGGGTCGTCTCCTGCTGACTGCCCAATTAATCTGAAACGCAAACATTTTATCTCAAGCACTTTGCTATTGTTTATGAGGGCTGAAATTCGGCAGTGGCATCTCGCAGGCGTGTTCAAGGGGGGAAAGGCGCTCCTCATCTCCACGGAGACGGCTCCTGCCGACGGAGAGGAGGCTCTGCCTCTTCTCAGGGAGAGAGGCCGCCTTGCGAACGATAGGTGGCACTGTGGCTCTTTAGAGGAAGCGGGGAGCTGAGCGTCATTTAATTACATTAGAGAACAACAGCACATTATAAAGCAGCAGGATTTCAACCAGGGCATCTCTCTGGCATCCATACACAGGAGTGTCTCACCAGGTGTATTGACAGGTGCATCGGGGTAAATCGAGATTCAGGGCCACTCTGGCACGGCCTCTCTTAAAGGAAAAGCAAAGCTGTCCGCGTCCTGTTCGCAAGTTCTACAGCGGTGACCACCTGGAATGCAGACACTAGTATCTGAAGGTGGGTTGTCTGCTTTTGTGCGTGTCCTCTTGAGTACAGCCCGCGCTTGTCATAAACCCCTTTTCTGTGATGAGAAAGGACCGGCTAAATTTGAACCAACAACAACTGTGGCCAAGCAATGAATGGGATTGCATGAGCAGCTGATCTTGCAGTTTCCCATTGTGGTGTCTTGGGGACTTGCTTTGCACTGTGGGAGCAGAATGGATCTAGAGGCCTTTTGAAGTATGTAAGCAAAAAAGCAAAAAAAAAAAAAAAAACTCCTCTTTATATATGCTGAATCCCTTGTGTCCAAACACTAATTGAATTCTTCTGCAATTCGTTTTTATTGATTTACTATTGTTTGGATATAAACTATTAGAACAATACAGCCCTGATCAGGCAAATGAACTCTTTGTAATAAGCCATCAATGCCTGTGGTGTGTTCCTCTTTACTCCTCATATCAGAGTCTACTGGTCATAATGTTAACTTTGTGGAGGTGTGTAGAGGCGGGTCAAGGTTGTAAAGATGAGAAGTCGACGGCATTTGTTTGTGGACTGGGGGGCACAGAAACACTCCCCAAAATTTTGTTCTGACCTTGCCAAGCCTCATGCGGTTAACTCTTTCACACAGGAGTGAACAGGCACGGAAGGCCACGGCTGCAGGGTGGTGGGGGATGGGGCCGGGGGGAGATGGGGGGGCTTGCACCTCCAAGTCGGATATAACGTGCCAAGTCGCAGAGGATCAGGAGGAGAGGGAGAGAAGAGGGAGCGGGAGTCTGGTGGGAGGAAGCAAAGGAGTGTGGCGGCCTAGCAAACAGGCGTGACGGCATTAGCATACTGAGCCGGGAGCCTTCTCTCGCTCGCCCTGGGATGAGTTGCCCCGGTAGGCTTGACAGGAGAACAGTGCTGCAGCCCCAGCTAATAAAAAAGCTACTCTAATACCTGGGAATTTAAGGGCTTAAACCGCCATGCTCAGATCATGCCTCCACGCACCGGCATTAGCTCTCAGATCACAACAGGGCTGAAAAAAAAAGGAACCGCGGCCTATATCCGTTCCTCCCTGCTGTCTGGATAGGGAGCGGATATGATCCTTGGATTAAAAAAAAAAAAAAAAAGAACACAGTTATACTGGGCTGGCCAGAGGTCTGGCAGCACTGCTTGGTTTGCTGACCGAACACGGCAGCCGGGAGGGCAGCAGTGCAGGGATGCTGGGATATGCCCCCCCCCCCCCCCCCCCCCCTCCATGAAACCTTGCAGGAGTGCACCAATTGCTCCAACCACGGTGCACCAATCGCAGCTGGACCGTCACGGACTCGGGCACCTCGTTTCAACCGGACTGTTTATCTGAACCTCTGAGAGCCTCGCACCATCAGCGTAGAATGTAAAGCAGCTCGGCTGCTCGATTTGCAAAGCATAAAAATCAACCGACAACAATAGCCGAGTCATTAGTAGTCGCACATTCCCCTCCAGCTATAAGACTCTTTGACAGCTTTGCACATGTGATGTATTAAATAAGTGCGCCTCATCAAAATATAATACGCTGTTCACGGTGTGTAGCTTCCATGCTAATTCATATTGGCAAAGGCTGTCAGAGTCAGAGCTCCATAGCTTTAGAAAGGTGCGCTTCATAAGAACGGTAGAAGAAGTAAATCACCGGGACGAGACAACGCAAATGACCTTAATTGACATCGCAGGGTGTATCTGCATATATGGTGCAGGGGGTGGGGGTCCTGATCGATTCCTTAGAAACCTTAACAAAAAGGACGGTGGCAAAAAAAAAAAAAAAAAAAACAGTTAAACTCTTTTTTATGTCACCACTTTATGGGTACTGTAGGTATTTTAAGTTTGCTTCTGAGTTTGCTTCTAATGGCGAAAAAAAGCCTTTGAACATGTTTGAATCTTGAGTCTGAGGTCTCTGGATCCAGACACCTGAAGGCAGCCCACTTCACAGGTACAACATCAAAGTCCGCTCATTCCTCGCCAAATATTTCTGTGTCGCTGTGACATTTTTTTTTTTTTTTTTACAACAGATGTACTGTCAGCAAGATATTTGAAAAGAGGTTTTTTTTTTTCTAAAATTTTGCTGCAATTTCCCGGAGCTGTCAGGGTTGCTGGATTCCGAGTCCTCGGTGAGGACAGCGTGAGGATGGCCAGTTGCGCCCTGACAAGCTGCTAATGTCAAACGCGAAAGAGACTTCGCCGTGGCAGGAGTTAAAGCAGGAGCCAAAAACTGTCGCCGAGCGTGTAGCGGGTGTCAGCTGGCCTATGGAGCAACAATAACAATGACAACGAGCTCCTTTAGCACCCTTCATTCAGCTGAAAATATCCCAATAACACAGAGGTATGCGGTGATGTTTTCAGCACTTGTGCCTAAAGTTCTGACAACATTTACATCTCAAGTCTCAGACAGCAGGTTCTGGACTGCGGCTTTGCCTCTTGTGGCAGAGTCTTGAGGATGTAGTGGGCACAGCAAATCATGCAATGACAACTTTACAGCAATAGATTTGAAATCGAGACTGAGATGCAAACAATGAATCAGTTGAGGGGGCACTCCCTATTAACAGATCAGTGACGAGGCAATGAGTCAGTTCCGAACAAGCTTAACTGGTGCAACATTTCAGGTGAAGTTGCTGACCCAAAAGGCATTTTTCTCCCACCTTTGTAAAATGACCCCTGGCAGGCAAATTGCAAGCTGAAAACCTGGGTTTGGAACATTACATAATTTTTGCCTATTTTATAATACCCATTCACCTCAATAAATGTTCTGTCCTTATGCTCTTCTTTTTTCAGATGTCGCAATAATTGCATCCACATTGCGTCTACACACACACACACACACATGCACACACAGACCGAGTTGGATGAACACAGACCTACACCGCAGGATGAGTTTCAGAAGAAATAAATAACGCCCCAGAGTTGTTTTTGATTATGTCTGATTACCTTTTAAGTCACAGGCTAAAACCAATCTGTCATCTTAATAGCTACGAAGAACAAATGGATAATGAAGAGGCTCATCCTGAATAGAACTGCATGTAATGTGCATTGTGTTAAACATAAAGGCAGAGAATCCGCTATCCCACAGACAGCATGCTAATAAAAGTAAGGTGAGCAGAAAATAGCGAGGAGGTTCCGGAAATCCCTAATTTTATAGGGTACAGGCAGTGAGTTTTGGGCCACCGTCTGCACATCACCAGGGATTACGGAACACAGCGTTCTACCATTTTCCAAGGTTTGCGGCTGTGAGTGGGGGGAAAATAATCCTAAAAATAACTGCCACTCCACACTCAGTGAGTTTTTCACACCCCTTCTTCAGCTACTGACGACGCCTATGACAAAGCAGACATATGCTCTCCATTCCACTCGCAGCTGTGTAAACGGGCTTTCAGCGGAGGCTTTCTCGTGGTCAGCATATTTCCCAATCAAACGAGCATATTTTGGGGGTGCTTCTCATGCTGTGAGTAAAGCGGGCTGGACGCGGGGCTGTCGCGTCCGTGACCGCGAGTGGCAGAACCCTGCGTTTAGCAGCTGTGTGGGGGTGAGGTACCATCGTGCAGAGAGGAAATGGAGAGGGGCCAAAGAGCCAGTCAGATCCACTGGGAGCGTAGGAGGACTGAGAAAGTGTCTCATTTCATTGAATTAACAAGTGTTTGCCAATCTCCCCCCGGACAAAACAGAATCATCAGAATAACTACTACGCTGACACAAAAGATAACAAAAATCTAAGAAAAGCTAAAATCTACCAAGTCTAAAAATGTATATGAAATAAATAAATCTAAAAATATCTGCAAAAAGGAAAGGGCAGGGTAGATTCAAGGACTCATGGGTGGATAATTTGACTCTGCACACATCAAGGTTGTTGAGAGGATGATTGCACTCTACTAATTTTATGGAATGTCGGTGTTGATTGTACTGTAAGTCCCACTCATACCACTAGCACAACAGCTGAGAATGGACTCAGAGGGCAGGGCCCCTGGCTCAGTGAATGGTTCTGCTCATGACAGTCATTTCTAGATTTGGGGGAGGTTATGCTCTGAAGCATCAGGAACATTGTGTACAGCGTAAGCTTCAGCCATCTGGTACCCACTCTGCTTCCTCATACTGTTCTCTGTTCAGTGATGTCTCCCCCTGTCCTCTTACCTGTCATCTCAACATACTCTTAGGAGACCTCCCCAGCCTGGAGGATCATGGGAGCACTGTCAACTGCCTTTCTCTTACCGGATTTCACCAGAGGGACTGCTAGCACCAGAGAGTGGCACTTTATGTCATGACACGCATGACGTGGTGTCATGCATGTTCACCAATGGAAAGCAATTATACATAATGCCACGATTGGTCTGTGCACTTGTCAATCTTCTGTCAATCTTCAGTCAGAGCAGAGGGGCGGGGCCTGCTGGGCACAGCATGCGGTGCCACTTGGTTTTGCAAAGTAGCACAGACCACACTGGATGGCACAGAAATCAGTAAGGGGAGAAAATCCCCATGCCATTTTAATTAATCCCCTTTGCAAACTTCATAACTAACCTTGAACTGCACTCCATTTCTCTCTGCGCACTTTCAGAAAGAAAAAAAAAGAAAAAGGTGCTAAGCGGTCTAAAAAGTCACTGCTTTTAGCAACAGAAGTGCTAAGTTGGCAACGCTACACAGAGGTGGGGGGCTAGAAAGTTGCAGATGGTGAGGTGTCTCTTCGTCTCATCACTTGCCTCATACTTTGGGTTTTTAAAGCTTCCTGTAGGGTTGTTAGCAACAGTATAGGATTTTATGTGCAGTGAAGTGGCGTAGCAGCCTGAACAGGTTTGCAGTGCAGCGTAATGCCAGGAAACATCAGTCCCTCCTGGAGACATTAAACTTGGCTTGCTGCGGTCTTTAAAAACCTTGTGGCAATTATTAGAAAAATAAAGGGGCTCTCCGATGTCCCATCCAAATTGCTAAACGGGCTCTCTCATCTAGTTAACCACCCCTCCCTGCTCCCTGCTCTAGTCTAACAGGCCAAAAAAAATCTCTCCCTCTCCACCTCATCTAATGTATGAAGCATTTCTAGCCAAAAATGGCCGCTGAGCATCACTCAAGCTGGTGCTACACATTGGTGATGGTTGGGAGCGAATCAGCATAAAGCACTCTGAGTACCCCCCAAAGGGCGCAGTACAAATGCAATCCATTACTAATTATGAAGATAACCGCTGTTGATTATTACTGTGATTATTAATATGGATTCACCTGTGTGCTGGCATCGCACTGTCTACTTTGAGGATCCTTAACTAGTGAGTGCAATAAAAAAAAAAAAGAAATTGTGACAAATGGCATGCTGCTTGAGAGAAGGAAATGCTGCCGCCAAGTAGCGTCAAAGTGGCTAACGTCGCCGCGGGAAGAGGACTTACAGCTACTCGACGGGCGCATGCCACTGAAGTGGCAGATTGATGTGCTGGACAGCGTGTCATGCCCCTCTAAATTACAGGAAAAAAGAAGTTGCAACAGTCATTAAAAGTGCTTTGCATAAACAAGCTTGCCAATTGGCCAGGATGAAGTCTCCAGGTGATGCGACGGACAACCTTTTGGCAAAGGAAACTGTAAAATCCAATCCTATATCACTGGTTCTGATAGGTATTGTCAACTCCCTGCCAATTCTTTTTTTTTTCTAAAGAGTGATTGTAACCAGGCCAAACACCTTGTCCTTGCATTACTTTGGCTCTCTTAACAAGCGCTTTTCATATCGATGCATGGCAAAGACACAGCAGTGCACCGTATACATAAACTCTAGGCTCATGAGGTGTACGGCAAGGGTATAGTGTTTGTATATCGATGAGCGAAATAAGAAAAAAACGTGTTCCCCACTCTGAGGAATTTTCAGCAGCTGGTTCGGTCAAAAATCTCAGCTCCAGGGTGCTGCCGGAGAATAAAGATGTGCTTATTTCGGAACAAAAACTCGAGCAAGACTCAGGATGAATGTTAATCTTACATATTAGGTTTAATCGAGGGTTCCCAGCTTTTGCCAGCCAGCGCATTACCAATTCAGTGCTGTGTGCAGTGTAATCTTCAGTACTACTTAACGCAAACACAAACTCATGATGTAGCCCGTTGGTTTTTGTGATCTCTGTCTCATCTCAATAATAATAACAAGTTTACACCTCTTTTTTGAATGCATTAGTAGAGTAAACAAAGTTACAGGGGTCCAAATGCCATTTCTTTTGTACTATGAAAGACAAGGAGAAGATGCCAAAATTTAGGTTGGAAAAATCAAATACAACAAAAAGCTATTAAAAAACACTCATTTATGGGTTTGCGATCTGGAAAGCGTTAAAGCAGAATCAAAGATGAGTTGTGCCATTTGAAAGTTCATGCTCGTGAAAGTGCAGCTGCCCGGGTCTCAGTCAGCTAGAGCGAGCTCACACCGAATAGAATTAATTATGTCACAACAGCTGAAGTGTTCAATCTTCCTTTCCATTTTCCAGTTTTCGTCAGAAAAGGGCTGAAGGTGATTATCGCCACACAGTGGGTCATAGCCAGTGGTCCTTCGGCTATGCTTCCTGTCCTGTTTCCTTCTGGTTGTACCTCTACATGCCCTTGCAGGGCACGGCGTGCCGGCTCTTCGGTATCGATCTTGTTGACGGCGGGCCTTGCGCATTCCTCGATAACCTCGAAAGGAGGGCCTGCTGTTCTGTCTCCGGCGGGTGCAAGGACCGCAGCGCTCCGGTGCGCAGACACGCCGCTCTGCTCCTGCCTGGGGCGCCAGCCAATCGCGGGCCGGAAGCAACTAGTGAGGGGGGTCAGCCGGATCCGCGCCGGGCAACGTCTGTCAGAGGCCAGGAGAGCGGCGCGGATCCGGCCGTGCGGCTGGGTGCTCCGTCACGCGAGACGCTTCGCAGTGTGTGTGCGTGTGTGTATGTGTGTGCGTGTGTGTGTGTGTGTGGGGGGGGGGGGGGGGGGGGGTGTAAGAGGAGCCCTCTGTGGGCATCACTCAGGCGTGACCCAACCAGGAGGGCTGGGACACACGTGACCGGTTTCCCAGAGACTCTCCTGTCGCTGTTAAATAATGCACAGACAGACAGAGACCGACATGCTAGATTACAGCGGCCAGTTTTTAAAGGACCATTATTCATATGCATATCATAATTCATATTCATATGATTCAGCCCTGTTTAGGCCAAGTAGGCAAGCGGGCATTCCACAACTGTGGAAACTAAGCCGTTTGATGCCTTTATGTCACGTGGAACAAAATGACTGGTTAAGTCATTCCACAATTATTTCATCTTATCCGGTTAATTACCACACATCTGGATATTTGATACAGTGCAATTCAGAATAAGATTTGCCTTTCATCTTGCCTGTTGCTTTTGACCGAACACCTCTGGAGCTCGGTGTTGATGAAAGCAGCCTCTCCGCTCGGTGCATAAACTGGGTGAGCAGCTTGGACTGTTCTGCAAATGAGGGAAGAAGTAGGTGCCAGAGCACGTTTTAGTGCCAAAGTCAAATGGAGTCATCTCACACAAGCTGATGCATAATTAGCGCACGATACTGAAGGAGACTCTCGGCACATGCACACACAAACATGTGTACAACATGCGCGCACACACACGCACACACACACACACGCACACACACACGCACACACACACACACACACACACACACACACACACACGCACACACACGCACACACACACACACACACACACAAACACATGCACACACAGGAACGCAGTATGATGCATGACACTATGATGCATAACAGCCACAATCAAGTGAAACATCTCACACTGTCTGCAGTTGCCTCTGTTAAGAGTAATTGTCTTGATAACAGTAATGATGATGATGAAGTTTAAGGGCAAATATGAGATCCACAAAATGGTCATTAAGGTAATAGTGTAACTAAATATCACACTGTCTCAGGGCACTTCACACAGGGGACACCCATAATCCTGAGCTGAGACCAAAACCACTTTCTGTCTGATGAAACTGCTATACGATGGCTTTCTCTAACCATTCTCTCGTTGTCATGGCAGGGATGGAGGTTGTCCCAGAGTCACACACCAGCCTCCTTTACTCACAAGACCTGTGTAAAAGCACACAGCAAAATGCAGCCACTAAAAGATTACAGCCCCTCCTCCCCTTCCCCACCACCCTGAAATAATTTCAGTTTAATCTTCTGTTCGTAGACACTCCATGTTTCTCCTGCACAGGAGAGAGAGAGAGACATTCAGTACTGACCTGTGCCAATAGATGGCAGTATAACTCTTCACTGAGGTCAACAGCACTGACTGGACTTCAGTGACGATCAAATTGAATGATACTAACCGGAGACAAGGCTACAGCCACAAAAAAAAGAACTAAAAAAAAAAAAACAAAGTACATAAATAATTTCCATTTTTACATAAATAAAGTATCGATTTCATCAGGGGTAAACTGGAAGCGCTGAAAAAAAATTAAGTTGATTAAATATCACGGAGCCGTCCGGAGCCAGGGCAGGAGCGAGAGTGGTGCGGGCTAATAGGATTGTTCAGAGATTGGATTCCTCTCGGGCCTGGCTCCAAAGCAAACAGGAGCCGCGTTCGGTACAGGACAGATAGGAGGATTTACGCTCCCCTCCCCTTTCTGTAATCCTGGGACGACGGCCTGGGTGCGTGCGTGTGGTGGTGTGTGTGTGTGTTGGGGGGGTTCTGTGCTGCTGCGCTCCGTCACTGAGGGGAATAATTGTTCGGTGGCAGGTCGTGCGCGCTCTCCCGCTCCGAGTTCGATCTGTGAATGTATCTCTGGGAAAAGGGAGCTGCATGAGGAGGGGCGGATAGAGCGTCTGTGAGCTAACAGCAGCAGCAGCGGTGGCGGCAGTGGCGGCAATCAGGGAGGGCGGCCGTGACGCCGCTGCCTCGGGAATCTGTGCTATTCGTGGCACGCTTCTCACCTTGCCCGCTGGAAGCTCGCCTAAGGCTCCCTCTTTGTTACTGGAGGGGGATGTTTCAAGTCCTGGGGTCACGGGTTCAAATCCCAGGTTGTGCCCCCTGTGCTGTCACTGCTGGTGAGGTACCAGCAAATCTGGGATTCGTGAGTTTAAGTCATTTTGCTTGGAGCTGTCGCACACAGCGGTCTGTGGCTACAGAAGTGTTGAAAGCCTGGTGGATTTCAGCTCAGACATTTATAGCAAGTGCTGATGGGAGTTGAAGGCGGAGGAGTGCTCCGCCGGACTTCACTTCCCATACGCACCTCTGTGTGAATGCCACGTACGGTAATTTCCTGCCAAATGCACCATTACTTTGACTGTGAGGGGTTGTGACACGCACTCGTCCGAGGCCAGCCCATTTATGCCAGGAAGCTCCCTGCAGCTGTTGGACACTGCTGCACCAAGAGGAGCCACAGCCAAGACATTTAGACAGAGAGAGAGAGAGAGTGGCAGGCTAGCTGTCCAGTTGCCCTTCTGCAAGGGAGGGAGCGACCCTCTATGCCTCGCTCCCATTAGCCGACTAATCTGTGGGCGTGTCACTGGGGAGAAACGGCATAATAAGAATTATTTCCTATGACCACATCAAAGCCAGCACCTGCCTCTGCATCCTTGCCCACTGTTCCTAATACTCAGAGTCTAGAGCATTGTGAGCAGGGCAACTCCTGACACAGCAGAGGCAGCGGGTCTCCTTCAAGACTTCATTATTGACTCCCCATTTGACGGACACCAGCTGCGCTGGACAGAAAAGGAACTCAAAGCTGACCTGCATTAAGCAGAGGGCCACATTCAGTGTAACCACGTCTCTAGACCTTTTCAGCAACAGTCTCACGCAAGTGCTCCGGAATTTATCCACACAGTTCATAAGCATCATAAATTAAAATGTGCAGCTCACTTAAATTTCTTGTTCAAAGACAAAGAACACTGAAATTAAATTGAACAGGGACACATGGGCGGTGGCACAGTTGATCATTCATCCATTTTAGGACGCACAGCTCCGTGGGGATGGCTTTAGTCTTTTGTTGCATTTGTGCTTTTTTTCTTTAATGAAATGAATAATATTAGTCTTTCAAAAAAAAAATCTTAAGGTCATAAAGGATGTACAAAGTGACATATCTATGTGAATGTGATGACAAAGCTTTTCTCTGCCAAATAAAAAGGACCTCTAAAATGTCAGGGACCCAGGAGATCTAGATATACACAAATTGCACGCCAATTTAATTCCAGGCAAGGTGCAGGTTAACAAACATGCCTTAATTAATAGTCACTAATGTCAAAAAGAAAGGATTCAGTCCATAATTAATTCAAGACAACCTGCGTCGAACTCTCCACGTAGATTGTCCCTTCTTGCATACTAAGGAGTCTGCTCTCATTTGGTGAACACAGTACAGAACAGTACTTAAACTAAACCTAATGACCTTGCTTACAGTTGTGGCACAATTAGTAAACTACAGAAAACCACATGCATAAGATGGTTTCTTGATGCCATTGACAATCCACAAGCATATTGACAAATATGTATTCAATATATGGCACAATGCTAGATAGCGATGTGGCCCGAGGACAGGGTGATGTGAATATGAAATTAATAAAAAGAGTTTAAAATCAAATAAAGGGCCACGATTCTGCTTTTCTCAAATGGGCTGGAGGCAGTTCAGGAGAGACGCGTGACCATGCTGGTCTCTTCTACAAATGAGCACGGGCAGTGTCTTTACACAAAAGCCTGACTAAGGCAGTGAGCCACACCTGTGTTGGTTACCAAGTAACCTCAGGTGTGAGGACTTGTTTGAGACATCACCACCGCTCCGAAAGCCTCCCAGGCTGTGGGAAAACGACAGGACCGTCTTTCTGGTGCCAAAATGGCAGAGCCAGCCCTCCCCCTTTCCACACAACCCCTCTCACAGTGTCACAGACAAGAAACAGGAAATAAGGGAAGAGATCTCTGTGTTCCCTAGCACAATAAAAGGGTGCAAACTTATACATGCAACACATTCCCTGACTCAGCTAGGAATTTTGGGATCAAAGTGAAGACAGCACCAGCTCAATGAGTTTTAAATGAATGAGTGTTAAAGATTTGCCTCTCATGGTTAAAAAATGAACGCCTCTCTTTCTTCCCATTCTGAAGATAGAGTCATGTTGTGGAAAAAAAACAAAAAAACAAAACAGGGGGCATGCACTTTATTATGTTGATGCTTTAAATGGTGCTTTAAGTGCAATTCTTCCTGGCCTTGTAACCTTGGTGTGGGCTTAATTGGTGCTTACAGCTAAACTGCCGAACCCCCCAGGGAATCGTAAAGCTGGGAGAAATAAACAATGCATTTACTGGATGCACGAGAACCACACGAAACCTGTCGCACCGTAAACATCTCCCGCAGACCGTAGTTTTACTATGTCATTGAGTATTACACTTTTTTATTCCTCTTTTGACAATTTCAAAATGAGATGAAAACCGCAGCTCTCTCCCTAGCTTTCAGCTTTAAAGAAAGGAACCCCATTAAACTGACTTGGGCTGTTTATTTTTCCTCCACTGAGACAGGAGTGACAGTTCCTTTCTTTCAAGTAACACCTTCCTCATCAAGGGGCGGGCAAAATGACTGAATATTAGTTAAAAAGTGATAAGCAGGTTTAGGAGGCATGTGGTACCTTTTTTTTTGTTTATTTGTTTCCAGCCTGAGCATCTGCCGGAGAGAGCACGCTATTTCACCTTTTTAAGGGTATCTGAAGAAGAAAAAAAAAAGAAATTCAACGTAAACAGAGCACTTGAAATAGCATTTGCCTTCTGTCTTCCCAGTGCGCTTTAAAAGGATCAATGTCACATATTTCACCGGGCCTCTATTCGATGTAACCTCGGTGCACTTCAGCGCAGTTCATGGGAAGATGGTGCTCGATGAAAACTGTTTACAGATTTCTTTAGGGCACAAAAGCCAAAACAGCTGACAAAAGTGACAGTAAGCAAAGCTTGCCCTCTCCTCAGAGGCTGTAAGCCTTCAGAGAAAATGTTAAGCACTTCCTCCATTAAACCCAGCGACTGCAATCGCGTATTGTTGAATGATTATCAAAATAGCAGCATGATTAAATTCAGTGCTCACATCTGAGGGCAAAGCCCAAGGTGGTTAGACTGGAAAAGGATGTAAATCAACAGATTTTATGACCTTGTTAGTTGAGAAAAGAATTCTTTACATTAACATTTAAATTCATTAAACTATGTTCCATCCTGCTCCCTAGCTCCCTCTCGGTTAATACTGATCTCTGATCAGTGCTCATTGAGCCATGTCCAGTGCTTGCTTACCCATTACTGATCCAGGAACAATAAGTAGTAAATGAATGGCATGGGTTACAACTTCTCTTCCCCCTGTGATGGTCTTCCTAGACACATATATGCATGCACACGCACACATGTAAAAACATACAAACATACATACACTGAAGAAGGTATCTGGAATATCTCATTTGATATATCTCCACTCACCAGCAAGAGAGTCTTCAAATGCTCGCATAATGTAGGTATCCTGTGCCATTTTTTGCTATTTGTCCGTAGTCAGAGGGAGGCCGACCCCCGTTACTACAACGAAAATCTTTCAAAGCACCGGTTTGTAAAAAAACAGACAAAAACGAGCAGCGCAGACAGTAGGAGGTGCAGATGGAAAGCCGGCATTTGTGGCAATCGTTAGGAGCACATCTAAGAAACCATCAACCCCACTCACATCCACACGGGCTCCTGCTCTCACTCCAGGGACTCAATTATTGGCCTAGATGAACAGTAAGAGGCCATTTTATAATATTAACATCACACCGTCCCCACTTTTATATTCAAGATACATTCCTCACTATGGAAAAGCAAACTGCCTCTGTAGAGAGAGAAGTTAACACCACCGGCTAGCCATGACCCCTACTCCGAATAAAGAATGTTTTGTTCCCAGTCTGCCCTACATCACAAAAGAGGGGATTTTAGAGCCTCTTATTGGCTACCTGAAGAAAAGAAACAACAGTCAGCTTTCAGGAATGCAACGGTCTCCTTTTCTACCTAACGAATAATTGCTTTCAATGTGCACTGTTGTATGTAGCATGGCTGCAGAGGTGCTCTTGGCTTCATGTAGCTGGGCTCTTTCCAGCGATCACACTGATGGAAGGAGACATGTCTGCGTGGGAGTGTGTCTTTGGGTGGCAAAAACAGTTGGGTATGTCAGCAGAGCACTGACGTTATTGCAGAGACACTGTTTGTCTGCTTAACGGACTGGACAGAGTTTTACCCGTGATTGTACAAAACCGGATATTCTTTGAGCCAGAACTGAACATTACCAAAAAAAAAAAAGAAAGAAAGAAAAATCATTCCCTTTCATGGCAGATTGATTAATGGCTTTTTAATATAACAGTGCTGGATGATATTTGACAATTCCAATATAGGACAAATGATGATACTAGGTAATTTTAGTCTTCTCATTCTAGCTTGTTTTAATCATAGTAGAGCTTTTACTTTTGTCTTTTAAGTAAACGCGATTAATTATCAATCTTTTTTTAATTCACTGTAACTCCCATGCACCTCAGTAATTTCTACTTAAATGCAATGGAAAAATAAAGTATAAAAATTAAGTAAAGTAACAGGGTTGAAACTTAAATTAAAGTAGTTTTACTGGCATACAGTTACTTACATTACTGTTAGGGTACCAAAGCCCTTAGGTGATGCAGGTAGTTCTAGCTCTGTTTGTGCTTCTGCTATTTAACAGTGAGGTCTCAACTGTCACTAAAAAAGTATCTAGAACCGAGCTGTAGACTGTAATATGCACTTCACGTCACTAAATTAAGTCACCTCCTCTTTTCCATAAACTCGACACCCACCAAAAAAACAATGAATTTAAATACCCATATCTAACTAATAGACATCTGGATCTGAAAATGTGCTACAGCCATGGAAGTCATGCATTATGTTGAGTAGTGTTACACTTCCTTTGTACAGAGCCAGTCATTTCCAGATAGATTTGTATTGTCACCAAAAGGTGACTTAAAAGAAACATTTAATGGGGCTGAAAACCTCATTTGGAAGTTTAATTACTGGAGCTGAGTTAGAACATTTCTTGGTGATGCCAATGAGGAGTTTTCTTAAACATTATAGGAGTCATATGTATTATATTCTACGCAATATATTTTCAGTCACATCCTTTCATGAAATGTGAAGAAAGGAAAGATATCTATTATTATTCATATATTTCTTAAGGGGGTTGTCTTTACATTGTGTTAGTTTCTGAAATTGAACTTGGCAGCGTGTGTTCAATCCCTACACTATCAGTTGTTCAACCTGGTCATATTTTTTGTACTGTTTTACAAAAATCTGATTGCTTATCTTGTGTTCCCACAGGGAAGTCTCCTCATCTGAAGATTGCAGAGCTCCTCTGATCGCCTGTCACAGCGGGGATTTATTGTAATCTGCCAGCATTTTTTCTTATTTTTTTCTTTTTTTTTTTCTTGAGAACAAGCGTGTCACTACAGACATGACTGATGAAACGCGATGTTCAAACACAGCCACCTTCAGCCCGAACACAGTCAAGTACCGCTCAACCTCTCTCTGTTTATATTCAGAGCTATGCAAATCGCAGGCTTGCTTTACAGTGGGTTCCACAGCCAATCCATCATAATGGCCCTCTTATTATCTCGGGCTTGTAATGAGCGTTTGGGAACCGCCTTCGAGAGCGACAGGAGCGAGTTCATTCCGGCTGAGCAAACTGATTGGCAGCGAGAAGAGCAAGTTCATTCCGACCGAGTGTGTGAATGAACTCCGCGAGGCTCACTTCATATGAGAAGTTTTTTTTTTTTGCTCTTCAGTTAGCCTTGTTCTCTCACCTCTTGGTGACACTACGTCTCAAAAAGCTGATGAGGGCCCCTGCACCTTCTTGAGAAAGAGTGGTGTTTCACGTCCACTGGACCACCGACGGGTCTGCAGTGCAGACCGAGAACGGCATGGAGCGTGAGCTTGTGAATAATCTGTAATAGTTATGTGCACGTTCACTACCTTTTTGGTTACAATGACTCATGTTGTAGAGACAAAGAGCGCACAACATCACACACCGCTGACAGGCACAAGCCATCTACTTTCTCAACCTGTCACAAAATTGTTTTCGCTATGCTGAGCGAATCTCAGTTATTAACAGTGTCAGTGTTTGACAACATTTGTGCAAGTTCATTGGGTGACTCACAGTGTGTGCAGTGACCCGGCTCTTCATCTTGCGCGTGACTTGTCCTCAGTGCGTCTGGTGGCAGAGGGCTCTTTTGAGCCAAATCCCCAGGGCGTTACAAAAATGGGACGAGCCACTCTTTTTCCATGGGTGAAATTCACCCTATATCTTATTTATCCCTGAAAAGGCAAACACTGTTTTCGTTTTCTCTCACCCCTTTTTTTGATATTGGGTGAGAGAAGCTCGCTAGCCAATCACAAAGCCACGGTGCATTACACATGCAATGACCCCGGTCTTTCTGACCAATGATGCCGCAAGTCAGGTTTTATAAATCATGTCAGTTGATTCCTGGTGCGAGTTCCTTACTGACGCTGTAATTGCAGACAAATCTACGGGCACAGGCTGAGCGTGGCTTTCCGCTACATTGACTACTCTGTGCTTATTGTAAATATCATAATGGTCAAGTACCGCTCAGCTGCCCTATCTTGATGGATTTGACCAGCTGAGTTATGGTCCATTGTTACATTATTTATTTGCTTCATCCAGAGCGACTTACATAGTTCAAATATCATCCGTTTATGCAACTGGGGTGTTCACTTGTGCAACAGGTTAAGTACCTTGTTCTCATGGCTATTGCTCTTTCCAGCAGAGGGCTGTTTCAAGGCTGCCCCTTGTTAAGATACAGCCCAGCCCCATTCTCATTGCACACCTTACATGGCCCAGCGCCCATGGCCCGGCCATGTAAGGTGTGCAATGAGAATGGATGTCACCTGACCTTCGAGTCAGCCCGGAACGCCATTGTGAAAGCAATCATTCAAAACTTCATAAACCTTGACATATGTTCTGAAAATAATTATGACTCGTAGGTAAAATCATGAGGAGGGAAGAGTGCAGATAATGGTCAGAAATGTCATTAAATATTAAATATCTCAAGCTTCTACATAAGTAACAGGTGCCCTATATATATATATATATATATATATATATATATATATATATATATTTTTTTTTTTTTTTTTTTTTTTAATCAAAACATGCAAGATTTATAAAGATAATGAGCATTTATACACTGATATTCAACATATTATATCATCGTTCTCAATGTGTGTACTCTAACATACAACACTTACACAATTGTCCTCGATATTTAAATAATTATACTCAGCATGTATACCCTTATACTGAATATATCTGTGCTCTGGTTGTCCCAGAGGCCCATTTAAATGTTAAGATTGTGGTAAATTTGCTATAATGCAGCACCTAATCAGCTGTACACCCTCATTCTAGTCTTCTCTCCTTCAATTCCACTTCATCCTTGTATTGTATGGACAGAATAACAATCCCTTTACATTTTGTTTTGTTTTCCTTGAATGACATAAACTACCATATGGAATTGCCTGGAAAAGAAAATGTTTGAACGATCGCCTTGCAACATAAACCAATATGTGTTGAGATAATAAGGGGATGTTTAGTTGTAGATGTCACGTATTTGCTATTTAAAATACGATCTGCTGGCGATCTGATCTGTCTTTGATGTTGCTGGCAAGAGAATCTGTTTCTCGGTCCATGTGTTGGTGGGGATTTATGTTTTCCTTTGGTGGCAAGCATTTTTGCCATCATTGGAATTTAAATCTGATCTCACTCCTCCTCAACTCATGTGCATATATATGTTACAGGATGAGAGAAATATTTTGAAGGAAACAATAATAAATAGGGTCTACATATGGATGTAGATTTTTATAAAAAGACAAGCAAAAGAAATGCACGACGCTCATAAATGGATAAACTTATTTGGAGTCACTTTAGTATGTGTCACCTGACAATAAAACTGTCAACTCAATAAATTGAATGAACTCTCCCCTTCCCTGGGAGCTGTCATACTTTGAAGATCATACATATTTTCTTCAGAGGGAATGCGGGATCAGATTACTTTAAATCACATCGATATAGCAGGTGGCAGTTTACCTTTTTTTTTTCCCTGACAACACACGGGAATGCATTTGATCGTGCCTTTTAAAGGCATCCCAGAAAACACAAATTGGTCCCAAACAAATCAACTCTAATCCCGACTCTGCCCTTATTTTGAAAGATAACCGATTTTGTTATCCTAGAAAATGAAGTTAATCTTAATGGTATAGACTCCAATCTAATAGCTCCCAGATCTGAGCATAAATGCTGATGACTTAACTTGGACCTCAGTTTGCAAAAGCCCCTTCTCAATATCTTTAAATGCCAAAATACGGTAAATTGGGTGCAGAGGAATACACAGACCACATTTTGCGGGGCGTGCATTGTTCCTGATGGGAATGACAGAAGCATTTGCATTCAGCCCTCCTTATGTCCAAGACAACTACTTTCATGCCCTTTGACTCTGCCCACCTGTACCCTCCTTTTGAGAAAAGAAGAAATTGTTCCGGCTAAACATCCTGACATTCGGGACCCAGACATTCCCCTTTCACCCTGAGTCTGCTTAATCGGTGATCTATCTTCATCTGTTCCCGCTCCTCTTCCTCCACAGAATGCCAAACTCCTTTATCTCTCTCTCGCCATGGCTAAAAAGTCAAGTCACAAAAAATGATGGGTATTATGACGGATCAATCACTGCCATTGGAACATAAACAGAATGCCACATCTAAGTTTGAATTTCCTCAGCTGTCCTCTGAAGCTGTGGTATTCACTCTGGTGCGGTCTTATGCCCTCTCACTCATCTACGTTTGTGTCCATACTGATGAATATGTATGAAAGTGAGTGTTGAGCATTCCTGAACTGATTGGACATGACATTTTTCCATTTGCACTTCTTTTAATCATATCTTTCGACACATTCGAAAGTGTATGCCTGCATATGTAATACACATACAGTATGATGAAAAATAATTGCACATATATTTATTTGCATGTGCATGCTCACTAATGTATATGCTTGCATGTGTATGTATTTCTGTGTATGAACACATATGTGACAGTAGTTTTTATCTTAATCTGTAGGTTAGTGTTTTCAGCTCACTGGAATGATTGTGTTAGGCTGTGTTCAGTAATTCCCTTCCATTTGTGTGTTATGCATCCCTCTTCTTTATTCATTGTGGAGATTCTACCCCTTTTTTTCCACCCAGAAATGCAGCTACTCTCCATTCGTATCAAAACTCCTCTGTCGCACTTGTGGTACTTCCTTGTTCATCTGTAAATCAATTCCCAAAAAGCAGTACCCTGAGCCAGTCTACTATTCCTCTTCCTACCTTGTCGTATTGGGTCATCCTAAAAAAAAAAAATAAAGCCAGTTTCAAGCAGACCTTAAGGCTGGTTACTTGAGACATCATAAGTGTAGATTTCTAGTGAGTTTAATGTTGGATACATTCAAAACTCAGAAGGATCACTCCTGACATTACACCGAAGGCAATTGGGACACTGGCTGCTAAAATGAAAATTTCAGGCCGTTTTCACATATCCTCTCCCACTGTTCCCACGTCAAAAATCGCAACCGGGGTTTCATTCCCAGAGGGATTTGCCTGCGCACCACCCTTCCCAGGGGACCAAGCAGCCCAGCCTATGCAGAAAGAAACAAGGGCTTCTGCATCTCGTCCATCTTTTAGTGTGTTGTCTCACCAAAGCCTTCCTCCACACTGCACACTAATGAAATGGTCTGCCTGCGGGTATTAAAAAAAAAAAAAAAGAGTGTATTTGGGAGGTGAAAATGAGATTATATTCATAAGCCTCCTAGCACTGTCAAAAGGAGACTGTTTTGGAAGAAAGCCCATTTTGGTCCACGCATGCTAAAACTGGGTGCATCTTTTTCAAGCTGCAGCGACATGAATTTGGTCAGGCTTTTGCTGCATCAGCCTGGATGTGCCACATAATTAAACATCTTTACCTAGTTTCAGGAGTACAGTACATTAGTTTCATGGAGAGTGATCAATGCTGCGCTCCAGTGTTGTCTGGTGGTTGTCCAGTGTGTGTTGTGAAAGCTTAAAATGTTCAATGGCAAAATCTATTTAATGTCTGAGAACTGAGCTTATTTTATGTCGCATTGATATGCAAGAGAACTGCACCCTTACTAGAAGCAAAGCTTGTTCAATCCCTCAATCCAAGGGTGCTCTGTAAATGTGAAGCTTTCTTCTTTTGCCACTGCTACATGTTCCTGCTGTGTCACCATTTTATGCCACATTTCGAGTATATTGTTCAAGCTGCATTATGGTTATATTTTTATGAATATTTATGAAGTGGGAGCACTATATCCTAAAACTCCCTCTCTCACCTATTGTGGAAAAATGCTGTATGTTTGAAACTGACTCATACTTTTGAAAGTGAGTCTGGATAAGAGCATCTGCTAAATGACCCAATGTAAAATGTAACATAAGTGTAAATACTGTCTTGCCATACCAAGGTTATGCACAGCACAGCGTATATCACTTCTGCGCAGCTCCTGATAAAAGCCTGGAGAGACAAGTGATGCCTACTTCACAATCAAAATCCTCATACATCTCTGTAGACATGTTGATATTTTTTGAGTGATGCTCTCCTTGTAAACAGTATCTTTTAGAAACCTGGAAGCTATTTTGATGCATTTCATCATAAAAGTTTTCTCCAAAATTTCTCAGAGCATTTACAGACTCATTTTTCTCTTCTTTGCAGTCTTCCATGGCAACAGTCTGCTACTATCCATGTTCTATCTCTAACACTTCTGCCTGGCTCTTTTATGTGTGCTTTCTGCTCTACCAAGTGTATTGAATTCCAATTTCATTGTGCACACTCTTCGGTATACAGTTTCGTTAAAAGATTTAGAGTTCTTTCTCATAAGACTGTCCTGATCTTCCCCTGATTTTGGATTGCATGTGATGGGGTTCATGTTTACCTGTTGAAGAGGAAGCCCCACTCAGAGGTGAGTTTTCATTGCCATCAGGAGTATTATGAATTCAGCAAAATCAGAACAGTCAAGTAAACGGGAGCCTTTGTTTTGGGTTTTCTCTCAAACGGAATGCTAAAGAGCAGTGATGCTGTGTGACCAGAGAGAGAACTCTGGGTCGCTGCACATGTGGGACGCACAGGAGAAGCGAGGGCCAGTTTTCATGACCAACGTGAGGAAAAAAATCAAACTATACCTCTTTGTATCTCTGTTAGGGTCAATGGAATAAAGCGTCTTTGATCGATTCTTTCATCACTTAAAGATCGAGCTTCATCAGCAGGAGAGGATCAGTCACATGCATGTATGCACGCGTACATGTGTGCACCATGGCAACAGTTGCTGATAGCTTCAGAACCATGTTTGGAAAACTGGCGGTTTTGTTCCTTGACATGGGCTGCAAAAATGAAAACATAAAACTCATTCAGTTCTGGAAAAAGTCAACTGAATGTTGGTGGCACAGAGGACGGGTTTATAATATTCGTTGGTTGATCAAACCCCTCAGGTGCGGCAGGGTCAGAGGTGATCGCAAGGGCTGATAACCCGGTTCTTAAAAAAAAAACAAAACATGCAGCCTTCACTGTTTCTCTCTCCTTAAGGCACAGTGGACTGCGCTGTTGTAGCAGCCCTGATTAAGGCAACTCGCTGAGCTGATAACCGCCGCTGTCCGAGGTCCTGAAATCCTCCCAGGCTCTGTGGGGAAACAGCAGGACCATCTGACAGCAACCAAAATGGCAAGTGTCTGACCCTGCACCGCTCCATATCAACATCTCAGCATGACTCATAATGACATTGCAAATTACAACAAAAAAGGAGGATTTTCACAAAAGGCACCATAAACATCAGCCAAATGTGTTATATTTTGACAGAGCCTCATAGTTGTATATACTTACCCTCTTTGTGTGTTTTACAGGAGTTTTAAAGGGTGCTCATTTGCTGATTTAAACTTCCATCCTTCCAAATAATATAATAGAGGAAAAAAGGATGACACAACCATTGACCCAACTTACCATGCTCCATTGCCCTAAGGTCACTTTAAGCTTCCTGTAATTTAATATTTTCACTTGTTTCATTCAATAACATTTCCATTCCATTTCATTCAACTTGCAGTCAAATATCAATACACATTATACTAAAATATAATGTGAAATAATTGTAACAGGTAAAAAGAGTTGTAAATGGTGTACAAAATGTTCTTGTTCATTTCTAGGCAGTGGAAAATGACCATTAAAACCTATGTATGCATGCACATTTCAGTTGTTAATAAATAAACCAAATCATCAAAGTACTATTTCTCAATGTCATCTGGAAAACCAACTAACATCCTGTTCTTTTGTCTTTTTCACCCTTAAACAGCTCTGCTGGCTTTGTCAGTTCCAGTTGATGGTTCTAGCTTTATGACATCTGTCAAGGATTTTCTCAATTGAGTCCTTGACTTTGTACAATCAAGCATCAATCAAGGTCTTGGATTTCAGTAAAAGCTTTTTTTGTCTCAGAAAGGAGCTCTGCTGGACTGAGAAGTATCGAAGCAAACACCAGTCTTTCTCACAGTTCTGTGGCATATTTCAGCCATTCGAGATGAGCCTGTTGCTGGTTTACTTATTCTAGCTTTGAGAACTTTAAAAATTTATATTGAGACTCCGGGTATTTCCCCTCCAAGCTGTCATTGCTGGAAGAATCTATTATTAACATTTTTCTTCCTAATATACTGTATCATTGATGTTATATATACTGTATATACTGTATCATGGGAATAAGTGAATACTTGACCAAGGAATTCTTGACCAAATTACCCTCATCATAATAGTGTTCGATATCTTACAATAACTTTCACCCAGAATAAAAAAAAAGTTTGCCTGGGTTTAAAAACAATAAGTATGGATCATATAAAAAAGGAAGAAATAAGCAATGACTGAACACATGAACACGGCATTACGAACACTTAGTCACCTTCCCATCTGTCCCACATCGGCAGCAGCTCAGCCAGTAGAGTGAAATCAAACGTGATCCTCCCCCCTTTCGAGTATTCAGTCCCAGCGACCGCGGACAAACTCACGAAACCAGACTCATCATTACGCCGAGCAACAGTGACTATGCCGGTCTGATTAGCCCCCCGCTGGGATTCTGATGTGAAGTCGCTGCATTCGAGAATCGCCTCCTCCCTCTGACAAATTCCGACGGTCCCCGGGCTGCTTCTGTCCTGATTCTGGGGGGGAGGTAAAGGGGGGGTTATTCTTGGAATGTGCACATTCAGGTTTTGTTAGCCATCGTTTCCACACCGTCGCTGCCGTGCAATCGATGGTCTGACGGTGTCGGAGGCGGGGCGTAAAGCGTATGTCACTCCTGTTACCGCCACGGCTCATCTATCGCTGAAGACTCTTCTGCTTCAATGCTTCATGCTCAGCAAACCCTCCTTTAAATGGCTGATCCAGTCCCACATAGAAGATGTGAAAATGACCGTGTGAGATAGTTGAGATGTTAAGAAGTGATGGCAAACACCATACAGACATACATGTGCACACACACACACACACACACACACACACACATATATATATATACATAGAGGGAGGGAGAGAGAGAGAGAGAGAGAGAATGTAGATGAAACATTTTTTATGGAGTGGGGCCAGTCAGCACCGAAATGATATTCTCTACACTAGGTGAAAGAGAAAATTAACTCACAGCACTGGAAAAGTAACAATTTAGATACACTATATATTGTCTTTCAGTGGATCCAGAGAAATCTTTTGATCATCTGGAGTGGCCATTCTTATTGAAGTTAAAAATTTACATTTCCACCAAGATACAATACAGTGGACCACAATATTACACAAAGCACCAGTAGCACAGGCATATATAAAAGGTCCCTTTTCTGATCCATCCCCCACTAACAAGGAGGACAAGGAAGGGATGCCCATATCTGTCTCTGATACAGTTTGCATTAGAAACAGAACCACTGGCTTTGAAACAGTGCGGTCAGCAGGACATTAAAGCTATAGTACCATTATGGGTATGCATTCATACACACTCAGGTTTCAGCCACCAGTACAGATGTTAACATCACAAAACTACATTTCTATTTGTGTTTCTTTAAGTGGAGAGTACTCCAGGCTCTCAGGATTCCAATTTAACAGATCTGCATCAATCCCATGAATGAATGAATGAATGAATAATGACAATGGCACTCCCACGATTCATAAATAGATCAAATGGCAGGCAAAACGAATCAAATGTTAGTGTTACTGGATGGTAACTGAGTTCAAACAAAAATGCAAATATATGATTATCACTTGCTTATTTCCATTATTCAACAACACAAAAGCAAAAGTGCCTTAATTTATAATACAAAATAAATAAAAAAAAAAAAAAACCTTTGATGAAGCTGGAGAGTTTGATGCCTTAGTATCAAATACTAGCATAAGTTTCGCTCCCTCTCTCTTGCCGTGTTACAACTATACATACAACTATAATTCATACATAGGACCCTCTTGAATAAAATGATAATAAAAAGCACAAATCATATGAAACTACTTACTCACCTATCAGAAACCATAGTCCACTCAGAACTCAGCCGGATTGACAAAAACATGGTGAGGAGGATGTTCATTGTGAAATAAAAGCCATTCAGAACTTACAACTGTGTTCAACACTGCAACAAGTCAAAGAGGCCTCTGGTGGCCTACTACAGCTATGTGTATTATGTGTGTGTATGAATATCCCACGACAAAAAGTAGGGTTGGAAATCAGGTAGGGGTGAGTTGGGGAGTGTTAAAGGGATGAGGGATAATGTAGAATGAGGGATGAGGGATAATGTAAAAGGGAACTTTTTCCTGAACTTTTGTGATTCCTCGTTCGCTGTTAGTGATTAGCAGAATGGAGGTCCCTTTTAAAGAGGCAGTGCCGTAGGTACAGTAGAGAGAAAATGAATATGCCAGCTCTGCATCACATACACCAACATAAGCAACAGATACATATACACTCACAGCAACACTATCAGGCATTACAACCCCCACTATTGACATAGCGGGTAATGAGTCAAGACTAGTTCAGAAACTGACTTACGGAAACTGTATAAAAGATCCACAGTTGCCTTTGTTCAAATGGTCATAACGCGCTGTCATAAGTTTGGCTTGGCTGTGGTCCGGAATGTCAAAATGCACGCTGTGATCGCACCAATTATTTATGCATTTGAACCCGAATTTGCTTTCATTATAAGAAGATACCTTGAACCTAACTGGTAAGATGATGGTTTATTTTTTTTTTTTTTAAAAGATATCCTCAGCCTAGAAAAGATAATTCCTTTTTCAAGGAGAGCTTTTCATATTCATGTGGAATATTAAGTGCGGGTTGATATGTTGTCATGAGTGTTGAGTGACACCTCCTTAGGAAATTAATTCAGCCTTCGGTAATCCTTTCTGGGTATTGACAGAGCTTTGATCATTTCTCCACAGAAACCAGTTACCACTTAACTCCTTGTCCACATTTAAACATGCATTTTCCTTGGACAACAACCTGACATTTCACTAAAAGAAAAGAAATACTGCACACCCATTTTTCCTACAAAATTGCATTCCCATCCCGTACGACTTCCTTTGCTTCAAAATCCAAAAAAGGCTGACTCTTAGTACATTACACTCATTAAATGAGCGCCGGGACTTTCTGGGAAAACTGAACGTTTTTCGCTGGGGACTGACCGAATGCAAGGCTAGCCTTTTCTGCGTCTTTGAGTGATTAAATAAAAAAGGCTTTCGGGACCCGGGGGATCTTATTTCTTATTATATTTTAATTCAGAGGATTATCAGAGCTTTGCTTGTATTGTAAGATTAAACGCTCGCGGGCGTAAAGACGTAAAGCTTTCTCAGCATTGCTGGCTCAAACACAGGTAGGGATCAGCACTGGCTCTCCCTCTCTCCTCTCCCTTCCAGCACAGGCCTCGACTTCAGTATTAACTCCTTGTGCTTCTTTTTGCCAGCCTTGGATGATGCAGTCAGTTTTGTAACTCCCCACTGACAAAGAAACGACAACGCAGAGCCAGGAGATGGAGCTTCAGACTCCTAGAGTGCCTGTAACTACGGCAGGATAAGTGAGCATGGGGTATGTTTCTTTTGGAGAGCGCGCTGCGTTTCTTGAGGGCAAATTAGAATAGTTCATATTGCACCTTGGAATAATAGCAAAGATGCGCAAAATAATGCGGGGAGCGGGGGAAAAAAGCCGTCTGTTTTGCAAAAAATTAATTGGCCTGCTTATTATGGTGTTTCTAATTCTGTCAGACAATCAGTTCAGACATTTTTTTTTTTTTTTAAAGGTTGGTACACTAATTAACATAACTAATCTCACAACCGTTCAAATTCACATAATCATGCTCGGGGTGATTTGAAGTTATTTGCGTTAAGTGTTTCATTCTTTTCCGGGTGTCAGAATACTTTAATTGATTCCCTCTGGGCAGTGTAAGTGCATGGACTTAAGGAAGCTGGAAATTTCCCCTGACTTGATGCTTTGAGAACGGGCCGCTCAGCTCAAATCGGAGTGCCTCGTCACATGACATCAATGATTTCTCTCCATGAAGTGGTGGGAGTCTAAAGTACTGTGTGTGATCCAGCTCAACTTACCTGCTGGCCTTATGTCCCGCAGTATGCTGTGATCCAGTCCTGAACACAGTTTCAGGTCAAACACAAAGACATTGTGATTGATGACTAGCAGGTGGTTCAAGATTTTGTGGTAATCTCAACCGTTCAACCTGAAAAGAGGACACTGATTGATTTTGCTGATTTTTGATGTCAGTGCGCATGTCATTTAAGTGTCAGCTTACTGTGAGTTCACTTAGTCCAAGCAGTAAGTAAGCATATCAACCTTTTTCTCTTGGTGCTTCCTGCAAAATGCAGTGCTGTAAGAGCTTTTTCTTTTTCTTTTAAATTTGCAGTGGTCTGTATGGCTTTATTCTCTTCAGAAAAATTGAACTAGGTGTGCATATGTTCCTTTTTGAAATGCATCTCCAATAGGAAAATATACATATGTTGTTTGTGTGGGTGGATGAGGCCCCATGTATCACAGCCATAAGAGTGATCTTCACTTATTTACGGATGTGTTACCACACTTTGAAAAAACGCATGCCTTGAGGACACTCACTGAGAACGTCAAATGAATTGAACCGGGCCAGTGCAGTGACAAACGCACATTGAGGCACTGAGAATTCAGTGCTTCCTGGTTCAGGCGCTTAATGGCACGGTGCACTCACTGTCTGCTGCTCTGGAAGCTGTTTGGAGATAGGACATGGCACCTTCAATAAACGGCGTATCGCTGCCCACTGTGGCATGCGGTGGCGTGAATTTTACCCCCACGGGGGAAAAGAGAACGTTCTCCTTGGACCAACTGGCTGGACTCTTTGCCCGTCGGGGCTCTTGTAAGCAGGCAGGAGCGAGAGCAGCTCCATCAGCGCTAGCAGGCTGAGTGCACCACGGGCACTGACCTTGTCCATTCTGAAAAGACGAAACAAACGGAGGTGCAAACAACATAAAGATTACATGCCGGATAAAGAGCGCTCCCAGGACAGCAGTTCAACAGGACAGCAGGGCGCCTGCGTGCTTCAAGACAGCACCTCCCCCTCCGGGCATGTGAACAGGAAATAAATGCAAATAAGCCTCTACGGGATGTCCTGTCAAAGGCATTGCCGAGTGTGGTGGTAGGGGGTAGGGGTCCGCTCAGCTGACAGCCCAAGAGGAACCCCATCGCAGCGGCGGTCACATACCGCACCTCCCTCCCACCCTGCCCCGCACCCTCCTGCGGGCCCAAGGCGTCGTCTTGGACACACGCCAGAGCTGCAGCCCTAAACAGAAACCTGGCTGCTTGTCGTTGTCTGCCGCTGTCATTTCTCTCCTGGCCATGTTTACTAATTGCGCGCTTAAGAGGCAACAGGAAGGAGCGTGGGCACAGTGCTGGTTTTACGGAGCTGCGCTGCCTTCCTGCCGCTTCGGGCGCCGGCTCCGGCGGAACACGGCAACCTCTTAAACACGACGGCGGCGCCCCCGACGGCAGACGCCGGAAAATAAGGCGGCGGACGCCCTTTCGGGGCTTCAGGGGCGATGTATCCCGAGTCCTCTTCTCATCCGCTTCAAACGTAATGCGAAGGGCGAGAAGGTTCCGAGAGGCGCCCGAGGCGTTGTGAATTTGTTTGCTCCGTGCTCGTTATTGCACTTTAATTGGTTTGATCTGTCAGGAGCTGGGCCACGGCACTGACTTGGCGCAGCCTGGTGTGTGATCAAATTTACGGGAGTGGAGGGTTTCGCGGCATCCTCTTCTTTAGAGAGAAAAAGAATATTATGAATCGGTTAGTCTGCGGAGGCATAACCGTGGCTTACCCCCAATGCTTCCCTTGTTATAGATGTTTAATATTTACCAGCTGAGATCTATGTACCTTTTATTGATCAAAAAAAAGACAGGCAAGAAAAAGTGGTAAGATTCATATTTTTAATCTGAATAGATCCTGTGTAACAGGTATTCTGTGTGAGATAATCGCATGGGTACATTTAGCTGCATTTGAGTATTATTACAATTATTATTAATGACAAAAGTACAACAACTTCGAGGTTGTATACAATGTGTGTACGCTGACCTGTCATCATTAAATGATTGATAGGGGTTATTCGTGAAGGTGCGAACACTGCATCTCACAGCATCAGCGTACACCTCCCCCCTTTTTTTTTACACAGATATTTTTACCCCATTATTTTATTTACAAGTATTGTAATTGAATTGCGGTCTGTCACAGCCTCCGGCAAGATTACGCTTCAGTAATGTAAGAATAATTTAACGAGACGGGCATGAGACGGTTCGGCTCGCGGAGATGTAATGCCTCTCCAATTCAGCCTGGAGAGCTTCAAAGCGCGGGAGAAGTGGAGTACACAAGTGTTCTTAATGATAATCACATTATCGAGATCGAGATTGCCAGCGCCGGCTGATTATGCGCTCTTGTTTCCCTGCGTTATTTATGATAGCTCTCCTTCCCCTGTCTCTATCTCTTTTCAGCCACGGTGATTACGCCTCTTTTTTTCTTTCCCCCCCAGTCCACGGAGAGGGCGAGCTGGGACTAGCTCCAGAGGCTGAGGACATAAAAGGGGAGAGAGAGAGAGAGAGAGAGAGAGAGAGAGAGAGAGGGAGAGAGAGAGAGAGAGTGAGAGAGAGCAAGAGAGAGGGAGAGAGAGAGAGAGAGAGAGAGAGGGAGAGAGAGAGAGAGAGAGAGAGAGAGAGAGAGAGAGGGGGAGAGAGAGAGAGGGAGAGAGAGAGAGGGGAAGAATCAGTGGGAATTTGGGAGGCTCGGACTGGGCTGTCCGTCACGGCCTGCCCCCCGTGTGTGTTTGTGTTTAGGGGGCTGTGCAAAATATGCATACTCATATCCCAGTCAACCAAAGCGTATGAGTGCCATACTTTGGTCAGTGTTCAAAAGGTGTTTATTTTGTTGTTGCTGATTTGAATTTTTTTTCACTCTATTTACCGACCTTTGACTGTTACACGCTCTAGCGTTTACGAGTCGTTTGAGGGGCCCCCAGCATAGTTTTGGAGACCTAGCATTGTAGCTGGCATGTAAGTGCTCCACGGTGGCTCAACTTGCCTATTTAGAGTTGGCACGGAGTCAGAGCTAAAGTTTTGTTAAATGAATCAAGAGCCGCGCTGAGCCGGTCAGAGGCTGGAGGAAGACTAATGAGGCCTGCATTCTGTTGTCTGTCTGTGTTTGAAGTAACACGTGCACACCGGTTAAGCGCACAAGCGCACAATGCCAGGAGCGGGACGAACCGCCTCGGCGTGCCAGGGAAAACACTGCGGGCCGCTCTGGGGGGGTCAGCGTTCATGGATTCTCTGCTATTAATCAGAACTGGGCCCAGAATCACAGAAGGAGATTGAAAAGCCAAATTATCGAGCCTGGAGAGTGTTGAAGCCAGTGGTAAACTGTTGGATGCTTGCTGGGGGACTCATTCAGGTTATTGGCTGTTATATTCCATCTTAATAACAAGCTGCTTTGCTGTTACTACGTAAAATTATGCTGCAAAAAGTTGGGCTTTAAATTAACTTTGATTTTTTCAAAGGGGTTACATATATATATAAGGTCAGCTTATCCTTTCAGAAGAAAACAGCAGGTAGTGAGGTTTGACCCCCTCCCTTACTGTATTGCATATCTGTTTGAATACAGAAATCAGCTTGGGGACTTCACCATGTGGCCTAATCACCATCAACATATGGCTAATGAAAATGTTGCCAAAGTCAGGAGCATGTGCATAGTCAAACGCATGTATTTATCACTGATCCTGTGCAAATGAAAAAATAAAAAAAAAACTTCACTCATCCTGGCTTGTTTTTTTCCAGCTCATTAACATGCATTTATATGTTTTTTTCAGTTGTTTATTTTTTTAAACATTTAAATGACTGATAAAGAAAAAAAAAGTTTTTATACATGTGAATAATGTGGTTTTTGATTTTCAAAAATGGGTGAATGAAAGAAACCTTTTAACCAAAGATTGATTTTTATGTTTGCATAATCTGTAACAGTTTGATTCCATCAGAGCATATTCATCTCGTCAGAGCTACTGGTCTCTGGACATCCAATCCCAATAGCACCTCTGAAAAAAACAACAAAAAAAGAGATTTATTGATTCACATTCGGACTGATTCAGATTCAGTTCAGTGCCCTAATTGTACATTAATATCAGCTTGGGGGTTGACCACAGTAAATAAATTCAATGATGTTTCATACAACAGTTCTCTTACACTATGAGCAACACATTTACTTGGCAACATGTCAGAACACTTCTAAGACAAACCAGCTAAGGTAATTCCAAGCTGCTGGTCAGGCTGACCTGTAACACGATCCACAGCAGTCCAACTCTTTGAATACAACCTGATTATATGCCATGTTAGCAATGCCATCGGTTCATCGTGAGCCAGAAAACGTGACCGCAGACACACATATGATAACCGTGATAAAGATGTTTCAGGCCCTAGTCCCACTGCTAACGCTGTACTTTGTGTTTTCACAAGAGCAGCGCACGCCGCAGTTATGCAACCGCTGGGAACCTCTTTATGTTTTCATCTCAAGAACTGTAGCTCAACCTAATCCTCTCTAGGGCCTTGTATCACTAAAGCCCCTTTCATTTCGAGACAGCTCATGTCACGAGTGAAAGAATTAAATAAATATGTTTCAAAATGTTATCCCTTTCTATAAGGCAAACCCAACTTCCTATAGCTGTTAATTATACATTGGGGATTGGATCTTTGAGAAGGACGTCCTTCTGTCAGGAGCATGATAACAGACTCCGCCTGAAGGAGATATTGATAATGTCTGCGAGGGGAAGTAAATATTCTCCGTACATATGACCTGACGTGAGTGAAAGTCAAAGTCGATATGTAATGGTTTATTTAAAAAAAAAAAAAAAGCTGATGTGCAAATGTTTCCAGCCACCTCAAAATAGCTGTTGCTGGTATGGTTGCTAGCTGGATATCTATTGGTACATAATTGTGAATGTGATAGTAAACTCTCTGTATGTAAACCCCCTATGAAAGACATTCTGATGCAGCGGTGAAATTGACACATTTCATGTGTATCTACATGATTTGTGACCACAGCAGTGCTTGCTGTCACTGGAAAGAAATGGCTGGTGCATTGTCAATACCTCTGTGCCATTGCATTTCTATAAATAGCTGTCTGAACATGGCAGCCATACTGACACGAACCGTAACGCCATAACTACACGCGTGCATGCGGCCCAGATTCACTCTGTTAGCAATGTGCTCTGTCCATCGTGAGCTCATTAGTTGGTGAGATTAATGGAAAAAAAAAATGCAGTGCTCACTTAAAAGTGTCACTCAAAATGAATGGCATATTGCATTGTGGACTCCACACTCAAGTTCATAAGCAGCAGCTCCCTTGGACTGGGAGGGAGGGGGTGGTGTGCTCCCAGAAACCCCTGCTCACTTTGACTCACCCCTTCCTCCTGTCAATTGCAAAGGTTTGTTGTCTTCATTCTTCACTCAGTGAGATCCTCCACTGTTGGCTGTCTCCTGGACACTCCTCCAGTGTTTTGCATGAAACTGTTAGCCTGCACTCATTACATTACACTAATGGCATTTAGCATACACTCTTATCCAGAGAGACTCAGGTTACAATTTTTAAATGTTATCCACTTTTACATCTGGATGTTTACTGATAAACATTAAACTGATTAACTCTGGGGTAAGTACTTTGCCTATGGGTACAGTAGCATTGCCCCAGCAGGGAACTGAACCAGCAACCTTTCGGTTACAAGCCCTGCTCCTTACCATTATGCCACGCTGTCACCCATTTAATCATCTCAATTAAGTCCTTCATCCATTGGGCACTTCCTTGGAAGTTTCCTTTCTTCTCCTAATAAAAAATCACTGCGGGGTGCTTGTGCCGGCCTGTCCGTAGTCATCTCCCACAGCTCTAACTCATTTCAGGGCACAGAACCAGCTTTAGAAAATCAAGCCTTTTAAGTCACAGGCTCTGCACACATTCCACTTTCTCCAAATGCTTCTTTGTTCTTGCTTGTTTACTTGCTGTCCCCTATTCAAGTACAATAGGGATCCCTCGACTCGTGAGAATTACGAACGTTTCCAGCTGTATTTGGGAGGTTTCTCTTCGCAAAGCCCAAACCCGCGAGCAATTATCTTACCCTCCAGACAGCATAACACTGACATAACGTAGCATGGCAGGCGTATTATTTCGGATATTAGGCGGTTAGGGGAAAACGGCGGCCCGATTTAATGGTGTTCCTCGCGCTTGTAAAACATTTGGGGAAGGTACACAAAAATGCATTATGTATTCAAATTGACTTTTGTATCGTTAATGGAATTCTCAGTTTGATGCCTCACATCCTAGGCAGTTTTCAATGATGACTTGTATGGGTGGTCCTCGAATGTAAAATATTGCCACTTGCCTGTAATTACCATGCCATGCTGCTGCCCTGGGCCCCTGAAAGGAAAACCATTGTGCGAATGTAAGTCCTCTATACAGTAGGAATTGACGAATCAACCGCTTTTGGCCAGCTGCGTGGGCGAAATAGGGCTCAGCATATGGCCTCATTAGTTTGTCACGCACAACCACCACCCCCTGGAAACATTGCTGCACATGAGTGGTTCCTTTTGAGGAAAGAGGACGGTCATGGTGTGTCAGAGACGTGGTGGATATATGGGCAATCAGATCATGTATGCCCAATTACGTAATTCTATTTAAACGCGGCAGCAGAGAAATTATCATTATGCGAAAAGTAACTCCCTAATAATGTCCATGAGTGCTAATGTACCCAGCCTGTGACAGCACTGTCTGAAAGTTTGAAGAGGTGCAAATTACACCTGGGCTTAGTTTGGTGGATGAGTTTGTGAATTAAAACATAACATGACTGCTGTGCTAATAAGGTGGCCAACATCTGTATTTCTGATACTCTATCTCTACAACATCTGTATTTTTAAAAAAATATTGCAACAGATTGGAGAAAAAAAGTGAAAAGAAAGGAAATTGAGTTAGTAAATAATTATCTTTGCTTGACAATATTTTTCATATTCACACTTTGAAGATAATCTCCCTATGCATAATATTTACAGATTTCTGTGAGGAAAACAGATGTCTGTCAAGTATATGCATCTGTCACTTCCTTGATGAGCTTTATCTCCCCCTCTGAGGTGACCACCAACAACTTCACTTTCAAAAAAAGTGAGACTGTTGCATTACACATTAATATAATGGTGCCATCTGATGCTGATACTTAATGCTAACTATTCTGCTGATTTAAGTGAAGAATACATTGTCTAGCATGTTTCTGCATCCCCACAATGTTTCAGTAACTCTGAATGACAAAGTAAGAATAGCTCAGATTCAGATGAAGCAAGTCCAACAGCTTTGAAGTGTAATGCTGTAGAATGAGGCAAGAAATCTATACAGAACAACTATAGCTATGAAAGCTATGAAATCAGCTGTTATTAGTACATTTTGTGCTGGGGGCTGGGGTCATGTGGATTACTGTATGTGGGCACAGTGAAACACTAACAAGCATTTTACAGGTGTCATAACTACTTGCTGGGTAGAACCTGATTTGTCGAGAAACACCGATTGGGGGATAACTCTGCCAACTTGGGGGACAGGGGAAAAGGGCATAATTTTGCTTAGCCATTTTACTGTAAAGAGTCCTTTGTGACACGTGAGAGGTATTACATGCAAATGGTTACCATCATTCTTTATATGTGCTGTTGCTGAGCAAATAATGACCTAAAATGGGCTTCCTGCTGGGCACTTCAAATCATGTAATTGTCTTCAGAGCAAAATGATGAATGTACAATTTCCTTTGAAGTCAGGACCAGGGTGATTGTGGCTCTTTTTTTTTTTGTTCAGATGCCAAAGTACTGGCAGTTTACAGCGAGTGCTAATGTGTGACCTATTCCAGCTCTTTCTTTGTGCTAAGTGGCACAGCACCGGCAAGTTACATCTCTGCCTGATCTTTGTCTTCATTATTCTATCCGAACGTCGGCAGTTCTTGAAGATTATTAAACATTCTCGCCATCATCCCTCATACTGGCTTCAAGGACCAGCTCTAACTTGGTTAAAAGGAAAAAAGGAGCGCTGTAATGAAGGCAGACATTGTTTAAAAATCACATTGAGCAACCTTCATTACACTTCCCGAGATGTCTTTTGTTCCCTGAGCATTTAGGAAGCTCGAATATGCAAATGCCGGTACATCGCCATCCCCACATTTTAACATAATTACACTTAAAGTGCTCAGCCTGTCAGTTTTCACCGTAAGCTGAGCTGAGGTATTCTGTGTGAAAGAGCAATTAATGAAATTATCTGATCTCATGCATGAAACTGCTGATCGTAAATGGCACATCAGCTAGAAAGGGGAGACTGGGGTATATGGGCTGAAGCTCCCCTCAGTCTTATCGAACGACAAAATGACATTGCTTGAGCAATGCAGGGAATAACTAATAGACGGCAGGAGCCACATGCCTCACGGGTCACGTGGAACCTCTTTTCCATCTATTTTGCTCACTCTAGGTCACTGCAGGCACCTGGGATGAGATGAATGATCGCCACATGTCATTGATTGGTGACGTCCAGGTAAACCTTGTGCACTCGATGTGTGAGGTGACTTCCCATAAGAAGGCGGGGTAAGGATACGAGAATGGGGAATGCTAGTGGCCCGTGAGCCAAAATGAGACATTAAGCATGTGTGGAATTTGTCCAAATGAACACTGACAGTCTGTAATAATATATACAAAATCTACTGTGAAATTGCCCTGAGCTAAGGCTCAGAGTCATAGTCTGGAATGTTAGAAGATGTGAAAGGTATTGCTGCCAATTACTCCTGAAGTGCGCACATACGTTTATATACTAATTTATATATAATATTTCTAAAATGTACGTATCTTAGACCAGCCTAAATTTATCGGGGCATGAACTCATCAGGGGGTCAAAAGCATGGCACAGGAAAACCCATGCTGATTCCAGTGCTTCCCATAGTTGCTGCAAATGAGCTGGGGGTGGATCTCATTCCATCTCATCCCACAGATGCTCTGTTGGATTGAGATCTGTTGACTAGGCAGGCCACTGTAGTAAGCTGCACTCGCTGTCATGTTCCTGGAACCATTCTTGGACAATCCTCGCCTTGTGGCATGGAGCATCATTCTGCTGAAAAAAAAAGCATTCACAGACAGATGTACTGCTCAGCAATGCAGTTCAGATATCCTGTGGCACTCAAACGTTGCTCTAGTTGTATCAAGGGATCCAGTGCGTGCCACAAAAGCATACCCCACACTATTACATCTCCAAGAACAGTACATTACTTTTATTCTTCATTTTTATCCTTGCCTGTCCACGCTGCTCCATCCTGCCATACCGTGTTGGGTATAATGAGGGCCTTACCTCAAAGGTGACTCAAAGGAACCCCTCATTTCATCTCTCTCGCCCCATATATCAGCATGAAAAATCTGCAACTGTATAACCCACAGTAGCAGGGGGGCATTCAGCTGGTGGTTGGAGCTGGAGCAGGTGTTTGCACATTTGTACATTTCAGAATATCAAAATTCCTCTCGGAGATGACATATTTTATGGCGGCTTGACGATCTGTCAGTTCCCGCAATTCCAGCGCGTCCTTATTAACCAGTCCTTTCGGCGACGGTGGCGGCGCGAGTGGAAGTCTGCAGTGCCCTCATTTAAATGCATTATGTTCGTCTCCCCTCTGATTTAATTCCTGGCTCCCAGATGCATTGAATCCAATTAACATTACCTTCATTATGCGATTCATGTCAGGCATACTCGCTGCTCAGGCAGAGAAAAAGTTTCATCATTAAGAGTACGGCTTCCAATGTTTTCCTGCTTTTGGTCCCCCTTTCGAATGTGAAGATAATACATCTGAATAATTGCTTTGGAATTTGTGTTTTGTTTAACAGTTTTCTGTACATTTTATTTCATATTAGCCGGGCAGTGTTATTCTTTTAATGGCGATAACCAGTAGTTTCATAAAAATGAAACCCCCCCCTCCCCCTCGCTCCACCACTCTGATGTCACGGTAGGGGTAACAGCATTGATCTTCAACTTGTTTGACTGCTTTTCCTTAGGTCCTCGTGTCCCGGGGTGCAACAGCAGCTGTAATGCTATTCAGTTCCCCCTTTCCACTAGCTTCTGCACAGGTAGGCCTTTAGGCTCAAGCCATGAATGCAAATCAAAAGATAATGTAACACTGAGTGAAGCTGGACCACTCTGACAAGCCGTCTTCAAAGACCTCAAAGGTCCTGCTTTGAATGTATTACTTGTGGGAAAGTTAGTCCTTAATTGGCAGCCTTGAGCCGCATCTGAACAGTGACGTCTATCCGTGCATTCCGAAGCGAGCCTAATGAACTGAGAGCGCAACTTTTTCGGATTCCTCCTTATTCCTCTTATTCCCCCGTGCGTGCGTTCTTATCATCTGCCGTGGCTCGGAGTTACGCGGAGGAAAGGGAGGGAAGGAAGAAAAAAAAAAACAAAAAAACAAAACAAAAAGCCAACTCCGCTGAGAGAACCCGAGAAGAAACAACAACAACTAGCCACATTCCTCTGATTATCACGTTAATTAACAAAATTAGTGAGAAGGAACAGCCGTGCGAGTATTCCTCAGAGGTCGCAAATCACCAGGTTTCGGTACAGGAAGTGGCAGTCGGGGAAGTAGGACACGTTGCTTTCGCCGACGAGTCCATACACAGGAGGACGTTCGATGCCTCTCCACTACAGGAGAAAGTTGATTAAAATGATTATTTTTAACCTTGCTCCATAAATAATTTATAGGCGTCTAATTACTGTAGGTTAAAAAGGGAAATGATTTCATTTTGCCATGGGGTGCGAGGCTAACGATTACATTTCAGTAAATTAAAGCGATCGGCTTGCGGTTTCGGTACTGGCCCCATCCAAAAGCAACAAAAAAAGAAAAATATCCCACTGACATGCAACTTGCTGATCTGATTAGCAGGCCTCGCCTGAAATTAACATTCGAATTAGGGATATCTATTTAGGCATTCAAATTTGAGAGGCTACAGATGAATGTCATGCTCTTTGTTTTTTGTCTTGGAGCACAATGATGCGCCGTTGTCATTTCCTCATTAGAGGTCATCATCATTATCTCTCAGTTAGAGGGAATTATTGTATTTTAAGCAGCTAAACTTGACTTGACCGTACCTTGATGTAGTATAAAATGAGGTATGCAGCAGAAAGCTGAGAGACTGTCTGCAGCTCTGTGAATATCTGCAGGTAAAAAAAGGGCATGTGTCAGAGTATTTTTGCATAATTAAAGTTGTCTGTCATGGAGGGTGAGCAGGCAATATGCTGATGGTGTAGAATGTTGGACTGAGAGAATATCGATTCAATAAGTTAGGCTTTATTGCCAGCAGAGGCTCAGCAAACAAAATATGACCTGCATCCTATTGCTCCTATAAGGCAATATCCCAAAAATGCTGGTGGGTCCAAACTGGGAGGAGAGGTTGGTAGGGTGAGGTCATGCTTGTCAGGTACTGCTGTCACAGCATGAAGAAGAAGGGATTGGGAGATTCAGGCTTCACAAACTCCAAAAAAGTATAGAGCCATTATGTGCTGACAGTGACTTGAATTTGAACCAACTCTGACACTTTGCTGTGGAAAGCACAGTGTTTTGATTGGTTCCTACAAGTCAGCAATTGACAGCAGGTGGATGTCCTGCCAGTTTCATTATCTTAAACTTGTTAAAAACTTATTTAAGAGTTAAGATGAATTGAGATTTTAAACAATACTGGATTTAAAAAAAAAAAACATAACAAAAATCAGTATCTAGAAATGCCCTGAGGTTTCTTGAAGAGAGACAAATATTGCTCGCTGTGTTTTTTTGTACTTATTGCATAATGCATTTCGGAATTTATTCTTGTGCATTATTACACTACAGACAGCATCCATTTGTTTGAACGTACTCTTGGTCATCATTACAGTTGCTGCACAAATAATGAGACTGATTCCGTTCCCTACAAGCTAACACATTTCAACAGTATGTGAATCTGGTGACGTGTTCATTGAAATATAAGCACAAGCTGGAAGGCCAGTGAGGCAATAATCAAAATGCCTAGCTCCACTGCAATGTGAAAGTCCTTGCACTTCCCCCATCTATTTTCTGAACATCTTTTTTGTGCACATAAAATGTCCATAGAGAGTTTCTGTTCTTCTGAAAAGCAAATCTTTGTAGCAGTTTCTACCTCTTATACATGGAAAACTTAAAAGTGTGAAATACAATGCATGACAAAATGCAGCTCAAACTATTATTATTATTATTATTATTATTATTATTATTACTAATACTGCTACTGTTACTACTACTACTACTACTACTATTACTACTATTAAAAAATAATAATAGTAATACCTGTGATCATACTAAGTTAACATATCATAGGATGCGTGACATCCCCCCAGAAAAACACAAACAAAATACTTGAAAACATCCTGTATCGTTAAAATGCATAAATCAGAATATGTTCAAATAAAATTCAAACGGGACTTCACATGCAGTCCAGGACAGAAACATGCCAGACATGGCAAAATAATTTTCTTGTCCTGTTAGCAGCATCCGGTTTTGTGACTGTGGGATGACAGTTACGTAAAGCACCTGACCTTTTCTGAGCGGTTAATCAAAACAGTGAGATTCTGAATTGCGTTTCTCACTTTCACACATCGCTGTGTGCACATGATATTAAACAGGGACCTCCATTTTATCTGGGTGAAAAATTAATGGGAAAAAGCGTATAATTTTGTGACATCACACAATGGAAAACACAATAGTCTGTGTGTCTAGGGGTAGCAGGCTGGTGAGGTGTGAGCGAAAATGACACTACTTATTTTCACAGTAAAAACCTGATGCGTTTTTTTCACTCTCTCACTCCACTCTGCTAATTCCACACAGTTATAATTAAACAAAGCCACGCTCGCCTGAGCTTTCATAAGAAACTAATCTAATCTCCCAAGATACTTTAAGGATATTTGCCATTTCTTAACTATAAGTGCTCAGTGACAATGACACATCATGTTTTTCCATTTATGCAAGATCATTACAAAACAAGACCCATTGTCCACATCAGTAGGCTTCATTTGTGGACAAAATCAGTTAGCAGACATTTCACTGAAAATTTGCATTCTCATATGATTACCTCATTGAAGAGCTTTAGAGCAAAGAATGAAAAAAGAAAGAATGAAATGAATGAAATTCAACAGTTTCTTTTTTTTTTGAAGTTCACTATGGCCTATAGGCAATACCATGTGGTGTGTGGTACATAGCAAAATCTCAATCAACATGTGCATACGGTGTCATCACAAATGTCCCTCATCAAAACAGTTCAAGAGTGTGGCCCATCAATGGACTGAGGATACTCTCTCACACACACACACACACACACACGTGCATGCACACAAATACACACACACACAAGCACATGCACACACACACACACACATTCACTCACACACACACGCATGCACGCTTGCACGCACGCATGCATGCACACACATACACACACACACACACACACACACACTATTAGGCCAGAACTACTCCCAGGATAAAAGTATCACTGTTTAGATATGTTATTTACATCCTGTCCAATGAGATCCATACCTCAAGTGCGAGCCCCCCTAATGACAAGACTTAACATAAAACAGGCCGAGATATCAAAACCGGAGCCCCATGAGTTTTAATTAAACTCAACAGGGATCCTAAGTTAAAAGGCAAATGAAGCTCCCTGCGGCTAATGCCTGTCTCAAAGAGGCCTTGCAATTACAAACGGAAAAAAAAAAGACGCAAACGTACAAACTTGACACGTTCCTTTAATTTCAAGAGGGATGTTCTGGCTTTGCCTCCTGAGGGACAGCAAAAAAAAAAAAAAAAACGAATAAAAAATAGAGGGAATGGTCGTGACATACTTATTAAAATTAAAAAGTATTTCAACAAAATGTTATTTCTTTCAAATATGCTGCCTCCCAGTGAGGTTCTCACCATTTTCATTTCACGTATTGTACGAATGAATTTTCCCCTAAAGGTTAAATAAAGGTAAAGGTTAAGTAAAAAGGATTTTTTTCTCAATAGCCAGACCATACATGCTTGTCAGTCATACAGTAATTGATATAAGTAAACAGAATTGTCCTTCAGCCCTGCAGCATTGTTACTGAATTGAAAAGAAATACTCTTGCTCATGGCCTGGTACAAGCATACATTAGCAAACATGTCCTTGCAACTTTGTGTTGATGTATTATGAACTTTGCATGAAAAATTCACAGTCTTGGGAATTGAAATGGAAACGATGATGACCTAAACTCAAACAGACATGATGCTGAACAATTGGTGAAGCAGCCTTTGCCTCAGATAATTCAGAAAACATATTTCATATGAGATTAAAGGTAGCCTTCCAGTATACAGCCATATATTTATGAAAACTGCTCAGATTAATGATTTCTCTAAAATGTACAACAGCTGTGCTTCCACCTACAGTACCAGTCAAAAGTTTGGACACACCTGATAATGAAGTGGGAGGTGGGTGAGATAATTGGAAACATACATTCAAAGACATTTTCATCTAAAGGGTTATGCTTAAATGCTTGAAATTTGTTTCTTAGACAAATATGAATAGTGACGTTGATGCCTATGTATGAATTTATTTCCAAAAAAAATATATATTTTTCTTGGCTACTTTGAAGAATCTAAAATATAAGATAGTTTTGATTTGTTTGTTTGTTGTTTTTGTCATGGCATAATTGCATTTGTGTTATTTCGTAGTTGTGATGTCTTTACTATTGTTCTAAAATGTGGAAAACAGTAAAAATAAGGAAAAACCCTTCTATGAATAGGTGTGTCCAAACTTTTGACTGGTAGTGTAGTAGTTTCACCATCAACGTCCAACTGAAGAGTTCAGCTCTAACTGCTTTTTCGACTCTACTACTTTTCTAACTGCTTCTAAAAGGCCGGCAGCCAAATTGGTTGTAACACTGCATGCATTAATTGCCTGCCTTTTGTAAATAACTCCAGACGTTCTTGGCCAGAGAACCTCATTGCTGCAGCATAACGCAAGACCCGTAATATCCTACCATCAAGGACGAGCTGGTTCTGTCACTAAGTATATAATTGTGTTTCTCCCAAACAATGCAGATGGTTGGGCCAGAGCCATTTGCTTTTATAACGCATCTCCGAAGACCGTCTCCTCCAAATGTGGCGTTTAACACTCTTGAGAAGGCCAGGAGAGGTCAGAGGCTTTGCCCTGGGAATTTTAAGTATTAATGATGCTCAGCCGGGAGAAGAAAACGCCTGCCATAGACCGCTGAAGTCACAGAATTTACTTCTTCTGCCAAACGCTGCAGTTGGGGCTTTGACTTATGTTTCTTAGAGGGGAATTATTTAAAGCTGCCTTAATCTCTATCAATTAATCTTCAGATGGTGACAAACCTAGCCATAATCAGGCCCTCAAAGCACAACTGTGCATTTTTCAAAAGTGCCATTGCTAAAACTCCTGCTAAAACAGTGATTTTCACATTTTTCTCAACCCATGTTTGCATGGATGATCACTGCTTGCTTTTATTTCAGTTTTAAAATGACCATGTGACCCCCCCCATATCTGTACCCATCATTAAGCACAGGCCTTTGTGAGGAGATGTGAAGAAATATGGCAATTAGACTTAGTTAAAGCTTGCAAAGTGCATAATATATCAGGCTTTGATCTGGCATTAGTCTGAATGATGTACAAAGTATCTACCCGTTCATTAAAATATTCCTCCATTTAAGTGAATCATTGACTGGCAGCATGGAGTGAAAGTTACACAGTAGGAACCAGAGAACACATGCATTTTGTGCTGTAGTATATAAAAGCATGAAAAAATGTAATTCATATGAATCTTTACATAGTAATCTTCTGAGAGTGAATGAAGGAAAGAGAGGGAAAACTGGTTCCTGAAATTTGTTTTCTTGTGTGAAATACACACGCCCCTGTGTTGCCATAGCCCACACAGAGACAAATAAGTCCTCTGCTAACTGTCTTAGCTATAAACGACCAATATAACTATAAGATGACTGCTACACCAGTTGCCATGCAGTGTCACAAATACCCTCAGGAGCAAAGCTCAGGAGAAAAGAACCTTATTTTTTGAGGATATTTATACTCCCCCAGTACCTAAAGTACCCCCCATAACCACAAGAGTAGTGAAAAAAAAGAAAACCTTCCCAACATTCCTGTGGGTGACAAACCCCAATAGAGTGTCAAGAGAAACAGTGGTAGTGGAAGTAAAACATATAACATTAATACTACACCAGAATAGTATCTGTAGTGGTCGCTAGTTGTTGTTATGCCATCTATGCTTTTCAGTATTCTCTAAACGGCTGTCGAAGGTAGATTATTTGGTGGTTTTAGCTTACAACGATAATGTAAAACTAATAGGATGCTATTCCCAGTGGGAATAAATGGCAACGATATTAAGCTTTAACAAGTCAGCATCATTTTCAGTTCATCACGGGAAAGCGGTGTGGGTTTTGAATGCCAGATTTGATTGTAGCATCACGGATCGCTAAATCAGTCTCCCTAAGGTGTGCAGTGTCTACAGCCTTCGAAGAATGCACCCCCCCCCCGCTATACTAACTGCATGACTCAGGTCCTGGTCCTCTCCCTCCTTGCTGCTAACCCTGCCTGTCAGCAACTTGTCCAGAGCACCGCTGCTCGGCTGACCCACAACCTCCCAAAACCGATCCCCCTCCGCCAGCAGCCGCAAAGGCTCAGATCAATTTGGAAATTCTGGGTGCTCGCCTGCCGGGCCGGGAGGGGAAGGGGTGCTCCGTATCTGCAAGCGTCAGACCGTGGTTCCCAGCCAGACCACTCCGCTCTGCGGCCTCGAGATTCCTGTCCGTTGCGGTCATGCCCCCTGTCTGTTCTGGGCCTCATGTGGTGGGATGAGCTGCTCACAGAGATCAAGGCAGCAGAACCTAACACCAGTTTACAAAGGCATCTCTCTCTGGAAACATCCCTCTAGGAACAGGGCACATGTCTTTGCAGCATCAGCATGCGTATGTTTGCATATATATTGTTATATTAATAAAAACAAAAAAAACATGAAAATTGCTTGGCTGCCTTTTACGATGGCTTTTTTCATGGCTTTGGCCACGGAGCTGAGGTATAAACAATTTATGCGGCTTAATACACTTTTCGATCACATACTACAAAAGCTGGTTGTCATGAAAACAGCTGCCGATGGCTCTCTAGAGATGCATTATGGAGGTTTGTTAATGCACCAAAATCACACAGGCTCAGGCAGCACAATATATGCCCACATGCATTCCACACTAACAGGTAGTGCTAAGTAAAGGGGTACATACTCCAACAGGCAGATGGTGCGTGGGGTCATGGGGTCATGTTTGGTATGTGGCATACGAAAATCCCCCAGGGTAATTGACAAAAATACCCCCCTCCCCCAGTCATCATTGAGAGAACAGGTTCCATAAAGGTCATGTAAAATGTCCAGCCAAATACTTTTCCTGGGTTTCATTGCCTCGTCCAAGCGCCCGAGGTTCATTTTAAGCCCTGTTTAACGCAATTAAAAGTGAGTTAATCTGAACATCTGATCCAGGTTATTTTACTCACCGCGGGCTGTGTACATGAGATGGCTGTGATGGCATGATGATGGATTAACTCGGTGCGCTGGCACTGTGCACGATTGCAGATGCTCCCGGTGCACACGCAGCAACCGAAAGGCGTTGTTAGCGCTGCCATGCAAACCCGCGGCATAATTACTGCGATAACCTGTTTGGATGCCTTGCCATTTGCATGAAAAGTGAGCAATCATGAAGAGATAATTAAAAGCTAGTTCAGCTCACATACTCTGCATATCTAACACTGTGCCTCTTCTGCAGACAGGCACAGGTAGGTCAAAAGACTATTAATTCCATGACCTCCTTGTGATTTACTGCAGTCTTTCTAGTCAGAAACCCGGGACAGGGGTTTTCTCATTTGTTCTCTGTCAACACATGACACGAAATAATTGCAACATAAAGCATATTAGTTTTTATATTGGCCAGCCGAATGACTACTTGAGCTTTAAGGGAAGCGGTTTGCTCCCTTGACTTATTTAATATCCTTGGCTATTCGGCACGCTTTTTTTCAGCAGGAGTATTAACGGGCCTCTTTTAAGAGGGAGCCACGGCAACTGGATGATTAAATGACACCCTATTGTCAAACTCTGACCTTCACATTTACCAGGAAAGAGAGGAACCTCACAGTCTTGCCTTTCCCCCCCTTATAAAATAAGGATGGCGAACAGATCGGACAGTTTCCATGCACTGCACATAAACCAGTAGAGGCTCAGTATTTATGTTTTGGTAGGTATATAAATCTTCTTTTAAATGTACAAAATCATGTAAATAAACTAGAAGCAGACAGAGCCCATACATTTCACACTATTCATCAATTAGAATACATTTTAAAAAGTACCATATCACATGATATACACTAGCATGTACTACGTGGCTGTACCAATATGGCCTTGGAATTTGAGAAGTGTTCACACACCTGCCCTTTAATTTATTCTTACAAAATATATCTTTCAGGCAATGCAGTCATTTATGTCCTCTCATAGTCCATGCTGGAATAAATACCATGTGTTATGAGAGACAGTCCATGCAAGTACTGCACATCTACAATGAACAAAATGGACGACCGTACAGAGGTTCTTTTGACGGATGGAATAGCAGCAACATGTATGCGTATGGGGGGATATAGGCATCTTTATTTATTTATATCATGTAGTACACGTGCACAGTTAGTCATGCCTCAAAAGTTGAATCTTTTGAAGACTCCAGACGCGTCAGACACCGAGATGCTTGGCGAATTCCCATCTGCAGAAGCGCTCCTGGCTGCTTCTTTCATTTTAATTGTGTGCGGCCCTCGCCTTGGGGGTTCCAGCACGGGATCTGCAACGAGGCGCCATGGAGAAGGCAATCTCTGCCTATCAGCCAATCAAAGGAGTAGAAGTGTGACTTGGGAACGCAGAAAAAGAAAAAAACATGCAAAAGTGTGGTGATGGCGGTTACAGCTCGCTTCAGCTGTAACATCAATCAAAATATAAGAAAGTCTGGAAAGATCGATTTTTATATATGATCTTTTTTTTCTTTTTTTGACTTAGAAAATCAAGTTAAAGGGACTAATGGAAGATGAAAGGGAAGCTTCACGAACAGGTAATTCTCCAACAAAAGTCTACGGCGGCTCCACCGGGGCTACAAAAGCCGCCAAGCCTGTGAAGTGCTGGAAATTTGGAAGAGGCGGCTGCTGAGGCAGCCGACAAACGAGCTGGCCAACTTCCGATCCAGTGAATTTGATCTACCTGTATAAACACTGGGGCATGTTGAAAGGCACGGTTTCTCTCTCTCTCTCCCTCTCCCTCTCTCTCTCTCTCTCTCTCTCTCTCATTGCAGAGATGGTTTTATTTCCACAGCCTTTAATATTTGAGCGGTAACTGTCCCTTTCTTCTGACATTGCCTTAGCCAGTCCTCATCAAATAATGAGATTCTCACACTTCTCAGTCCTTGTTCATTAAGCTGTCCGCAGAGCGTTCAAGTGTTTTCAAGTGTGTATTTCTCACACACACACACACACACACACACACACACCTATACACACACACTATTAACAACACATTTTAACGTCTTTTGATTTTCACAGAAATTTACTTTTGCCATTGCTTCACCTTTCATGAATTATGAAACAATGTGGGCACAAAGTTACATCTGACCTGATTTGGAAACTCTTTAATAACACCTCTGAATTTCTAGCCACTTGAGAGAGATGAAACGGTCTTCGTAGCTGTAATTACTGTCAGCTGTGTAATAAGAAAAATCAAGGCACTTTTCATAGAGCACTAAAAATGAAACTTTTTATATTATTTGTCTTTCAAGATGAGATTTGAGTTTATTCCAGAAGCAAGGCTGAATAACCTTGGAAAGGAAAAACACGCATTGAGAATCATTTAATCTTGTCTTCTACCTGTTACTTTTAATCTGTTTACATTGTTAATAAATCACATCCCTATTTTTCAATATTTTCTCTTTAAACATACTGCTGGACTTCACATTCACCTTAAAGGATAGAACTGTCAAGGATTCAGCACTCTCTAAAATGTCATCAATTTAGTAAAGCTATGATTTCATTCCTAAACTAAGAAGTCTGCTCAAGTATTTCTCAAATCACTACAAAGGACAGTTAACAACTGACAAATAATTGATAGTCAACACTGTCAGACAGGTGAACAATCACTAGCATCACAGGAGTTTGAATTACCACTGTAACCCATTGAACAGGTTCAGACAGCATTTTCCCACTTTTCTACTCTATAATAATAACATTTCTGTAAAGATTTTCAGGTATTTCTTTTGTGTGTCTGTGCCACGATCACAGCTATGAACTCTTTTGTATTTGCTGCACTTCATACTGGCCATGTGACCTGTAGTGATCCGTGGTGGAGTCAGACTATTTTATTTATATATACAGTATTGTTGAAGAATTTTTGGGGTCAATTAATTTTTGCTTCCTTTTATGCAATGCTGTTTTGAAATCGCTAATTGTATGCTAGGCTCATCTCACGGCAGCAACCTCAGCGATCATGCCAGAGTGCTGCAACAATACAAGTGCAATGCTCCAATGTACCCTCATGCAGCCAATGGCGATTTTCTTGCACACAGAGCACATTACAACAGTTTGGACGCTCAATGAAGGCGCTACTTCGTTGATGTCATTCAAGCAACTTGCAGATGCCTGGCGAATCGCAGGATGCCTGTGAAAGGTGTGACCTACCCACCCCTATTCCCCACGGAACAAAGCCAATTCGTTCTGCCACTGTGGGCTCGGCCAATGACGTTACTGAGACTGACCCCGGATCATACAACTCAGCTCGCGGTGAGCGACTCAACCCCTGAACTACTCGGGAGGCTGAGTTCGGGTTAATTGTAATTAGATTCAGTCAACTGAGGGAATGAGCAGAAATTCAACTCATGAATTTTTAAAAAAATCACTCATCACTTTCTAGGAAATTTTTCAAATAATAATAATAATAATACTAATAATAATTTCCTGATTTGGCTGAACTGAAAGTCCAACACTAATGGAATATCCTCTCTCTCAGGTCTTCTGGAACATCACGCAATGGTCCCGGAGCCCATCGCTTTGCATAATTTAATGTGTGCCCCTTTCTTCAGTCCCTCGACATGGAGCTTTTGAAGCCAGGCCTAAAAAAGGTGGGGGGGGGGCATGGATCATTCATCCTTGACTGAAGTAACTGAGGGCGAGAGGGTGGATTAGCTTGTCCTATGAGCGGAGGCATGAGACAGGTTACACGAGCGTCTCGGTGGGTGGGGTGCACTGATCCTCAGTGCTCTCCTGTGATTTACACGGTAATCGCTCCGCCCGCTCCTTGGAGCCGTGCGATGCATGCGGTGACGTTCTGAGAGAAAAAAAAAAGCCGTAAGTAACTGTCTCCTAGTAAGCTGACGTTGAGTTAATCTCTCTTTTGGTAGAAGAAGACACATGATATTTGCATGGTGATTTTTTAAACAATTTTTTGTGGGAGTATCTCATTTTTTAGTGAAAAGTACCAAAAAAGAGAACATCAAGGGGTCGGTGTAAAATTTCAAATCCTGCTTTGGACTGAAGCAGACTGTAGACATGAGTTCAAAAGAAAATGTCCAGTGCTGCATTTGGACGTGTCCTCTTGGTGTAGGTGCATAGGGGTAAAATTCACAGCATATCACTTTCATCTAATAGTGTAGCCTCAGGCTTTATCTTTGAAAACTGGATTTTTGTCAGTTTTGAGAGTATTACTATTGTGTTATGGCTCTTTCAAAATAGCACACCATAACACGTTTGTACCTTTTCCCTAACTTTCAAATTTCCAATGACAGTATGCATTTTGTTGTGAAAAACTCAGAAGTATATTTTATGTATTTATTTTTAAATTAAAGCAGAACTGTGTTTGGATGAATTTAGTTAGTTGAATTTGGGTCTATGTGCTGGATTTGAATATATGAAATTTTATCCCTGACTAAATTGTACTCTTCCAGTCTCAGTTATCAGGTGCAGGCCTGACCTCAAGGCCTGTGTACAAAAAGGGCAGGAAGACAAAGCAGATAAGCAATACGCCATTTCCAGGATGAAAGCTACTGATACGAGAAATCTGTGCTGCTGTGCCACAGATGAGCCCGAGCGGCTCGAGGAAGGAAAGGGTTCATTTCTGCGCTGCCGTCTTTGCTTCCACTTTGCCCCCAGTGCGACTGCGCGAGCCCCCATGCCAATCTCTGCACATTCTGGTTTAGCCCACGTGCGGGGCTGCGTGCCGCGGCCCATGCAATTAACCGCGACAGATGTGAAATTAATTGCACACGCAGCTACACTCGTGGCGCGCGCTAATGAACAGGCTGTAGACGGAGTCTGACAGGGCGCTCGGACCGGGGGCCTTGCGCTTGGCCTGTCCTCGAGGAGATCGGCTCCGGCAGATTCTCCGCTCGGCCCCGCCCACATCCCCTCCCCCCGGGCACCAGGGGGCACACTGCCCCACTGCAGGCCCTCCCTCCTGTTGCCTCCTATTAAGGCGGGCACTTGTGATATGGAATGTAAATATCTTTCTCTGCAGGGGAATGGGGGAAAAAGATCAGAGAGCGTGCTTCCTGAGCAGATCTGTCGAAGGGCGAGTGATGAGTTACTGAGAAGCACCAAGCACAAAAATGTAAGAGTGATACTCTTATCAAAGTATGAAATTAAACAGAAGTATTCTACAGACAGTCATATATTTCAACCCAGATGAAAATGTTTAGTCAGACTTAAAGCACCCATCAAGTCAATGGTACTTATAAAGCTGACTTAACAACGATCTCTCCAACCAAGCACTTCCCCTGATTCTTACTTTCTCATCGGAAAACCCTACGCCCCTTTTGAAGTCCTGCACTTACATTCACAATCTGTTGCTTCTGTAAACTCCCGCCAGCAATCTGCGACAAATTAAAGAGAATTAGCTTTCGAAAAAGCGGTGGCCATGAAGCTTCCTGCGCGAGACCACAACACTTAGCTTCGGAAACTTTTCATCCTGACTTGCGGCAGATGCGTTTCATTGTTTGGACGGAGACACGGCGCCGGAGAGACACAGCGCCGGGCACCAGGTGGGGAAGCAGGTGCGCGTGGCAGGGAGATCACTTGAGGAGACCGTGTAAAGTGGACCCCGACATGGCACCGTGTCAGTTCCTCCCACACAGAGTGGGCCAGGACTGCGGGAAAGGTGGGAGGTCTCTGAACAAACAACACAATAAAGGCGCACGAGAATAGATGTGAAGTGCAAAGTAGCCCCCGACAAGCTCTCATGTCAATGACTCCTACACAAGGTGAGCGGGGAGCGCGGGAGAGGGGCAAAGGTCAGCCGGCAGCTCAAAGCAGGCGGAGGCAGCGCCCGCCGGAAAAACCCGACGCACGGCGGCGGCGGCTTCAGCCGTCCGTCACCGGCGGAGGAAAGGAGAGGAATGTAAATAGAAGCTCGCTTAACACCTCTGAAACTTTTGCTCCTTTGAAAATTATCGACACATATTTCAAATACTGAAATGTAACTCAGAAAGTGCTCTTTCAGCAGTCTCTTTTTGATAGCCTATATTGTGCTGTGGAATGTGTTTGAAACATAGCGTCATTTGGGTGTCATTTGAATGTCATTTGGGAGGAAGATCTTGAGATGAAACAGTTGAATGGTGCTACACTGGGATGGCAGTGTCGCCTGTGAAGGAGGTCGAGAACGTGTACAGTGTGATTTCTTTGTTGATGTAGACAAGAAATAGTCTCTTTGCATTGCTGTTTTTCTTTTCTTTTGAGCAACAAATTGAAGCAATACTTTTTTGTTCTAGGCAAACACAGTCTTTACACAATCTTTATACGCATTTCAGCCATTGCCCAAACCTGCTGTGTTGGTAACTTGCCTACACGGGAAACATCCATTTGAAGTTGAGCCCTTTCCTTCAGTGATCCATGCTCTCGCTGCCAGATGTAATCACCGCACAGTGTAAACTGCATTCAAGGCAAATAAAATGGGGTCAGCGAGTTTTGCGCGGGCCGCACTCCGCAGAATGGCTTGACTTATGGCGTGCCGTGTAAGGGTCTCGGGCTTACAGCAAGGTTAATGGTCCCGGAGGCATTAGATTACCTTTTAAAAAATGGAATGACTCCTTCAATGAGACGTTTTAAATCTAGTAAAATATAATTACGGTAAATAAAAATCGCCCTTGTCCTGTAAGTCCTGCAACATGCACACGTGAGAAAAATGATTAAGACGTAGATCATTTTTGAGCCGAGTCAGCAGATTAAAAATGCAAGAAATACCTGATCCAGTATTAAATTTCATGCAAGACCATCTTGTAGACATTATTTTTTTGACAGCTTTATAACCTTCAGATACAACAAATACATCAACATGTTCCTGGAACAGCGATAACATCTTTTATTACTTCCCGATTATTTAATACCATATTTACATAGTAGTGTATTTCAACCCGATACAAATCTACCTCTGATAATACGGTACTTTTTTCAAAGCAGGAGTCAAATAATAGCTCAGAATGTGAACACATTAGGAGACACAAAAATGGGTTCCTATGGTAATATACCCTATAATTCTCTTTTACTGTTACAACTTGGCAGGGGAGACAAGTTGCTGCCTGAAGAGGGAGGGTTTTAGCACCGCACCAGGCTTACAGTGTCATCTGCGATTGCAGTCATGCTGCACACACCTCTATGAGAAGTGCACCTCTGAGAGACGCGTACAACCTCAAAGAGCAGCGTACAGACCTCCGTCTCCAGATTGGCTTCTGTAAACACCCGGCTGTACAAGCGGGCAGCGTGTCAGACGCGAAACGCGTAATCCAGATATCACCCCCGATAGGCCGGAGCTGCCGGAGGTGCTGCGAAGGCGTTGAGAGCGAAGATAAATTCTCGCTCGGGAAAGCGCAAAGCGAACCACGCGGCAGAGCGGTCCTCGAGATTAAATCGCCATCACTTTGTTCGGAGAAACAAGTCGGCCGCCAGGGTTATAAAAAGTTTTCAGAATCTGACATATCTATGATTATGCCCCCCCCCCACCCCATCCCCTCCAAGAAAAGTAGATATATCTGCGCAGTTTTTTGCAACCACTGCCTTCGGTTTGACATTCGGCCGAGTGACTGAGTGACACATCCCTCTCTGCCACTGAACCCCCCCCCCCAACCACCCCTCCCCAGGGGAAACAGCCTGCGGACCCGGGTGGCAGGGAGATGATCACACAGGCATCTGGACTCAGGCCATGTGGCCCATTGCTGGAAACAGATGAAACGTCAAGAACAGATGCGACTGTAAATACTTGCAAAGAACATGCTAAAAAAAAGCCTGCACTTGTGTCCGTGTGGGCGTCTCGTCACAGCTGGGGGGGCGGTTAGCTTGCTGTTTACCGCCTGTCTGCCTGTGGATAAGGACGTAACCCCCCCCCCCCCAAAAAAAAAAAAAAAAAACATTGTTTAGGATTCCCTACAGATTCCATATCATTAACCCCTTTACAGAGCAAATCCATGTGACAGGGCATATCTGCCCTGTGGCTATCTTCTGCTGTTTGTGACTGCATATGGCTCAATGTGTATAGAAAAAGTGCTACATGTATGTTATATATATATATATATACACAAAAATATATTAATTGCATATATTATGTGTTCCTTAGCTGTTTTGTACCGCTCCGCTCCAAACTAAGAAATTAAGTTCATTTATGTTATGCAGTCTGCGATCAACCTTCTTGTCACCTTAAGTGGCATTTGGCAGCAAATAACAGAAGATGAGGGACAGTGGCCAAGTGGGCAGGATGCCAAATGGTCTGTTGAGGTGGCAAGGTAAGCAGAACCGGTCTGTCATTTTGGCTACAAAGGAGACATTTGCAAAGAGCGGTGCTCTATTTGCAAATGAAAAGCACTTACAGCCATGAATGCTATCTTGTTAACATTCATGGAGGATGTGAGCACACTGCCCTATTAATGAATAATAACCTTTATTACTTGTACTGTGAAAAGCTGAAACTAATGCTAATAGCATCTTGTCAAACAATTCATATAGTTAAAAATAAACATTTGCCCACCCCCATAAAATGCTTTGACAGTTCTTTAAGCCTTGGAATGCCTGTGATAAAATAGCAGATGTCTTAAAATGTTAAAACAATTCAACAAGGTAAAAGCTGGCAGTACTGTAGAGAGGTCAAAGGTCACTGAAGCCAAGGATATTCAGAACTCTGGAGGGATTCACTTTATGTGAATCAGACAGGGGAATGTTTCTTGCCAGGGCCATGGCTTCAAGGAGAGAGGAACGAACTATACAAACCCTAAACTATACCAATCCTTGCCACTTCCTCAGAAGGTGAAGTTGTAATCCTGGAAGTGAAACAGGAATCAAGGTGGCTGCAAAACTCACTTCATGTACCCGTGCACCTCAGGGTCCCAGAGAGAAGAGCATGCTGGGATTGTCCACCCGGACTGACTTCTGGACTTCCGTGAGGTCAGACCATCACCAGATCAGCCTTATCCCCAGTTTCTTTCACACGCGGATTCCAAAGGACCCATTCATCACCAGACTTGACATGTCCATTACAATTAAGTAAAAACGATTCGAAAAAAAAATAGGTAACCTGGACAACGTCGGAGTCTCATTTTTGGTGAACAAAATCTGCTAAATTTGCAATTCATGGGCTTTGAGCAGGCAGGAGTCCGAAGAGCTTTGCATAATATCTGCGCTCTCTGCAAGCGGCCCAACAATGGAGAGGACATTATCGCTGGGGGAGGACACGCCGGGCAGAAGCTCGAAGGCTTAGCAGCGCTCTGCGATAATCGTCAACGCTCTTCTTCTTCTTCTTTTTTTTTTTTTAAAGGTGCAGGATCCCCTAAGGGGCCGTTAAACACACTTTGTGTGAACTCTCCAGCGGTTTGTACCCATTACTTCAGGATGTAGACAACGCTGCCAGAGTTGCCCACGACTGAACGCTATTAAAATTCATGAACCCGGGCGAGGCGTGGCACGGCCTGGGTTTGCATCAGAAGCATTATTGAGCTCTCATGCGGTCTCGCGGGACAGCCGCACCTGTACGCGCTCATCAAAAGTCAGGGAACGAAATGCCCAACTCCAAAAACTGCGACACCCCGCCTTTTTTCCCCCTTATTTCGCATGATGCGGAGAATCTCGACGATATTGATGGCCGTCGTCCTCTTAAATTCTGTCAGGCCGAAGTCCACCAGACCCGTTTTCTGTGTCTGATTTTGAAATGGGGGGAGGGGGGGGGCGTTCTGGGTGGAGATTGTGCGTCAAAACCATTAGGAATTGGACGTGGGGGATGGGGGGGATGGGAGGCAGGATTCTGGATCCACATTTAGATTACTGAACGGTGGAGCTTGCACTGACGGGAGGGGAAAGTGCTGAACAGAGAGAATGTGGCTCTCCCATGGGACTTGTGGGGCAGGCCTTTTGTCTCTGCCTGCGCAGAGCGTTCCAGAGCTCTCTGGTGGGATGCGTTCATCGGGGAAGGGAGAACTCACAGCACTGGAGAGAACAAAAAAAAAAACAGCCTTTTATAGGCCATCTTTAAATTTAGCACCTTGCTTAGCACAACGTGGGTCACCTCAGCAGAAGACACAAAACACAAAACACCCCAGGCGGGAGTTAGACAAGGAATACAGAGGTCACTGTTTGAGTCTGCAATCGATATTATGGCAGCCCACAAAAGGATGCCCCAAAATCACACTCTGGACGTAGGCTTAAAGCCATTTCGAGTGGACCAATACAGGTGAAACCTCTCTCAAGTTCCATGTAAGTGCACATTTGCGTCCACAAACATGTGCTTCAGTTCTGTAAAACTTTGCTTGTGACGAACATATAACGCACTTACTTTAAATGTGATGTGGCACGTGCACACTAAGGAATATCACTGCCTGTAACATGAAGTTATGGATGGATTTCTTCAACAACAGAACAGTTTCACGAACAGGGATAACTCAGTCCAGTGTTTTCATTATCAGTTTCGCAAGGGAACGAAGACAGTCGTCGGGAAAAAAAGCCTTACAGAGAAAGACATACTCCCAGTAGCAAAGAGAAAAAAAGAAGACACAGCCTTCAGCTCATACTTCCTTATTCATGCACACAGACAGAGCTCCACAGGGTGAATCAAATGTAAACACAATTTCATTATCTGTGTAACCAGTCACTGTGTTCAGAATCAGTTCAAAGTCTCAATGGAACCCTAATAATAATAATAATCATCAGATACTTTATTGATCCCCATCGGGAATTTTGTCCTCTGCATTTAACCCATCCTATACACAGTGAGCAGTGAGCACACACACACACACACACACACACACACACTAGGAACCCACTAGGAGCACACACACACTAGCAGTGAACACACACACACTAGGAGCAGTGAGCACACACACAATAGGAGCTAGAAGCAGTGAGCAGCCGCAGTGCAGCCCCCAGGGGACCATCTCCAGTTCTTTTGCCAGTGCCTTGGTAAAGGGCACTGACAGGAATATTAACCCTGACATACATGTTTTTGATGGTGGGAGGAACCTGGAGCACCCAGCAGAAACCCATGCAAACATGGGGAGAACATACAAACTCCACACAGAAAGTACCGGGACTGGGACGATCAGGATTCAAACCCAGGACCTTCTTGCTGTGAGGCAACAGTGAGCCACCGTGCTGCCCCCGTACTAGACCCCAGCTACTGAAATGTTGTTTTTAGAGTATCGCTTACATATCAACATGTTGGTTTGAAACTGTCAATCATATGCATGGACATTTTGCCTTCCATACTGTTGATTATTCTCATGAAAACAGCTTACACACACAGAAAAAAAAGGCAAAAACAAAGCAGAATTACAATTCATTGGTTTCTCTCATTCTAAAACCAATGAGCTGCACTTAAAGCAAAGTTATTTACCAAAAAGGCCCCAGCCATACTTGAATCCTGAGGTTAACTATAGCCCTGTTAATAACCGAAAATGGCTTGCTCACGGTCGCGTTAGAGAGGGTTTTATCATTCATCACACCTGTCACTCTGCTCTTCAGTTACTTGAACAGTGAGCCGCTGAACTGTCCTTTTTTGGATGCTGGCCAATACAATTTCCATAATTTCAAAGTAATATGGCAAGTAACAATGAAATATATCAGAAAATAGGTTCCATTACATTATTTACCTAGGAGACAGCCTTAACCAGAGCAACTTAGCCAGGTGCATAAATGGGTGTTATGTGTATTTACTGAGACGATACAAGGGCAGAAGGTCATTCTATTATGACCAGATACTCAACTCAGCTCCAGCATGCTTTCCATCCTCTGTCTCAGAGCTTCCCATTGGTAACAGGAGGTAAAGGTCCTGTCCCTGTTGTTATTCTTGCCATGGATGTTCTTTTTTCAGATAGCAACCCTAAATGAATATTCATAATGAGGCAGCAAATAAGAACACTTAATAGCTTCAAAGATGATAGGGACAGGATTTGCAATTGGACGTATACTGAGTTGAGTATCTGCTCCATATATGGAAATACTGCTACAACACCTGCTTCTGGACCTGATGCCAATATCGTCTCCAAGAAAGAGCATTCCCCCTTCCTCTCCCAGACACTGTGGATCAGCCTGTGTGAGGCCTTAAGGTTGCGAAAGTGTGCGGTGCCACTGCACCCTCCTGCAATGATGTAGGAAGAGATAAATCACTGCAGACTCCAGCCCGGGCCACCTGGATTTACTCCTTTAAAATCAATATTTCCAGCTCTTCCCTCTCAGATGACCTGTTAGTCCTGACAAAGGTCCTCATTAGACCGAAACGCAGTCGCCTGGGTGCAGTCTCTGTGAAATATCCCAGGAATGTAATTTCCGAATGAAGGTTTCATCTTATTTCAGGTGACCTACTGGGACATATGCATTATGGTGCTTTCTCCCCTGCTGGAGAACAAACCATATGCAGTCTGTATGTTTGTGTACCCTTGAAAGTAAGGAGAGGCAGGTGCTTGGTAGGTTTGGCGAAACAAAGTACTGCCTGCATCAGAGAAGACTGCATCACTGAGACCTCATCCACAGCAGACAGTTTTCCATCAATTTATTTTTATCACTCATTCCCAGCTGAAGATAGTTTGAAAAAAAAACAGCCATAATATTCATTTCATCCTTTTAATAATGTCAGGGTAATTATCTGTGCATTTGGCCTTGGATACAGCTGATTTGTGATGTTTGAATCCAAGCCTTTGACGATGTAAGCTGTTATGATATACCATGCCTCTCTCTTTCAACCCTTCAAACTAATGAGCGCTGACAACAGTTTAAATTAATGATGAAAAAAATGTGTTAACAGCTTGAAAGCTTCATAAAAAATGATATGTCTCATTAAAAGTAAGCCATTTCAAACATCATTTTATTTCAGTCATGACTGAGTAAAAGAAATAACTGAATTCAAAATTCAATTGAATTCCAACAATAGTGTAAACAGACTCCAGTCTTTCTTAAATAGGAAGAGTAAAGCAGAGTTTTCTGAATTTATTAGTTTTAAATTACACTAATTTCTTGTTGTCAATGTTTGAACATGCAGGTATAGAAGATCATCCCTCACAAGGAAGCTGAGTGACCCTCAGGGTATTTTATGACATGTGTTTGAAAGCACTCTATGTTCTCAAGGTGATGTTTTCATTGACAACTTAATAAAGTTTTAAAAAAAAAGTTTATCAAAGAAAAAATCAGCCTTTTTACCAACTCAGAAAAAAAAAGTTCTCCGACAATTCAAATTCAAGGTTGAACATCTATCTAAAGTGTCAATGATTCATCTATATTTTGCCATACAATGTTTTGTAAGTTAGCCTTTTAAATTACAAGTGACGAACCCAACAAATTAGAATTACAATAAACTACAGCGAAGGATCCAATTACTCTGTTTAATGATTTCAGCAACAATTACAGTGGCATGTCATAGTTCAATTATGAGAGAAGTAATGAATCAATTTTGTAAGTAAGGCAATTATGATACTAATAGAACTGATATAACAAATAAACTTCATCTCTCACATACAACTGCGTAATCAAAGGAGAGAGAAAAAAAATATATATATTAAAATGACAAAGAAGGCTGTGACCAGGACTGTAGATCGGAACAAATTTTATTAGATAAGGGTCAATTTCAAATCTTGTTCATGTCCAGTTTTTTTTAGAATATTGTTGTTGCAATGTTCTGACATAGTATCCTCTGGGATCGCTTCAGATGCATCACATGGCAACGACTGTGATTGCATTACTTCATGGATAACTTTGTAAAATACTAGGCCGACATGCGCAACATGTTGTTTTGAAGATCTGAAATTTATGTCAAACCTTTTCCGAACACACAAGGAACAGGAGGTAAAAATAGGCCAAAGAGTGAATTTGAATCACCCTTGGGGAATGCTAAAGGCAGAATTATGACATGCGTTAGGTTTGATTCAGAGCTGAGTGGAGCAGAATGCCATTTGGGATTGAGAAAGTTGAGTGGATTCCCTCCCCCGCTAGCCCCCGGTGCCACGGCGTGTGGGTTGAGTTCCCCTGAGGATGGATCACGCAGTGGACGTGACATCGCCTGCCTCAAGGGTGTTTTACAGTGACTCAGAGCCACCTCCACCTGTCCGAATGGGCGTGTAACCAGGAGAGTTCCCTTCCCTGCAACCTGCCAAGGCATTACGGATGCGGTGATGGCAACTATTAACTTAAAGAATGGCCTCTCAGCTCTAGCCCAAGGACCACTTGACACATGCTACAGTGATAAACATTAGCTCAGATTTATGTAACTTTTCTAAAGTCTCCCTTATTTCTGATAGTCATTTTTGTCATATCAACTCCATTTTAATGTCTTTTCATCTTATATTAGCTATTCTAAATACAGAGTATCCACATTGTAATCATTTTTCAGCGAAATTTAGCCATGGTACATGCCATCCTAATAACATTCAAAACCAATATCAGCAGGCCCGCTGTGCTTGGCTTCCAACTGCTGCTTTCAGGTGTACTGATTGAGATCATTGTTTTACCATTCATTTCTGAAAATTGTAATATTCATTTTCCACCTGCTGTCTTTTTAGCTGCTTAGTAGCTATGTTGACAGAAAAGAACGATTTCCGGCTGGATTACACAATGGATAATCACACTGGATGTGATTATAACAGCACTAGTGCAAATGCTAATGCTAGTGGGGCTCTGGGTGAGCTCTACAGGATAATCAGCGAGCTACAGACGGTTCACCCCGGCGGCTTCTTCATCGTCGCCGGGGACTTCAACAACACAAACTTAAAGACAGTACTCCCGAAATTCCACCAGCACATAGACTTTGCCACACATGGGGAAAACATGCTGGACCTTGTATACACAAACATCCACAGTGCATACAAGACCACACCCCACCCCCACCTCGGACAATCAGACCACATCTCCGTTTTAATGACTCCAACTTACAGACCCATACAAAAACGGGTCAGACCAGCCCTGAAAGAGGTGAGAACCTGGCCTCAGGGAGCCACATCAGCACTCCAGGACTGTTTTGAAAACACAGACTGGGAAATCTTCAGAGAAGCTGCCACATATGGCAGCTCTGTGGACTTGGAGGAGTACACAGCCTCTGGCTACATTTGCAAGTGCATTGAGGACGTTACTGTCTCCAGAACTGTCACCACCTGAGCAAATCAAAAACCATGGTTCTCTGCAGAGGTGCGCGCTTTGGTGAAAGCCAGAGATGCAGCCTTTAAGTCTGGGGACAGGGAGGCTCTCATCACTGCCAGAGCCAAACTGTCCTGGGCCATCAGGCAGCAAAGTGTGCCTATGCAAAGAAGATCCACAGCAACTTCGTGGACTCCAAGGACACGCGGCGCATGTGGCAGGGAGTACAAACCATCACGGACTACAAACCAACACCTCAGGCTTGTAGCAGGGGTGCCTCCCTGTCAGATGTGCTGAATGACTTCTATGCATGTTTTGAGGCACAGAACAATGAACTTGCAAGGAAGACCACCCCTTCCCCCAACGACCAGGTCCTCTGCCTGTCCACAGTTGGCGTAAGGAATACTCTACGCAGAGTAAACCCACGAAAAGCTGCTGGATCAGACAACATACCTCATCGGGTGCTCATAGAAAGCCCTGAGCAGCTGGCAGGCATTCTTGTGGACATCTTCAACATCTCCCTGAGCACAGCGACAGTACCTGCTTGCCTCAAAACAACCAGGATTATACCAGTGCCCAAGAAGTCAACCGTGTCCTGCCTTAGTGACTACCGGCCTGTACCACTCACACCCATCGTCACAAAGTGCTTTGAGAGGCTGGTACTGAGGCACATGAAGGCCCATCTCCCAGACCATCTGGACCCATTGCAGTTTGCCTACCTCTCCAACCAGACAACTGATGATCACTACTGCCCCCCACCTCACCCTCTCCCACCTGGACAGAAAGGACAATTATGCCAGAATGCTGTTCATAGACTTTAGTTTAGCATTCAACACAATCATTCCACAAAAGGTGGTAGGCAAGCTGAGCCTACTGGGCATGAAGACCTCTCTGTGTAATTGGATCCTGGACTTCCTGACTGACAGGCCTCAGTCTGTCAATGTAGGAAAGAACACCTCCAGGGTTGTGAAGCTGAGCACCGGTACCCCCCAGGGCTGTGTGCTGAGCCCACTGTTGTTCACGCTGCTGACGCATGACTGTGCTGCCCAGCACAGCTCAAATCACATCATCGAGTTTGCAGATGACACGACAGTGGTGGGACTCATCAGTAACAACGATGAGTCCGTGTACAGAGCATATAGTTTTTGTGTAGGAGACAGTGAAAGGTCATAGGATGCTTGTGGTTGCTAACTAAAGCTATTAGGGGAAAAAAAAAACTTGCTATTGATTTGAAAAGTATTCCCCGGTTGTCATTAAATAAAAAAAAGAGGGAGAGAGGGCACATTGGTCCCACGTGCAAATGGTTGAAACCTCTGGGTTGCCTGATAGCAATAGCCTTATCTTCCCTCTGTGGAATGAAGTGATTGAAGAAGATTGCCCTTACAAACTATTTACAAAGCCAAACAAACAGGGACAAGCTATGGATTGCGCTTTCAGAATGAAATTGATTTGGTGACGTGTCGGGGACTGATGAACATGTATTTGCAAATGACTCAGTTGGTAAACAGTTAAGAGACTGACAGCAAGGAGAAATTTAATCAACTGGACTTTGTGCTCCCAGTTGATACAATTTGCTATTTAAGAAGGAATGATAGTACATAACAGGGTCTGATGTTCTTTTTTACTGTTGACTTTGGTGCATCAGATCTAACAGAACCTGTCCTCCTCTGCTTGGGAGTGACTCAGGAAACTGTCAGCTGAAACAGCTTTAACTCTGAGTATTATATATTCTTCCTGGAGAATCTTAGCACTGTCAACTAAACCAACCACTCTCAGCATCACTAATCAGAAAATGAATATTTGTAAATGCTTGAAGCATAACAGCGCTATTGATGCTTTTATGTTGTTTCCATAAACCCAAATGCAGCACGGTTGCAGGTTTGGAAACCACCTAGAAATATGCTTAATGGCCAACAACCGTTTTATTCCCTTTCAACCTACAACCGCTATTTATCTGTAATCAACAGGAAATATGCCTCTCAGAATGCATTAAGGGCAGCATTGTGGAGCAGCACACCATGCAGTCTGAATGCCTGAAGCTTCTATCTAAAGCTACCCATGGCTGGGTGTTTATAAAAGGCCTGATGAAGGCAACAGGCACCACCTGTGCTGATTAACGAGCAGCTTCAACTGCACAGGTGCCCGTCTGTCCCGGGTCCCAGACTGTGGGAGACAACAGGAAATGACCTGTATCTCAGCAGCTGAAATACACAGACGCAGCCCACTCGCCTTCCACATCAGACCTCATTACTGCACTGTCTTATTTCTTTCACATTATACCTTATTATTGCTGTTGATAAAATCACGGATGTCATCTAAATCATACCCTTACACTGCTGCATGAACTCACTAGCTTCTGGTCCTCTGGCCAGTCCTACCCTCTCAGTGGCCACACAGACGTAGCTAACATGTCACTGTCAGAGCTGAAGCTGTCCTGATGCCAACTGAGAACATATGTGTTCAGATTACGCCTTGGTTCCCGGAATTTGGACCTGTTGCAGGCCCAGCACCTATAATTTGATGACTCAAGGGTATACATCCTCAAGTATATTCTGATATATTGTGGCATAGCTCCTGTCAGATTTTTCTAAGTCATTATTATTTTGAACATTATTACAAGTATTATGATATACATATGCATATATATGTACAGTATATGTTATTTGTATGGCTGCGTGGTGTAAATTAACATTGTTCTTATGGATCACTTGAAAACCAAGATTTAATTTAATACAGCTTTAATAAATCATTGCTAGGCAGGCTGAAAAGCAAAAGATAACATAATGGGCACATGAGATCTACATCACATAAGTCTATCTTTCACATAGCGGGGCAAGCCCTCTTTTGTGTGAATGGGTTCGTGTTTAGCACTGTGCATGATTTTAGCCATAGGTCCCCTAAATGCGCACCTCTGACTGAATGCTTGAATGATTGCCCAATTGACTGTTGACACTGGTTAAAAAAAAAGCATAATGCTGGGACTTGGTAGACTCCCAGAAGGAGACAGATGTGTGACATTAACACTAAACATTAACATGAGGGCATTGGTGGGGGAGGCAACATGCCAGATATTGCACTGGAATACATAGGGGAGACTGGATAAGCTTCGAAGAGGACAATAACTGAAAGGTGAGCTTAATGATGATGCCTGCTGTGGGCCAATTGTGTCCCTCTCCAGGCACCACTACCCTTGTCTGTGTGTGTTTGTTTTCTTTCCTCACACAAGGCCTAATTATGGAAAGAACGTACTGTTTCAGAATTGGCCTGGCAATGCCAGCTTGGCAATGCACTGTTTCAATCATCGATTAGCAGATGAAATGTGTCGATTACTTTGTAATGGAACAGAAACTCCATGGCTGAAATGTCTTGTTTTAAATGAAACTACTTGTGCTTGTACCACAGTCCTTGTTAGGATGCCCACCTCTGCCCGAAACTACAAAGAGCCTGTGATACAGTGGTCATGGTGTAAGAGGATTACATACCATGTACACGCAGCAATTGTTATGTCAAGACTGCACTATAAATATGGTATTGTTGAAAATCCCAGTATATATCCCAGTAGCACAGCATAGCTTTGTTAATTCCATATTTATTCTGCTTAACTGCATCATTCCTATGATGTGCAATTATCCACATGTTTACCACTGACATATTAGTCTTTATGTATAGAGATACTGTCTTTCTTACTCTCTTTCTCTCTCTCCTTCACCAGTTTCAGACTAATATAATATTCTATTGAATATGTCAGTTTTCCACAAAGGAAAAAAGGCCTTTGATGAGAGACTGACCAAAGGGTAAAGGAGACAAATGATTTTTGATGTGTTGCTTATATAACTGCATTCAGCTCCAAATAAACAGCCAAGTATATTGAAACGGCCAAGCTTTTTTCTCTGTTACAGTCACCATTCTGTCATTGGCTTTGAGCTGAATAAAAGTGGCTCAAATAAAAGACATTTTTGTATTGTAATATTTCCTTCCCCTTTGGCCTGTATCTGATATTACTATAAAAGAGGAAAATAAATTGAAATTAAAAAAAAAAAAAAGATTTTTTTTTCCCCAAATCTACTCCTTTCATACTTAATAAGTCAGGCACATATGTGTGTTTCCTTTTGAATATAATTGTCACTATTAAAGTTGTATGGCGTATCAAAAATGCAGAAGAATCTAACTTAAACATTGATTACTTTGAATTTTGCCTCATTAAAATCACTGTCAATATTGTAATCTGAAAGCTAACAGTCTAAATGATTAAAATTATCATTCACAAAGATCAAGATCAAATTCTATAAACAATATTGCACTGTGAAAGGTGGTGCTTTGGCCATCTATGGAGACTGAAAATTGACCCTGCCTCCAGCCTGCGAGGTATGCTTCAAGGGTTCTCTGTTCTATGCAGTTTGCAAAGCCGTTTATGCTTTCACCCCAGCGTTGCGCTGGCTTTCAGCTTTCATCTGCACCGCACAAATAAAACTACTGATTCACATATTAATAGGGGCCAGCGGAGCCCATGAACTGATATACAGTATAAGCTTTACAGAGTATGCTGGTTTATATGTATTTGCAAGTATCCCATGCATCTGTGTGTGTGTGTGTGTGTGTGTGTGTATGTATGTATGTGTGTGTCTGTATGTGTGTGTGTACGTGTGCATACATGCGTGCATGAATGTGTGTGCATGTTCTCTTGTTGAACATGGTAGGACAACACAGTACTTCTAAAAGTTTAGTTGGATTTTGGGCTGTGCATCAGTGCTCCATTGTCCCATGGCATTGCCCCCCCCCCCCCCCCAATATCCCATTAATCCATTACTGTACATGCTGCATAAGTCAATCCAGCCAACTACAAGGCCTGCTCGCTTTCTTATGGTAACGTTTGAAGAGGTATGTTATATAAATATGTTTTTATATAAATATGCTTTGTTAGCACCTCAAAGCCATTTGAGGGTCAAAAAATATTTTATACATAATCATTCTGCACTCATAACGTTCCTTACCAAGTGTAAAGGTGGATGAAATATTCATTCCTTTTGAAATTGCAGTCTGACAGAAAACAATCTAAAGGAGATATATTTTTTTCACATTGCCAGAAACAAAGATATATTTTGATGCTTCTGCTGCAGATCTAGGAGCAAAATCCTGTAATCCTACCATAATGAAGGATCACATTTTGTTTCTGAATCAGACAGAAAAGAGCGAAGGTCTGAATATAAAAGGAGCATGAAATGATGCCCAAATGCCGTAAGGAATACTCACGAGTAGAAGATGCTCCTGAAAAGCAAGCCTGTGTGTTTGAATGAGGCCAAAGGGAACGGCATTGACCTATCGATATCACCAAAAGAGTCTCTGTCACTTACAAGAGTCCCCCATGCCTCACTGCTTGGCCCTCTACTGTTTGGTCCTCACACCAAATCACCTGAATCTACTCATGGTTTCACCAGCCAATCACCTGTTACCCCTTTAGACTCATAGGTTCTCACGAATGACAAATTCTCCTTCACAGCATACATTATGTCCAGTCCCAAAGATGTTTCATCAAAAAAACTGCCTGAATCTCTCCACTCACTCACCCCAGCCTCTGATCCAGGCTTTTGTGCAGTGCTGTGCTATGGACAATTTTCTGCTGGCAGGCCTGCCTCCCTATGCCACTAGACCAAGTCATCTGAGATGTGGCTGCCTGTTTGTTCCGCCGCCCTGACCGCAACTCACCTCTCCTCGGCTCCCTCCACTGGCTAACGGCTGAGGCTCGCATCAAATTCAAGAGGCATGACTCCTTCCTACCTACCATTATCATACCTTACGTCCCCGTGTGAGCTCTTTGCTGGTAAACTCTGATCGTCTGGCAGTTCCTCTTCTCAGTAGCTGCAGGTTACTGGCACTGAGTTTTCGTTGAGGTTTTTGCCTGGAAGATGGATGTTTTTAGCACGTGAGCTAATTTTCACACATAGCCCCTGGACAGACCATGTTATGCCAGTCATGCTAGTGTCTTATGCATCATGAACAAAATATTAAGACATTAATGTAGCTGAGCAGTATAAAATGCTGGGGCTGGCAGTGTAGTACCATGTGTGTAAAATTGGAGCATTACTTGTAACCAAATGGTTGCTGTTTCTGTTTCCTGCTGGGGCACTGCTGCTGTACCCTTGGGCAAGATACCTAACCCTGAATTACCCCAGTAAATACCCAGATGTATAAATGGGTAATGTGTAAGATAAGACCATCTGCTAAATGCCAATAATTTCATGCAATGTAATTATTAATGCACAATCTGGTTATTATTCCAAGTTTTCCATATGCCTTCCTGTGTGTACTTAAGAATTACACTTAAGTGTACTTAAGTACTACCAAAAAATCAATATTCAAAAATTCTAAAAATGAAAGAGGAGGCATAAGAACTGTTAAATTCATAAAGTAATTATGCAAAAGAGTAAGATTTGTACTTGTGATACCGTTTCAAGGTTGTTTGGAAAACTGTCAAAACTACAGTACAGTTCTGCCTGATGTCCTTTGGTTGGGAGCTCCATAAACCTGCAGCTCTACCTGAAAATGCCATTTGGCTAAATTTAGCAGCTCTATAAGACACTATGCAGTTCTGCTATGATGGCTTTGTGAGTCCCTAGGAATAAGAGCATGTGCCAAATAAATGCTGTACATGAATAACAACACCATGTTATTTTACCATGTGTGTAAAATTGAACTTCCTACCAGCTGCAAGCAGTTTTATTACACTGAAAACATGGCTACAAGGCCAAAGTACATTCATATCTGAGCAGTTAAAGTTTACTCTTTTGAGACAAAATACTGTGATAAAATTGGAACAATTACAGGATGGACAATTGCAGCTCTCTGAATAGCTTTGAGAAAATTCATAGACAACCTCATAATTTATTTTAGATATAGTATTTTTAATTGTAGAGAGCTCTATTAATATTTATAATAGTATTTATAAGACTGTCTTTTATATGAATTTCACATTTCTTGAATATATGATTTTAGTTTCACCTAAAATGAACTATTTCTGGAAGGACTTTTGATTTAACATTGCGCAACTGAAAAGATAAGCTCCCGTGCAGTGACTGATACTTCTATGGGATGCTGCATTGACAGTTGCAATAAAAAGGTTTAGTATGAGTAATTCATATTCACTTAGTTGAATTAAATGCTACACAATAGGCTGACAAGCTGAAAGCATAAAAATGGATCCTTGAGGTTTGTGAGGCAGTCCTGGCAACAGTCAGTCAAACATTAGTTGGGAGGTGTATAGGCAAGACAGCATGATGTTTCATTATCTGGACTATCATTCATATTTACCCTTTTAATGTTATACACTTAATATAATCTGTTATAATGAAATGAGCCACATTTAGCCACATCCTGTGACATTGTTAGAATGGACACAGGACAAGAATATGTTTCTGATTGAAATGGGTTTAATGCACTCCTTCAGCATGACACTTCTTTTCATTCTGAGACTTTTCACTTCTCACTTTTTAATGACTTTCAGACATACTGGTGTGCGCACATCAAGCGGCATAGTGTATGTTTGTTTTAGATTAAGGAGCTTTCACTCTGTGAGGTAAAGTGTAAATTATTCTTGTTGTGCTCTCATGCAAACCCGCGATAAGCTTGCAGTACATTTCTAAAGTGATTTAGCATAGTCTCCAGCCATACCCGGCCATATAAATTTGATTTAGTTTGAGCTTACATTAACAGTATTGAACTGAGGGGAAAAACAACATTCAGGTGTTTTTTTTTTTGCAGATGAAGAGGCATTTGTACAAATTATGTTTTTTTGACACCTCAGTAATCACATATTATGAATAATTAAGCTCTGGAGGTCCTTTGGGCACTTAACAGGTGCCTATGTCATGCCTGATTGCCTAATGAATAAAGTGTGCTTAACTAAAGAGATATGGTGTGTTTAAAAATATAGTGAAGGCATGACAGTCTTACTCCTCCATAATAATCAAACCAAAGTTGTTGCGAACAAGAAGGAAGATCTTAACATGTCTCAGCTGAATGAATGTTTTAATGAGAAAGAAAAAAAAAGGAGATTCAAAACTTTGCCATTGATGTGGTCTAAAAAAAAGAATCCAATTCTGTATGTGCAAAGCAGATTCCCTTTACTGAAGCACTTCATCTGGTTACTTTTAATTATTATCAATTGGTACAGTGATAAAGGATATTTGCTGTTGAGCTTCAGTATATGTTGTCTCGTTAATGGCATGGCAGCAGCTCTTCTTGAACTCATGACCTCACAGTGGCAGGTTGAGTTTCTAAGCCACGGATCCACACTATTGTTGCAATGTGAGCTGAGAGACCATAAGCGTGAGAAGACTGAAGCACCCATTCCCCAGATTACCAGTGACTGTGAGGTCATATGCTGACTGGGACAATGAGCACATCAGACATGATACAATTTTGTATTCTTGCTCACAGCACTACAGAACAGGGACTAACTATTTCACTTCACACTGTTGCAGCGAAGAACATCAGCCCTTCTCACCCTAGAGTGGGGATTTGTTGTATCCCTTGAGGGGAGCTACAGTTACACACTTCACAAAGCGGAACGTATTTACAACACCGGCGATATCAGGGAAGTACATCTGATTTCCCCTTGATCCGACATCAGCTCAGGAACAAATTCTTCTATTCCTTTCTCCTTCTACATGGTCCCCTTTCACTTGTTGGGTAACAATCATACTATTTTGACAAAAGTAATTACTGCATTGTAAATAAATTAAATAATGAAATATAAATAAAATGGGTACTGGAGTCAAACGGGATATAGCTGTTCAAGGAAAATTTCCAAAGGCATGGATCTGCTCAGGAATGATTTACAGCTACCTGTAATATCGAGGCTTGTAAAACTATCATTGTCTACAATCAAACACTGTTTGGTTGCAAAAAACACAACGGAAAGCACACTCATCTTTGGAGCTGCTCATCAACATGTCTGACTAATGTGCTTGCTGGCAGCTGACAAGAATTTGTCTCTGACAGTACTCCACCTGAAAAAAAAAAGAAAAAAGAAAAAGACATTTACAAGGAAACCAAAAGAGTACTGGAGACTGTTATAGCTTAGGCAATTAGCTGTCATATTTAATTATACCCTGCTAATTATAAGGGACATGCATCACTACAGCATGGCTGTATAATTAACGTTGTTTGCATTCACTACGAGGGCCATTACTTAAAATAATCATGTCATGTTTTAAACAATAATCAAATCGCATTACAGGATGAAAAAATGCACGGCAAGCTCGGCACCAGTGTCAAGGAGACAGCGGCATTAAGGTCTTCCTGACTGTTGAACAGCTCTAAGAATAGGACACAAAAACCATTGCCGAGCGATAGGTGGAGCCATTGTGAGTCATCAGTGACTCGCTGATTTGAACCAATCCGTAGAGAGCCTTTTTTATTGGCTCATACAAGTCTGTGACTGAGACTACATAGCAACTCCACCACACTGTGGGACTGTGAACTGGAAAGGGTCATGTAGGAGGGTAGATGCACATTCTCCAGACCCAGGACAAACAAAAAACCCCAGGTGATGGGTCAAACCTGCCCATGTTACCACAATAGCAAGGGACTGGAGTTTATCCTTCAGCACAACTTCTAAATATTAACAATACATCATGAGTCTGGCAGCTGCAGGGATTCACAAAAGGTAGAGCGCTGTGTGCACGAAATAGATAAATGCTCAAATAAAATTTGTTAGTCAAGGTGAGGGGATTTAATACCTGCCAATGTATACAGTATATGGCTAGACATAAATACTGCTTTGTTTTAATCTATTGTTGTCAGCTCTCTCTGTAGATTAAGATGATTCGACACTGTGCACTTTGAGATTCCCTTGGAGACGCTGTTAAGAAGTTGCGAAGCACACTCATTTCCCAGTACTCCAAATGTGGTTGAGCACAGAGTAGAATCAATTGAGGACTATTTTCCAAAAGTGCACTCTGCAAGTCTCAGCGGTGGTGGTAATTTACATGTCTTATGCACAAACAAACAAAGCCATCATGGAAGATCGAAGAACAAATGTTCACATGTACACACACACTCACACACACACACACACTACAAATTCAATTATTTTAACACAGCATACTTCACATTACATTTTACATTACCTTTTATATATATTTTTTGTAAAGAGTAAAGGATTAATGTGGATACAGTGTCCTATTGGAGATTGGTATTTCAAGGTAACACATTCAGCCTGGTTAGTACATTCTCTTTATCAACATTTCAAGAGAGCAAACACAATACCTGTAATAAACACAGTGCATACTCACAGTAGTGTAATTTCAGTTGGTTATTGTGAATCAGTAGGGAGGAAAAAAAAAAGAAAAGAAAAAAAGCAGCTCTCAAACCTCCCTGATTTCACAGAGCCAAGAACACACAGAACTTCAAAAGAAGAGTTAAATCGCTCCTCTTGAAATTCAACCAGCTTCCCCGGGGAGATTCTGAAACAACAGAAGTTAACTTGTGGCCTATAGGGCCCCATATTTTATGAAATGTAAAATATTGTCACCGGCTACATGACACATTAAACCTCATACATCTGCCGAATAAGAATAAAAGAAATGAGTTTTGTCAGAAAGCGGTGAAATATGCAGCCGTCTCACTAACCCTTGGCCTCCATCAATATTTAATAAGCGGGGGGCAGCTGGCGCCCTTTCCCCCCCACTCGGTTTCATAAACAGTGCAACCTGTGCTTAGACTTCACGAGATGCTTTTTTTTTTAAAGAAAGGTGCTTAGAGTCAGATGGCATGTTCTTAGTTTTTATTTATTTAATTACTATTATTTTCATCCCAATAACGTCGTCTCAATGACGGCTTCGCGAAACTTTTCCGGACTTTCATCTACAGAGTCGAGAAAGGCACCTTCGCCCGCAGCGTCGTCTCATTTGAATTTGGACAGATGGAATTTTCTCCTTCTTTCTCCTTTTCTCTTTCTGTTTTTTTTCCCCTCTTTGTCTCTGACCCTCTTTTGTTTATTGCTGATACACGCGTGGGCAATGCCCGAGTGCACAGGCACAGGTTTAAAGGAAATTTTCAAATGAACTGTACCAAATGCAGCACGTCCATTTATTTTAAGACTTCTACATGTCAGAAACACTCAAAAATGAGGACTAGCAACACTTGCAATTTTATATGTACATTATATAGTACATACATCTATATGTACATGCATGTACTATTTAATGTATTAGTGCAGTCAGATATCAACTGGAGCAACTGTGGTAGAGAAATTAATTGAGGGGGCACAGAGTTTGCATCGCACATGGATTCCTGGATTTGAACCCACAACCTTCAGGTTCACAGTCCATGGCTTTAAGTGCCACAGTACATGTCCCTATTTCTCTATATTTGGGAAATAGCCTGGTTGAGACCCAAGAGAAGTGTAAAACTATGCAAAAATTCAGTCTTTATCAGACAACATGGGAGCTTTATGCTTTTGTTTGATAGCTTCAGCTCTGAGTCAGTTGAAAGCCTTTGCTTTCTGCAGCTGGACATTCACTGATGAGGTCAGGTTCTGGAGATACCTAACAACAACCAAACATGTTTGTCAGGAGCCATTCTCCCAGCAACCCTCACTTATATTTATACTTTGGAGGTGTGTGTTTATGTGTGTGCCTTCATGCGTCTCTGTGTGGGTGGGTAGGCAATTAATTAGATTTTCTTTTTGTTCATTTTTTTCACAGTTAAATGACTTCCCCTGCGCAAATGAATCTTGCATTATAAATTTGTTATTCACTGACCGTAGGCGAGAATCTTTATATAAACCTGCAGAAGGAGAAACTTGCCCCCCAGTTATGTTTTCAACAGAGCTAACATTTCAGGCATACTGGCTTAGGCTACACTTCATTTCAGTGCTTTAAAGTTCATCAAATGCGTTCCACGTGATCACTTCCCTTTTGCAATACCCTCACATTCACTGCAGATCTTCTGCTTCGCAGGTTTTTTAACTGTTATAATTATATTGCATTGGAAATTCAAAAGGATTGCAATTATTCATTCAACATTTTTTCACTCCTCAGGCCTTTACCAGTAATGGCGGTAGCAGTAATGCATGTCCCCTTATAGCCTGGGGTAGTTTGGAACAACTTTCCTGGTAAAGCTAACTCCTTTTTTTTCTTAAGAGGATGAGTTACTTCTTTTCACGTAATGAGTCATAATGAATCAAAACAGCAACAGTCAAGAAACAAAATCCAGAGGAAAGGCCTTACGCTCTCTCTCTAAAAACAATTACAATGTACCATGAATTAATAATATTTTTTCATCTTTCCCACTGTTCTGAATTGAAAGCATTTTAAAAACAATATAGAGGTGTGATATATCTAATGTAGCTGCAGCTAAAAAGCAAAATATGACATTTTTTTCTTAGCAGAAACTCTTTTCAATGGTACCTTCTATTGCTTTCATTAAGTTAACTCCCACAGTTGAGTATTTATTAAAAAAAAAAAAAAAAGACAGGGTGAGAATATTTCTCAAGGGTACAGCAGAAGTGAACCGACTGGAATTCAGCGTTCTGAGCAGAAGACTCACAAATGTTCATGCCACAATTCTCAAGGGAAGTCTACGTTGATATAACATTAACAGCTGACAACAGAGCAAATCCCTGTCACTGTGTCCTAACAGAGGAACCTTTGTAAATCAATTTTTGTTCCACCCGCTTTCCCACCTTTCCTTTTACCAGCGCAGCTGTGGCAATTCCGACCGACGCTTCATGTCTGAAACACATTTTCCCAGCAATTTCGATGATAATTTCGCGCTGCGCTGAATTACTGCTCATCTGGTCAAGAAAAACACCAGTCGGACACCCTGCTTCCTCAGCTTTATTCAAATCAAGAGCAGTGAACCAGATCCGGACCATATGGATAACCAGCTCTATTAGCTGCTTCGTCTTCCCAGAAGCCCATGTTCTCCTGGCTGCCAGGTGCCTGTCATACTGATGTCACACAACGACCATTAAGAAAATATGCCTGCTCAGTCAATTTTGCATGATGGGCTCCATACACACCTTGAAATGATTTTCAGGGAGAGGAAGACGTGACTGTCCATTGCCTAGATTTTCATTGGCCGCAACCAGTTTGTCTTCCAAGACTCTTCTGAATGTGATTTTAGTACAAGATCAAATTCACACCAGTGCCTTGTTCTCAGACATCATCTTCCATACCTGTCTCTTCCAATGTACCTGACATTTCCTAGGTCAAGCTAATTGTTTCTACAACCAAAATCACTCCAGCAAGTGTCCAAATCTCCCCGGTAAAATGTGTCATCTTCTCCTCCAAAATGTCATGGATAATTTCAGACTCTCCCTTGACTGAACCAGGTAAGACACAATCATGTTATCAAACACTTTTTTTTCCTGCACACGCTACACATTGCAAATGGGAACATGTAAATCGTCAGGTCTAATAATCTATGATTATTATCTCTATGAGCCCTAAAACACACATACTAGGGGATCATAAATCTCCAGAGCAGACTGCATACAGTGGGGCTGCCACCAGCCAATGAAAAAGGACTAGAACACCATAACCAAATCTTGGTACAAAACTGTGCACTGAATCTTGGAGGAAAACTTGAGGGAACCCACAACCTGGTGACACATGGTACTTTTGTATTTTTTCAGGCTATCTAACCAACTCAGCACGTTTCAGCTCCCTAAATGTGTCAGGTACTACTCATTATAAATTGTCAAAATTTGCACAATGTGTTGACGGCATTCCTGTGGCGAAATATTGTCAATTTGTGGACATTATGCGTCTCATTTTTAAGCATGACAACTCATCGGCCTAAGAAACAATGGGAAATGTTGATTCAAAAAGAATTACTTGGAAATAGGGCAGCCTCTTTTACTGACAGCTACTGTTAAAAAGCAAGCAATATAATGAAGGTGCACAAAACCATATTCAAATTGTAAACTGGCTGTCATGATAAGACTCCATAATATTCCAAACTCAGGCCAGCTGCGCGAGTGAATGTAAAAGGACCCTTAACGGTCAGACTAATGACCGTAATACAGTCCCAGACGATGGGAAGCACCCTCCAGCATTAAACGGGACAGCTCATTCGAATGGTAGCAACCCGCTTTAGCGGGTCAAGAGGTGAAATTGTAACTGCATTCTCAGGGGAGGAACTGAGACCCCAATGAGGGAAAAAAAAAACCCTTATCGTTATGGTTACAGCTGATTGCTCGGCACGTGTTGCATCTCTGACCTGCCATTGTGCCTGGAAGCCTCAAAACATGTTAATGAAGAGCTCTCAGCTGCTCAGCTGACAAGAGGGAGTGACAGACAGCTGAAATACGTATCCCAAAAGCCACTGGAAACCACATACCAATTCACAACAACATTCAGAAGTTAGAGGATTTTTCACCCCCACTGAACTGACTGCCCCCTCAAGTAAAGCTTTACTTACATTTACATTTTGTCACGTAGCAGACGTTCTCATCCAGGGCAACTTCCAGTATAAACCTATGAACAAAACAACAATGGCAGTTGTAGAACTAGAAGAATACGACTTTGAGAATATTATTGCAATAATATAACCTGCTGCTGACATACTGTGACTGATATGATATTTCTGCTGGGTTCCTCTATGTTAGTAACTGTAGCACAACACGTACCTTCATATAGCAACTCTGTGGCAGGATGGTAGGGGTCGCCCTCATGCCAGGCAGTGATTGGACAGTCATGAGCATAGTTACCAGAGGGTGAATTATTCACGTGGCTGTGCATTTTTTCCTCTTTGAGGAAGAATGTAAAAGGGAAAATAACAGACTTAGCTGCCGATCCGGTAGTTAGCTGCTGCAATCCCATACGCCACAAACAGAACAGTGCTGTAAATGTGTCTTTCTCTTGTCAATAGTGAAAAAAATGTGTGGTGACATTTGTCAAAACAACTCACATGTGGTGCCTATACCTATGTGCCTGACAGTTGTTTGATATCTCCGTTTAATTGACTGCCATGATCTTTCCCATCACTCCTGTCAGCCTCCAGCGCCCGGCGTGCACAGCCTGGTTGTTCCATCTTGATATTATGTTTCATCTTCAGAGATTCTCGATAAACCTCCTCTTTCACACCGTTAGCGCCATAACAAATGTATCGCGACTCAGGCTTGGCCTTTTTAATCCCTCCCTAGAGCCAAAAGTGAACTGTGTACTGTATGAAGGACAGATTCCGGAGGTGAGGTAAAGCGCACGCCCACGCGAAGAGTGTCTATGTCAATTGCGCTGCACATCGTTTCTGTGTTCATCTTGTCCCTCACAGAACAACCTCACAAACGAGATGCCTCCTCTCAAGGGTCTTCATGCTGCCAATACTGATTCTAAACAAATGAGAAAGGCACGTAGGGGTAAACTAAATGTAACATGTATTACAGTTATAAATTGGAAAAAAAAAATGATGCATGCTTGACTTTGTGATCATAGCAATTCTTAATGATTTGAGGCTATGCACTTCAAAATGCACTTTAGTGCAACTGGTATACCCCCATGCCCCTCCCACCCCAGGGAAAAAAAAAAACACATATATTTATATAATTCATTAGTGCATATGGGTTCTTGCTTTCATTTTGCAAAGCAACACTTTGATTGTGTTGTTGTGTTCTTTTTTTTTTCTCCTTTCGCTCATTTGCACCTTTCAAATTCAGTGTTACTGCTTCTCTTCTGCTTTCAGATACTGTTATCTAATTAAGCGCACACTGACATGAGGAAGGGCTGTCAAATTAAAACAATATTTGATCCAATGTTGTACTTCAACTCGGAGTTGTAGATTTTTTGGTTCTTAAGAAGAGCCCCCTCATGAGTATTTGAAAATGTATGCTGGGATTATGGGATGCGCTCGTCTAAATTCCGATTCCTCTGCTTGTCAAGGAGACCCCACTGGGAAAATCTGGAGATAATTTTCTGTCAGCAGAACTCTTCAAGCCCTGCACTCTATATACACAATTTACACACGTACCAGGCGAGGTACAATCCGCCTGCTTCCTCTCATTTAAATTCCCTGTTACTCCAGCGACGTATTGCTCTTAAGGTTTTTCCTTCTCTTTCCACTGATCCCAGGTTGGCTTTAATTGCCCTCCGCGTCGCTGGGATGAGCCGCAACCAGATGCTGTCAGTCAAAACGCTGACAATCCGTTACACATCCCAAAACGCTGTTCCCCACAATAATTCAAATACTTATTAGAAACTTACGATGATGTTTCATGCTGACACCATTCATTATTTTCTCCATCCCCAAATAAAAACAAAACATGAAGTGCTGTGTGAACCCAAAAGCTCACTCTGTTTCAGATGAGATATTTACCTTGCCTAGTACCTTCTGCTGTGGCACTCAGAGTAAAACCAAATTACCTGCAGGTTTTAAGGCAATGGCCCTGTTAATTTAACCACATGTTTGAATATTTGATTAATAAATAATAAATACCTGTAAAATACAGCATTTTTCCATTTACATTTTGTACATTTTTTGTTTTAAGTGAATCTGAAAAGAAGTGAAACACAACAGAAAAAGTAGAGGAAAGGATTTTTAATCACATAACATAATGACATGTTATTGCATTATGCATAATTAATCAAAAATATGATGATTCCTATGATAGTGTAGTGAGGTTTTCTGCCTTTTCGTCTCTTTCATATCTTGGCTGGAATGAAGTGATTATGGGATAGTGCTCTGGTAGTAGGTGTTAGATGCCCAGCTGGTATCATTGCCTGCAGGACTCACCACCCACAGTTTCGCCGAAATCTCCAGATTACTTGTTGCATCGCAATGTTGACAGACTGTGTTCTCTGCAAGATGTCAATTCAAAGTTGTCGTTGGGAGCGTTTTTTTTTTTTTTTTTCTTCTTCTATCATGCATCCTGTTACGTGAACCTTCAGGCGATGCCTTGAAGAAAGCAACATGGGTCCTTCGTGCAGCAGCGGGTGATCTTTAATCCAGTTGTGTCCGAGATGTTGCTCCCTGCCTGGGGTGGTTTTCCTCCATGCTGCATACCTCCCCTCCAATTTTGCAGCTCCCCCTTCTGTTGCTCATACCGGGAAGAGCCCAACGATAGAACGGATGATCTGAATGCTGCGAAATCTCCAGAGATGGAGTGACCTGCACCTGAGGTTGTTAGATCTGGCGAAGGAGAACAAATACATGAGAGAGACGATGTAGCTAGTCCCTGTCACTCTGGCTCTTGAACATCTCCTCGTGAAGTACCTGTGTTCCTATGCTGGTGTAATGGAGTGATTCCTAATACTGTTAAGCAACATGTTGCATCTCTGGTAGTCAGTTTTCTCACTGGTCTGTCTTTTCATCCCCATTCCCATATCTGTTGTGTTAGCCACCTGAGCAGAATTCACCTCATCATTTCTTCATACATAATTTTTCCTGGATATGTGTGGACCACTTCCTAAACTGCAATTCACCTCTTACTGTCCCTCACAACACATCTACTCGCAATTAACAGGTGTTTTTGCATAGCCATATTTCTCAGTTCCTTCTGTTGCAGCAGAGGTTTGATTTGCAAAACCACACCTCGTTTGAGCAGAAGAGGTTGGTCAACCAGTGGCTGAATGTGTGTCATAAAATGTTTCAAAAATGAATGAGCCCCCACAATTGTGGGGCTGAGTTCATGACAAATAGCAGCATTCCGCATAATTTCCCTCTACTAAAATGAGAATGCAGGGCAGAATACCTGTAGGAAAAAAAAGAGAGAAAAAGAGTTTTAATTGAAGGTTTTCATTTAAGCAAGACAGGCACCTTGGGGACCAATTATTCAAGGACACTGCTATTTTGATCAACATACAAATCGCACTCCCATCTATCACCGTCGGAATAGCTGCCAGCTGCAACAGCAGGTAAGAGCCACTTTCTACACCAAAAGCATGTTCCCACTTTCCAGATTCGGAAACATGAATATTCCTCCTTGATTACCTTAACATTTTGGCTGCGTGTCGCAAGACACATAAAGGTAGGCAGTACAAACTGCGGATATTATCATATAACTAATTAACCTTTTTACACTCATACTGAATGCAGTATTCACACATCTGATTAAGGGGGAGTGCATTCAGTTTTTTCAGTAAATGCTCTGAGTGACAAAAATAAGCAAGTGTTGCATATTTTAATTTTAGTTTCACACATCACAAGCTTGACAGTCAGTGGTCTTAATAAAAATACTAACTAAAAAAATGAAAAAAAAGCTTCCTCATATCCATTTCTGAAAGTTCTGAAAGCAAAATACTAAAATATTGAAATTCATGGCACCGTTTTTCCCCTGATAATGGTAAATATTGTAAGCAATTAAACTAGCCGCCATATTTACTAGGCCTCATTAAGTTAAATAGGGCACACTGGCCAACAAAAAAAGAAAATATTGAAGATATAAGTAAGAGAACAAAATATACATTAATTAACATAGGAGTCCTTGCACTGATAAGCATAACAGCTACATTCTCATTCATCGAGCCTTGCAAACCTCAATAATCCCTGAATTCAGTATACATTGTATATTACCCTAGGCCCTGGCTATTCATCTTCAGTCTAGCAAGATAGGAACACAACTAGTTTTTATCCCTCTTTAAATTAATAAACATGCTCAGAGCCAGGAAAGGGAGCCAATTGCTTCAATTGTATCGATAGTTCAATCAGTAGTTTGAATCAAGTTCCTGGATTGAATAAAAGCCGGAGGAAACTACAGACCATCAGGGCCAGGTCTTTGTAGTCCCACTCCAAATATTCTTAGACAAAAATATTAACATTTGTATCCACTGCTGGGTTCCTCAAAGTTTCCACAGACGAATCCTAACTCAGGGCACATTAAGAAACACCGGTGAGCCCAGACTCCAGCCAGCTTCAAATGAGGCGCGAGAGAACGGGTTTCCACAGAAGAGAACGGGGACGCTCCTCACGCGTGGAGCGTAATGAAGTGCGTTTCCACACTCCTGTGCAGAGCTGACGTGGAATGCGGGCGCCAGCTGTCAGAGCCGACTTCCTGAGCGCGGCGGGGGCTCGGGGAACAGTGCGAGCCACATCCTGGGAGACTCCTCGGAGCGAGCGCGACGGCTCTGCGTGCTCGCCGCATGAACACCGCTCATTTTGACTTCGGCCTGCTGGGAAATCAACAGGAAGTGAATCTGTTGTTGCTAATTGATAAAAAAATAAAATAATAAAATAAACAATGCACTCACACAAAAGTATTTCAAGCAATTTAGTTTTGCGGCAAGCTTGTTTCTGTAATGCCGTAGGGTTTAAGACTCACCCCTGTCTTCAGAAATGGAATTTACTTTCTTTTTTTCTCATGCAAGTTTTGCAGTTTACCCTCTGAAAATCTGAAGAGCTGTTTTGAGAAACCCTTATATGACTTTGTTGTATTTATGCTCCATCAGAGCACATTTGCATTTACATTTATTCATTTGGTAGATGCTCTTACCCAGAGCAACTTCAAAAAAGCAGTTGCGTTATGACACAAGTGAAAGCAAACAAGGGTTAATGTTAAAGATCAACTGCAAAAGAATGAGTTTTACAAGCATGCTATGATCTTTAAAAGTTGTGTGTTGACAGACCAATTAGATGATGTACACATAGCTGGAAATATTGATGTTAATGTTATCTTCTGTCAGTACTCCTTGCTGCAAATGTTCCTTGCTTCAAAGCTCATTTTCTGCAAAACGATTTTAGCCCGGGGTAAAGAAAAATAAATAAAACGCATACATATCGTGTATATTAAGAAGCATAGCAACAGCAACCAAATGTCACGCTCAGATTCTAGCCAGTTAACTGCATGCTAACAAATGGATCAATTCCAACACTTTGAAGTATGGTTTCGAACACTCTGAACAGGATCAGAGTAAAGAGCGCACCACTTCTAATCTTCCATAAACACAAATGTGATTCTTCCCGCCCCTCTCCATGAGAATCATATTCTGAGGCAACAGACAGAATGAAAACAAGGTTTTCTCTGAATTTTTGTGGCTAAAATGATTGAGCATGCAGAGTGATGTGATTAAAAAACAGACACATAAGACTTTGCAACTTTGTTAATAGCAATAATAATGACAATAATAATACAAATAATAACGTTTATTTCCTTGTTTGCAGATGCCCTTAACCAATGCGCTGTACAAGATTGCTGTGACAAGATGCATTGAACACATCAAATACATACAGATAATTCCTTTTCAAGCAGAACTTAACTAGCATCATTCCACCGAAATCATTACGACTATGAAATTTTAACTGTGGGTTAACAGTGATCAGGATGCTGGAGATCATGAACAGGTGTCATAAAGGTTTCTGCTGTCTGTAGATTGCAAACAGCAGGTCTAACAGTTGTAGGTAGCTCACCCCACTACTCATCATGGAGTCAGTGAGCAAAGAGGGGCGAGATATGCTGAAAGATTGATGGAGCTGTGTCCTATACTGCTTAGGAGGCTAACACCTGGCTCTTGAATTTGCAGTGACCCTAAGCCAGTAAAGGAGACAAGAAGAGGCAAGATATAGGAATATTACTGGGAAGTACTGTGCAGCTTTCCAGTGTCAACACAGGGCCACCTTTCCTTTCTTCTGTAAAGAACAAAACGGGCCAGATTGATTCCCCTAAATTCCACTGTTCTTGTCCATAAAGCTGGCCAGGCTGTGGGAAAGCATCATAGCCAATGAGGCATTCACTTTTATGGAAGGATGGACTGCATATCGGCCAATACATTAAATCTCAGACAGGTCGCAGTGGAATAAAACTTGTTCTATCTCTCCCCGAGGGCCGCTGAAGCGATGGCTGTGACTAAGGCTCGGAGTCACATGGCATTTACTTGGTAAATGCTGGCATTATTAAAGAAAAAAAGGCCTACAGGCCTGCTTTCTCATCCTGAATGGGCCTCAGTTCCTGAGATCTGTACCGGCATAGATAGAGGGCCCGGGCAAGGGCCGTCCTATCATCCAAAAAGCTTCTGAACAAGCTTTTAATTGGGATATTGTTTTGTGCAAACACTTTAAACATACACTCAGTATAGTCACAGTATAAAATTTTTCTAGTATCATTTTTATAGAAAGAAACAATAAGTCTTGTTTCATAAATGGCTCCCAGGAATAAATAAATATAAAAATAACTAAATTAAATAATTTAACACCCTTGCTTGACAACAGTTGTTGTTACTTAGTGGACCTCCATCACAGAGACATGCTTCACCCCGAACATCAGCAAGTCCATTCATCATTTTCTAATAAACAGAAACGATCTAATTGCATATTCCATTAATATAACATACTGGCTTGAATATATGGCAACGACGTGTTTCTCTTTTTAATGCCAGCAGTGTACTCATTGTTATTTAAAACCCGCATTGATTTCGCAAGGCAGTGCAGCTTGATGTAAGATCTTACGGGTGTAATCAAGGACAATTGAATAGTCTCGCTTGGTAAAAAGGACAGATAAATCAGATTCAAAGTGATAACTGGAAATAGAATGTGACTGCTCGGGGAAAAAGTGCCAACGAATTTACGACCCCCCCTCGGTCCCGTGGAAGTATTGCCGGCCGATGCAAATACGCCTTCGATCGCTGCATTTAGAGGGAGAAATATTCCCTCACGCTTTGCCACGGAGAGTCAAATTAAAATGTTCATCGCGGCAGCTTATCTTTCATTTCTCAAGATTGAATCCGCTGCCTTCTCCACAGTCCTTTCACTAAATCTGCCGTGAGTAAATATTGAATGGGCTCACAAATCTAATCCTCTATAAAATGTAATATAAGAGATAATTGAATATGCCAACGAAATGAAAATGATAATGAAAATAAATATTCAATTTGTCCTCTGTGGTAAATTATAGAAATTATTACCCGAGTAGCAAATCATGCGCTTGCAACGTATCACGATGTCTTCCGTTTTTTTTTTTTTTTTTTGTTCTGTTTTGTTTTTGCTCGGTCAGGGCTCACACTTTATTTTTTCGGTAGCATTTGGGTGACGTAGACTATTTAATCAAGTCGCGATGATGCATTGGCACAATTTAGTCTGGAAAGATTATTGATAACACTTTCAAACCACATAGTAATTTTGTGGCAAAGTTTTCGTCAGGTTACAATATGACATTGTGAGTCAATTTTAATATGGTAGGAGGTTATTAATATGTCAAACCATAGAGAAGGTAACACATTTGAGAGACACTTTCATCTACAGTCAGAGAATGTTGTACACAGGTTTAGATGCCTCTAATAGATGCCTTTTCGTGACTTGGCTTTGAATGTCGTTTTGATTAATTCAGATAGTTATTTGGAACTGAAGTCCCAAATAGGCACTCATTGGAAAGAATAGTTTGGATTTATATACATTTATACAGTATGTATATATCAGATAAGATATAATTGCTTATAAAACGTAAAAAAAAAAATAAATAAATAAAATGAAGAACTAAGTTATCTTTTGATACCTTACAGTTGTGCAGTTTAACAGGGGCAATGAGGGCTCCATGTGCAGGGCTAACCTTTTTTTATAAAGGCTGGCTATCCCCCCCATGGGGTCACAGTAAGGGGGTGGGCCCAGTTTTTGCTTTTCTCCAGGGCTGGCAGTAGTGGTGGGGGAGGACTCTTTCCTAATTATCAGGACCAGTACTCTTTGGGCAGTTTTTATCCCTGATGAGATCACAGAGGGAGGCGGGGTATCCCAAGGGTATTTTTTTTCCCCTTTTTTCACTACCTGTTTGATTTACACTTTGATTGGAGGATGTGGGTTGTTGCAGTGGTGGGAGAGGTAAGTGAGTAATTAGATAGGGGTTCTTGGGAAAAGCCAGAGATGAGAGAGATGGAGCGTTGAACTGTCTGTGTGCTGACAGAGCGGGGTAATTTATTCAATGTGAGTGTGTGTATGTATGTGTGTGTGGTGGGGGGATGGGTGATGGTGGGGGGTTGGATGGGCACCCCTGTTAATAACCAATTTGTGCCTCGTGCGTCTCGGCCACCAGACTTTGCACCCCGTTTAATTGCGCTGAGCAGAGCGAGGAGGGTCTTATCCTCCGAGTGAAGAAACTTCTTCAGAGGCCTTTCCGCTCAGAATATTAATCCCAGGGATCTACTGCAAGGGGCGATCAGTAGGAGACTTAGAGTGGCCTGGGAATCAGTCCTGCTTCACTGGCAGCAACATCACCACATGGCTGAAAGCTCTGGACTCCAGGAAGCTCTGGAAGCCTGCGATCGGTTGCTGCTGGGCTCTCTGCAGATAATTTCACCTTTTTTTCTGCATGCGATACTACCACCAGACACTGTTTTTTTGCAGTCACACCAGTACATTGTATGATTTAGGCTCACAGCAATATGCTATCTAAATGCATCTCCACAATAGATGGTAATCCATGGAATCATTAAACAAAATAATGCTAAGAAATTGCCATAAATAGCATAAGCCCATTTCCCCCTTCATGCTGATCATTTTGCTGAATTTTCTGAACTGAAGAAAACTCATATTGAATCTTTAGACATAAGGTTTGCTGTTCACTGAATGCAGGGGTTGGCACGATGTGGCAATCACAAGACTGTAGGTAAAAAGTCTGCCACACAGGAAGCCCTCTTATGCCTCCAATGGCCCGTGCCCCGACGCTGACGGGATTTCAGGAGACACACTAAGCACAGAGCGCAAATCTGCAGGTAATTCCCTTTTGGAAAGAAATCGCTTGCGTCTCGCTACGACGGAGCCAAAAGGGTCTAGCCAGTAAACTGATTTCATAGCATTCGACGGAAGGGATTTTTGCTTCCCCTTGTGCGTGAGGGCTGGCGTGAATTGCACGCTCGGGGAAGACGCGGCTGTCTGCGGGGGGGACCTGGGAGGAAAGTGGAGAGCTAAAGCGATCAGAGCTCTGAGCCTTTGTGTGACGCTGCTCTGGGGGAAGCCTCTCTCCTGGGCCTGGTGCAGCCAGGAAGGTGATTTCCTTTGCTTGGTTTACATTCAGACCCCTAACCCCTTTCTTAAATGTTTTCCAGGGGAACAGGCATACAGAGTTACTAAGAGAGGTCCAGGGGGAAAACTTTAACCCTGAAAAAAAAGTTGGAGCAAACTTGAGCATACTTAAGTGTGTGCGCTAACACATGCGCATAACTCCACTGCATGTAAACAGCCTTCTGCTGAAGGAGGTGAGCAAATTGATTTCTGAACTTTACCACCAATGTCAACTTGATGGGCATAGTAGATTACAGGGGCCACAGGGCAGGACCAAGCAGTAGTAAGAATGAAAAATTACTGCATAAGATAAACTGTAAAATATGTGTCAGCCAATCCCAAAGGTCAGCCTCAAGTTTTGGGAAAGAACATATGAAAAGTGAATTAGACTGCATGAACAATTGATCAATTTTAAGCTCAGATGCTGTGCACGGTTCAACAATAACAAGAGACCGAATCATTTAATAGGTTAATGAAGAAAAATATGGACAATAGAGCACAATAGAGAATTTCGTGACCATGAAACACTGTAAAAAACCATCTTCTCATGACTGGTTATTGAACTTAATCAAAGAGGCAACAGGATAATTCCCTGGGTTTGTCCGCAAGGTCTTAGGTCCAGCCATATAATTTTGGGTCAGAAGGTTGTAAAGCAAAGTAATGGTGTGGAAAGTAGTTAAGGTGAAAAATAACACATTTTCCACACAGACTTGGCCCTGGGATGGTGCTTTTCTTGAAAATGGAAAATCAAATGTGGTTATCTCCATTACCTGCACACTCACACACCCACCCACCCACCCACCCACACACACACACACACACACACACACGCACACACAGACAGAATCTTCCTGGCAAAGTAAGGGGAAAAAGCTTTCATCTCATTAGTGGAAGTTAATGCACTCAAACCTCGGGGGCATATTAGATAGTAATGAACAATTAAGCCTCGTTCCCATTCCCCTCAGATGGTGTACAAAGGTATGCCATGGAATTAGTAGAGTCTTATGTGAAAATTCATAGATTTATTCTATACCGTTAATGCTGTCCCCCCAGGAAATGCATTGAACTCAGGGGTTTAAATTAAACTTTAAACTAAGATCTTTTGTTGAGAAAAGATACATTCTTCATAAGAAGTAGCAAAAACAAGATGTATTTTTTGGAATAAATACTTTGTAATTATGCATGTACCTGTATGTAGAATTGATTAATCTTCTAAAATTTAAGAAGACAAGTGTCATTCTCAAAAAATAAGGGGTAATAAGATAAGGAGTTTTCCTCTTGCCATTTGATGTGGAATTCTAATTGTAGGTCAAAATTTGCTTTTTTTTTTTTTGAAAAGTCAGAAACAATTTGAAAATGTACTCCAGGGTAAGTCATTAGTCAGAAGTATCCAGCATCAGACTGACTCATTAACAGCTGTCATACGACTAATAAATGCCTTGTGTGCCCAAACGGAACACTTTGGACAACAAGGCATCTACAAATCTGTATGGCTACACACAAGAAATATCTGTGAATAAACCATTGAGATGCAAAGGCATCCTGTTCTGGTCAGGTTCTGCTGAAGACCACCGAGACCAGTTATGCCGCATGGCACCAAGGCGTCAGAGTCTCTCCCCTCTCCCCCTGCTTGGAGAAGCACCCCAACATACTCTCTCGAATTGCGTGCTGGAATAATAACACTTTATTGATTCTGTTGCATAGAGGCCGGTTAATTGAGTTTCTGATGATAAGATTCTGGGACAGCCTTGCTACCCTCAAGAGTTTTTTTCTTACCTTGAACTTTAACAGGATCAGTTTTATGTCACAATGCACAGGGGGATAAATTAGAGTATAAACTACCTGCAGATCTGAATGTTAACTGGAAAATGGTGAAAGTGGGAGTTTCAGGCCATCTATGACTTAGTCAACTAATTAACGGCACACTTCTGAGAGAATAGAACCCTCCTGATATGCTTAATGCATGGAGGAGCTGTAATGCTGCATTTATAACAATCACAGTATCATCATGTTATTAAAGGTGAGAGTTCAGCTACACTATTGGAATGTCATTCAGAATATCCAGAAAAAAATATATTGGAAACATATTTTTTAAGTTCTATTTGTTACAGCTGCGGCTGCTATCATTAAGGTATCTGTCAAGATGGATAAACTTCACTCAAAAGTCTTATCTTATGATGACACTGCTGCTGAGGACAAGCAGCTGTGGACTCAGTTCTGGCTTTAGGCTACTGCGCTACAGCTAATGAGCACAACTATCGTGGATCTAAAGGAGTGTGACTTCTTATTTGGATTTGCACATTCTTCCAATAGCCTTTCATCAGACAACACTACCCAATATGTGTTACATAGGTTATGTATTATATTAATAATTTCATAACTCAGTTATTCAGGACTTCATAGAATGCCATTATCCTTGAGCTAAAATGGAGTCTGGAACAATTATTGAATGCAGTCACAATCGAGATCCCAGAAGGCAGTGCTATTACATTACATTATTGTCATTTAGCAGACGCTCTCATCCAGACCGACTTATATAGGATACAGTTTTTTTATATGTTCTCCATTTATACAGCTGGATATTTACTGAGGCCATTGTGGCTTAAATATCTTGCTGAAGGATACAACCGCGGTGCCCCAGCAAGGACTCAAAGCAGCAACCTTTCAGTTATGAGCCCTACTCCTTACCCACTATGCTACACTGCTAAAAGTTATGTAGGCATCTGTTCTCCTCTGGTTTCTGCTCAGGTTGATCAATTGTACAGGACACAATATGGCAGGAAGGACAAGCTTCAATGCAGAAGATCTTTCTTAGAGCTACTGGACACACAACATTTTGGTTGAAATCAAGCCTAAACCAAAGCTATGGCCATGTTCTTGATTGCAAAAACATATATACAGTAAATGAAAGTAAGTAAGAAACAGTAATGCTTACTTAAATCTTTTACTCAAGGTGAAAAATGATACTTCACTGCTGTTAGACTGAGCGTCTTTTTTGGCCTTGCCACATGATAAAAAGTTTTTGCTCCCTGGGCTACATTAGAGAAATTAGTAAGAGATGAATACACATGGCCTGCTGTATGCAAGTGTGCAGAAATAGCGCTTTAAAGACATTTGGAATGGGCTGCATTTGAATCATGGTGCTGCAGCACAAAGGTCAACATTTGACACTTCTACAGGTCGAGCGAAAGGATGAAACTGCATTCGGTGTCATATTAGTTGTATAAAACCAAACAGAGAAAGTTCAGATCTCAAGTTTGTTTTGTGTTTTGTTTAGAGTTTTTTTTTTTTTTAATGGCGGACTGAGCTATGATGTCATGTAGTTATTTTTGTTGACTCAGTTCACGCTATACCTACATCCAGCAAGTTTCCCAGAAACTTAATCTCAGAGGCATTTGAGTGTTTACTAAGTGTTTATGGACTCCTCTACGGCGTGCAAGTTTACGATTCACCTCCGTTTCCATTCCCAGTCATTTCACAGCAATTTATTTCTGGCAATATGGGAAAAACTGAAAATGATAACCCCATTCGCTATCTGACTTATCAGACAATTTGATTAAACACAGAGGCTAACGTTTTTATTTCTTAGTGTTGTCTTAACTATTTTATTGAAGATGCACAGATTTTTTTTTTTTTTGGGGGGGGGGGGGGGGGGCATTGTTGTTTTGCTCTCTCTGGTTCTTATAATTTGATTGTGAAATGACCATGAAAAGCCATTACAACGGGATTCTGGCTGTGACGAATGCAAATGTGCAAATAGACTTGTTTACAATCAAGGGAAGACGTTAATAGCTTTTGCAAGGTGTGTTAAGCCAGTGGAAATATGGAAAACGGTTTATGGTGAATTTCAAAGACCAATGAGATGGAATAATTCATTCCACCGAGGATCTGAAATTCACATATTGCTCTTAAAAATGGGCAATGGGTCCATCTAACTTTCCCTGACCCAGGACCAAAGAGGGCACAACACCCAATGACATTCTAAAATATTATAAAGCACAAGACTGGAGCAATAAAAACAATTCAAAATGATAGCATAATAATTACTATTAGTAGAAGTACAGATTGGTACAAGTGCATTCCAGCTTCTAAGCCATCGTCAGTCCAACAGGTGAGACACAGTCACATACATTTAAAGTGGTCCAATGTATTAATCCATAAAATATGAACACTGGGAAGTAAATTTAGGAATCATCGCATCACAAACGTTAAGCCTACATTAATACAGCAGCGCACATTTGTGTAGTAGATTCTCAGTCTGTCAATAATCATCAGAGACAACCCTGGCTAGGCAGTGAAGGTTCCCTTTAACCCAAGCTGCTGTACGTTCGCTGACACATTTGTCTCAATGTCAGTCACTAAGACATGGTCCTCTTAGAGACACTGGACGTAATGAAGGCCAAACGTTGCACTGGTCACACAGAGAGGGCTCATGGTTATGACAGACAGCAAGGGACAAGAAACACCTGGCCTCCGGAGTCCCTACATCTCTAGCCCGGTGGACTGGTTCGTGCCCCACGTGGAGGAGAGACAGGGCAATGATGAAAGAAGAGGGTGATTAAAACTGAAAGGAACCCCGAACGTACCGCGCTCCTTCAGTGTCCCCCGGCTCCTCTTTGTACGCCGTATTCCGGTTCCGCAGCCGAGCTCGACCTGTCAATCAGCAGATGTTGAGGGCTGCAGTGTTATGAAGCACCGCCGTAGCAACGCCGTCTGAAGCTTGAAGGTCAACGCACCACGAGCTCCTCGAGCACATCCGACACCCCCCGCCCTCCCACACCCCTGCTGCCATCTTTGAGTCCCGCGCTCATCGCCGCGCTCAACAACTTCATCAAAGGGCTGTGGCCTAAAGTGCCACAAACTTGATCAAAACGCGTGGCTAAATTTCTGTGCTTTGCTTTATGAAAGGCTTCAAAGTAAAAGTTAAAAGAAAAGTATTCCCTTCATGGCAGACACGTACGTGGCGAACGCCGTGATGGCTGTAATTGCTTTAATAATTCTGTGGCGAGAGAGAGAGCGAGGGGAAAAAAAGTGTTGAATTTGAATTTTTAATTCAGAAAGAGTCATTAAACCTCTCGTTAAGATAAACAGAGTTTTAATAAGAACTCATTAAATTGGTTACGGCTGTATCTTCCTTGATACTGTAACCTGCAGACTACAGATGGAGGGAGAGATGCGGGCTTCAGGTCTGTAGGCAATTAGGAGCCACTGCAAAGAAAGTTCTGGAATAAAGAAAGTGTAACCCAGAATTAAAGCCAGGTTATCAAATCATTATGAAACTGCCAATTGGAATGAAACGCAATTACGGAAAGGGATGTCAGATTAAGGTGATGATTAATGGGTTTTAAGGCCCCTGCGTGGATCTCCTAAAAGTAAATCCAGAAAGTTCTGTCTGTTTCCTCTCCTGGCTCACAGCTCTGCTTCCCCCTCTCCTCCACCCTGCCCCCCTCCCCACCTTCAGAGAACAGGAGAATAAGTTTTCAAAGGCCTTATTTAAACTTCAAATGGAGCCTTGAATATATTCTTCTACTTCACAGCTGATTATTCAACGTGCTGTTGCTGTCCTGACTGCGCAGTCATTTCAATGTGACATTTTTTTTTCCTCCCCCTCCTTCATCGTGCCGTTTTAAGAATCCGCAATAAGGGGAATCTTGTTTTATCCATTGTGAACTGGAGATTTTGGAGAGAAAAAAACAAATGATGCAATTTGGGTGTTATTTTTGAAACCGGGGCCCCCGACGTCAGACCTCCGACGCGCCGATCGCGTAGATCTGACTCCCGGCTGTTGGGAGTGAAAAGTGTCACCCGGAGCTTGCTTTCTGCTGAATGGCATTTCGACGCAAGCTTTAAGCGGGCGGAGGGAGGGGTCGGCTGTCATCCCTCCGGGTTAATCCGGAGAGCTGACAGGAATCACGCCCGTCTCCACCTGCCCCGTCATTAGCTTTGACGTGCCGGGGCGGAAGCTGTCCTCCCAGCTGACGTCACACATCAGGGCCGGCATAGACCGAGCCGTGGCGCTTGTGGCAGGCCTGCCCTTCTCCCTCTCCGCGTGCCGTAAATAAATCCGGCGCGCGGTCTTTAATAACCTTTAACAGCCTCGCTGTAATTATAGCCTAAATCAGCACCCCACGGGACGGCGAAAAGCAATTAGTTAAACAACTGAACCCTGCCACAACGAACATTCGTTTTGGATGCTAATTAAAAGCCGCCTTGTCTCTGGTATCGATAAGTTTTCGAGTGCAATGTGTGTTACGTAACGCGCCGGTGGGGGGGGGGGGGGGTCATGAAAAGAAAGGGTTAAACACATTGACTTCCTCAGTTAAAAATATGTCCTTTCTGTGCCACTGTGAATTACCAGTATAAACTGGAGAGATGAGTTTGGGATAAGGGGGGAACAGTGTGGATGCGGTGTCTGGGGAACTGAACTTGGAACCATCAGAATCTTTGAAAGAGCACTGCAATTTCTTTTTCTCTAATAGTGATGGATAAGTGTCTGTCCAATTAAGCAGTAGTATTAATAATAACAACAATAACACAATCATAGCCGGTGAGAATATTTTTTCAAGAAAACGTGGAAAATTCCAGAAAGTTGCCATTGCACATGCAGGCTCAGAGTAAAGATATGTGCAAAACAGTATAAGCTGCTCTGGGGCACATTTGTCCCAGACATTTTGTCAATGCAAAAACATCCAGAACGTTCAAAGAGCTCAGCCTGCTTCATCTAAAGCCTTACCTCTTTTCCAGGCTGTTTTTACCCCAGGTGTGCAGGCACAGGAGGAGGAACATTAAACACTAAATTAATCGCTGGGTTTTTTTTTTTCTCGGCGCTGTCTGTATCAGGGAGGATCTGTGAGCAGGCCCTCGCCTGGAGGCGGCCGGCCCCTCTGAATCACGACAGGAGCTCTCTGAAATGGAAACGGCCTCCTGTCAATATTAAGCAGCTCCGCTCCTTCGGCCAACCACCCCCTGAAGCATCCGCGATGCAGGAGACGTCTCTGTCCCACGCGGGACCGATCTCAGGTAATCGGCATTGCACCGGGGGATTCTTCACCCGTGGGACTGGTTTCATTACTGGGACATACCTAGTCTTCAGTGAACAACCCAACTCCCCCCCCCACAAACCCCACCCCGACACAATATCAGCCCAGGGACTTAGTTTGCAATGAACAAAAAAAAAAAAAAAAAAAACAGCATGGCCATGTTGCTGCAAAACTATGTTCTATTTCTCTTTCCTTCTGTTTTACTTTCAATTCAATCTGAATATTGTGTAAGCTAGTTAGTTAAACCAGGGTAATGATGTGATTTGTGAAACCATAATTGTCAATTTAATGTTCTGGGTTTACATAGCTCTGGGTGTGCAGAAAAATATGCATTTTTTCTCTCATCTGATACATGTAACAAAAAACAACACTGTGCTTGATAACAGTTTGTTTCTACATTTTTATATATGATCTGTGTCTAAGTAATTAGTATTGGCTCTTGATATATGTGGGATCACTATTAATATGATGTATGAATTTGTATGGGGGATTGCCATTTTGTGAATAGCTGTTGATGTCTCTGCCTGTTGCCCAAGTGGTTATGGCTCTGGAGGTACTGTAGGAATGACATGCATGAAAAGGTGGGTGAATGACAGCCTAGCCTAGCATGGTAGGAACAGACCTACGTTTGTCAGATGACTCATATCAATGTATCACTTTCCCTTTTGCGTGACTTGGTCAAGTGGATTTGGATGTTTATACTGTGAGCTAATGATTGCGAGTGAATGCTTATTGCCTCCAGTGATTACTGATGATGCCTTTCTTGTTTTGCTCCATATCTACACACGCAAGCGCTTTGCAGTGCTCAGGAGTGCCAGTTGCTGGGAGATGCTTGATGTACCTCTCTGTTGAACGTTCACAGATATAACTATCAAAGAGAGAAGGATCTCACAATTTGACTTTCCTTTATGTTGCATTACGCGCCATTGAGTAGTGCCACATGACTGGATTGGTAATATGAAAAGCGCATCCCTGTGCCTGCTAGAAAACACCCTGAGGAAGGCAGTTACAGCAGAAGTGTGACCGATCTGCCAGTTTTTAATTTCCGGAACAGACATGCTAGATTAATAAAGGCATTTTTATTAACCTACAGATGTCCGCCTCTGTCCCTGTGACATACAATCCTGGATAGAGATGGTGCTTAATTGTGACAAAACTGAAGTCAGTCTTAAGAAAATGGCAAATCAACCTTTCCAACATTCAAAAGCAGCCTTGCTTTTTGACAACACTAAGGACTGCCCAGTACACTATACTGACTACAAATTGTAAATTGGAGGGTCATTTGTAAAATTCTAGCCCTTACACAAATATATATCATATATTTATGAGCCCCTGCACACACACACACACACACACACACACACACACGCACAATCCCTCTGTAGCACAATCCCCGATTTCAATTCTCTCACAGAGCATAATAAGTTTGCCCCAAAAAACATGTTTAAACTGATATTCCGAAGAGCGAGTTATGCAAATTCAGGGGTCAGCTTATTAAATGGTGTGAGATTGTTTCCTGCTCCAATGGGAAGCGTCTGGCTGTTTATGACACAGCGCTGGCCAGCGGAAACACCCCATCGGGGAATCGGCGCACGACTGAGGAAATTAAAATGTAATGAAATGAAATGAGACTCAGTGAAATGCAGTAACGTGCGTTTCTGTGTAACGCTTGCACAGAACCGGTTTTACCGGGGAGTGATTATTTCCTCCTGAATTTTACACAGACTCATGCGTTTGCCTTTGATACCAGCTGGGATAAATGTGAATATAATTTACTTCCTGCACTGTTTAGTGTTGATTCTTTTGTGTGAATATAGAATTATCCTTTATTTGTCACTGAATACAACTCTAACTGCATTGAGCTAACTCATGCACAGTGTCGCTCGGTATTGTCATCATTGGAAGAGTTTGTTAGACAGTTTAGGGCACAGTAAAACCTGAATGTATGCCACTGGAATGATCTATTGTTCTCCAGCAAATCCCCAACTATGGTTTTTCATCAGAAATCAGCACTTTTTCTTGACAAGGAAAACCAAACAAACGGGTTACGTCAAGGTATTAACCCTCCGTCACAGTCAATCTTTCATCCACTGGTGGTACGAAATATCTCATTACATGTCTGTCTGTCATGGGTAAGCTTTGGATGGTTTCATAATCCTGTTATATGCTGCATCAGGGCTGAGTCCGGGGTCTGATAAGCCTTTGTGACACTTTTAACTGCGCCACAATTTCTCTGCATAGTCCATGTATTTAAACACTCTCTTCAATCTTGCAACTTGAAATAAAAAGGCCACATTTTTCTGAATACCCTAGAAAAGGCTTCCCGTGGTGCTTCTTCAAAAATGGTCCATGCTTGACCTTTGGCTATTGTCATTTAATTTGTTCTTAAGATTGTAATTTAATGTTAAGTTTTGAGCTCTCACTTAAGATCATAAGCATTCAAGGAATACGTTTATTACGTACAGACCTGACATCGAATCCATTTAGATAGTAGGATATTTTCCAAAGCAATGTTTGAAAGTACAGTAGCCCTACTTCAGCCTGGATTCAAACTTTCAACATTTTGGTAAATATTTTTGATTTGTTTATTTTTCTAACCATTTTCCAGCGGACAAATGCTGAAATCTTCCTGAAATAATCAGATCCATTAGTTTACTTATTTAATGCAGGGAACCACATGCTGGAGGTTCTTCAAATGCACACAGTCACCTGCATTAATATAGCATAGCATTAATAATTGATTAAATTCTTTAGCTACTATTTTGTGCAATACCTTACTACTATGTTGTGCTATACCTTACTACTACTATGTTAATGGTTTTGCCTTTGGAATATCCTTTAGGTTGCATTTGGTGGGAAAGAACATACACTGTCAATGTGGCGTTCAGCTAGTTGGAGTCGACAGCCTTGCATCTTATGCTAGTGATGCACGTGATGCAGTATTATTCACAGACACGGCACGCACAGCCATGTGGCGTTATCCTCAATGGATCTAAAATACATCAACACCGAACATGACATAAACACAATAAGCAAAGCAGAGGAAAAGATCTGATGAAGATTTCATGTTATTCACGTCAGGGCAAAAGACTATCTGTATTCCTCTTATGTAGAGCCTCACTACAGAGAAAATATAAACATAGCACTGGGTATATAGACAGATTGGGCTCAAGCATGTGTCTACTTGTTAGTGGCATTAGTGTGGTTCACCCGATCCTGTCATTATTGTATGTTGCACACACGGCTTTGACATTTCTGCATCCACATAAGTCATTCATCAAAATTTAACTAATCAGGGCTGAGGTGCAAAAACAAGCTCATCCCATATCCTTAAATTAAATGTACTGACACACACAAATGATAAACCAATCACAGTCTCTCTGAGACTCTTGTAATGTAATTCATGCATGTTCTGCATGTTCCCTGAGACAGCACCAGTTTAACCCTCCCGTGGAGTACCTGGGAAATTTTGTTGGCTTTGTACAGTCTTATATCCCCCTATAATGGGAAAGGTGCAGCTGTGCTTAATTGTCCAATAGCTGTGGTTGTGTCGCCCACTCCTGCAGAGTATGGAATTGTGCCTGTCCATGGTTCTGGAGCCCACGCAAGGTGGACGCTGTCCATGGTTTTGCAATCCTGGGGAGACTGATGCTGTCCGTTGTCCTGCAGCTCCGCCCATTTGTGTAACACTAGGGGAAACCATGACCCCTTTTCCAAATGTGTTCAGAGCACAAACTCTCACAATTTCACTTTGTTTTTTGTTTTGCAACCAGGAAACCCTAGCAAAGCAGGGCTGAAATTATAAAGAACATATGATGGTTATGTTGGCTAAACAGGAGAACATATTGGATAATAATATGGATTTGAAGCTGTATTAAGTTTTGAGTATAAACTCAGCTTCAGTCCTCTTCTTGGCATCCATCATAATCCATTATAGAACATTATCAAGAAGGGTGGATCAGTTCAGGAAGTAAATACATTGGCATTGATATTTTCTGTACAGGTCACAGAGCATCTTGGCAGGTGCACTTAATAAATGGAAAATATGTTCCAAGCCTCTAACAACAGTGATGTCAATGTTGAACTCACAATGTAAACTTTTTCTTGATTATTCACCAAAGATGATAACTCTAACTAAAGGAATTAGCATGAAACAGATGTAGAAATGGAAAGAAAATGTCACCATCATAGTTCTTCAGTTCCTCAGCATATTGGGCTAAAAATAACAGCCTCAGTCTGTACTATTTCTTTTTTAGGCCATACTCAGCTTCTCTACACTTGAAGCACATAACCCTGTCTAATGATCTTTGTGATATAAGTGATAAGGTTAGAAACTCTTCTGTCAACTTATATTTGTGGGGTCGTGCCATTCTTTGATCAGCCAAGTTGAGCAACGCAGTCCACTTAATTACATTTCATGACCCTATAAATACCTCTGCCTTGGGTTCTGTGGGGAGATGTCCCTTGGGCCGTGTAATTTTGTAATGGTCATCCAAAGCTGAATTTTAAAATGCATTAATAATGCATGGAGCAGAAGCAGAGGGAATGGCAGTGCTTTTTTTTCTTCAAAATTGTGTCATGCTGTTTAAGTGTCCGTTCGAGGTGCCTGCGAAGGAATCCCACAAGATTAGCGTACGAGGCGGCGTCCGAGATTCCCATTCACCGCAGTTGTCCTTTCGGCCCACGAGAGGACCCTGCGGACAAGAGTCCATTATTTCCTCTAATGATGTAGACCCGCGAAACCAGTTGCCAGTCACAGCCGAATCAAAAACTCATTTCTCCTTGGTCCATGAGGGTCAGCAGACCGAGGCATTTCATAAAAACGCCTCTGCTTGGAGTGAACAACCAATGCCGCGGGCGAAATTAAACCGACAAACAGCATGTGGCTATATTTTCTGTGGTCTTTTTGCAATTCAAATTTGACATTTTGTGTAATTGCCGATTTCTCTCTTGTTTATAGATGATTTGGCCGTTCGTTTGGAATACAGCTCAGTTGAGTTGGCCACCAGAGAGGTAACTGCAGACAATAGTTTCTGCAGAATTAAGTCTATGGAACTTGAAGTGCATCTTACTCCCATTCCACTTCAGAACAGCAAACATCGCTCTATGATTTTTTTTTTACATTGATCAATAATTGGTTAATCACTAATTGTGTATTGAATGTGCTGCACTGCAAAAATTCTTGTGATGAAATTCATGTCCTTTCATTGTAACAGAATTGAATGTGCTCTTGTGATCGGAAGGGTGCAGATGCACTTAGTTGTCCGATAACTGTGGGTGTGTTGCCCACTCCTGCAGAGCATGGAATTGTGCCTGTCCATGTTCCTGGAGCCCATGCAAGATGGACGGTGTCCGTGGTTTTGGAATCCTGGAGAGATTGACACTGTCCATTGTCCTGCAGGTTCTCACATTTGTGCCACACCAGGGGAGGCCGTGACCCTGGTCTAGATGCATTCAGGGCACAAACTCTCAAAATTTGACTTTTCTTTCATGGTAGGCAGATCTTAGAATCAGCTTGAAACTGATCTGTCATAGAGACCTTTCCACAATCTCAGAACCACTGGTGGAATTGCAGAATTGAAGAGTTGAAGAGTTTCTGCATGCACTGGAAATGGTCTTTTCAAAACAGAACCAAGCAGTTTTGCCCAGCAGTCTAATTTAATACACGGCACAACACAATTTTAATCAACAACTCAATTGTATATATAAGACTTTTAGACTTTTATTTAGGAAACATCTGATAGCTTGAAGATGGTGAGAAAAGGCAGCTAACTGCTATTTCCTTGCTTAATATTGCATTATGTCTCTGAAGATACTTCAAAAGATGTTGTGTTGTCATATTTAAATACACTGTAATGTTGAGAGACAAGGGAATGTGAGATGCAAGAAAAAACAGATGATTCTAAAATCTACCCCAGCTTCCTGTAAGATACTACACCTGCGGTCTAAGTTTAGCAGACAATTGTATCTATATCAACTTACAAAATGCATCTAGTAAAGTGACATGAGAAGTTGTACAAGCAGGATACCACTAACCACATATGAATAAACATCACTGCCAAAACAATGCTGAGATGAGTGTGTACCTGCTTCAACATGGAAGTGAAACACAATACACATGACAGGAAGTCTGTACCATTCTGACAGAATGCCAGAATACCCTGAGGTAAAAATTCCACATATAATAGTACACGTAATAGGAATGGAATTTATTATCTGAATTTTTTTGTAATAATGGAAGAGTTCATGCTGATCATGATGCTGACTTTGTGAGAGATAATAGGGTGTGTTTAGAATTGTCAATATGACACCATGCTGTGTCTACATTGCGTATTATACGAAACATAACAAAGAGGCAAATAAAGCCTGGGTACACCACATCTAGCAAAAGAAAATAACATCAGCTAACTGTAGCACAGATGCAATTTAGCAATAATGAGCTTAAATTTAAATGGAAAATTCAAAGCAATGGCTGCTTTCTTGTCAGCATTTAACTATGAGTTTGCTACTTGCTAAAGGGGACGAAAATGTGTTCATATTAAAAATTAACACTGGCACTAAAAAAATAAAAAAATAAAACATATGCATGTGAAATTGTACAGTAACCTCTACAGGATGCCTGTTAGAGCCAGCTTTCTGAGAGGATCCAAAATGCAACCAGTGGAAATGTGATGTAGTTTTTCCTCTGACATTTATTACAGTACTGAAGAGGACTGGCATTAGCTGAATTAAGGTTCCCTTCTCCCCTCACCTACACTGTTCCCTTAGATATATAAAATGTGTTATGATTTTGTTTTTAACTACTATGATGATGCAACATTTCTTCATATTATACATAATACATAAACATTATTCTCGTTGTCTTCTTAAGCAAATTCAGCAACACTCTCTATGTGCAGAAAAAAAAAACACTTTGTACTGTTGTACCAAAAATACACCAATTAGGTGTCATCTAGATGCTGGACAACTGTCTGATTTTCTGGGAACCAGCCTTGGTTTCCTTTATGTGTATGTTATTCGCATGCACAATGCCTTGGTATTTTGCTATAGGCGCATGCATTCTCCTTGCCAGGATATCTTTCCTCGGCAAGGAGTGCACCCTTGGGTGAAACACCTCGCTGCGAACGAGGGAGCACATCGCTTTGCTTTTCTATTCAGCCGCTCGAAAACTGCCATCTGGCAGGCGACAAAGGCGCGCTTTTGTGTTATCAGTTGGAATATAGAGGCAAAAGCGAAAATCAACACACATATCCATGTAATTTGTTTAGACATATGGTCAGAGCGGGCCAGACACTTCCTCGTCAAAAAAGCCTCCACTTAATGTGGGTAATTCTTAAACCAACCACCCACTAACAAGTCCACCCTCTCTGTTTTCCATGGCTTTTCTGATGCTAGTCAAATAATTGTGAGACGGATTAAAGAAATCTGTTGGTAAATACCTCTGTCTCTGTGAGGCGGCATAGAGTGGAGTTTTGCACCACTTAATCTGTATTCTGGAAAGGTTGAAAGGATGAATACATTATAATACAGATAGACTTGAGAACCTCATTTATACATAATAAATTATGCATGGCCCGATAAACTAAACTCACAGTCGATGATGAATGAGATCACGTTGCAATTTCATGTGTTTTGCGCTCTTCATTAGATGCAGGTTGTGTGCCACCTGGTGAAGCAGCGCTGAGCTAGAGGAGAGAAAAAGGAGACTCAGTCAGTGACCTCACCCTTGGAGGAAGGTTAAGCTGTAAAGACAAATCTCTTTAAATGATCTGTTTAAACATTAGTATAGAATATGTCTTCAGGGCCAGTATTATACACAGTAACCTTTGTTAAAAAGCACAGAATGGTAACATTCAGTACTTCTGACTCATTGTATATCTGCAAAACCGAGGCTAAGGTTACTTTATGATGCTGCTTTAGTACTACTAGTAAATATTGTACAAAAACACAGGGAACGTGCTTGGTTGGACATAGTTACTAAACATTAATAAATCAGCTTTAGAATTACCAATCAAGTGTATTGCACTTGGCACATCCAGCCTAATACTTTACCCAAGGAGAGGTGAGAGAACACTAGCACTTAGCATAAATGTACAAAAGACACAAAAAGTTGCTGTCGAGTTGCCTATTGTTTTATCCATAAAAAAAAAAGAATAAAAAGAAAATGCATTGACTTCAAACATGCTTTTAAAGGTTAAAAAGTTGCTTATTTTTGGAGCGCTCTGTCAGCAGTGTTTTTCAGAACGGGGGAAAAATGCTCTCATGACTCAGCGTTTTACATCTAGACAAGAAAGCTGAGGGCATGAGACCTACTGACTGAGGCTTCGACCAACAATAGAGCAGATTAATTAGGGATTACAAGGCACAATGCATGTATTTGTCAAATGTTTAATTGGAAAGAGAAAAAAAAAAAATCCACTTTTCTTGCAGCTTCTGCCCGTGCTTTGAAATATCACACTTTATTTTCCCTGAAAAAAAAAAGTCCAAATTACATTTCCATGAGCTGGTGAACTCTCTGTTACCCTGGTAACTGCCTCCTGTCATCATACCACTTCCATTACCACGGCAACTGTGGCTGTTGATGAGACTGGGCATGAACCACTGACCCTCCGCGTTCTGATTCAATGATTTAACGAAGCTGCCACAAGGTCTTTCGTGTAATGCATTGCCTCGCTAGTTTGTTTTTATGACTCTCAGGCCTAACTGTTTAAATTATATTTGTTTATTGGGATGTTCCGATCTGGGTGTAGATCTTGAATATTGGAACTATATGTTCTTGTTTGAATAGCGTGTATGAATAATAGCACAATACAATTGCCATACAATTTAAAGGAGAGAAAAAAAAGGTCAAATTTCTATACTGTTGGACAACAAACTCTCTCCTATTCTGAGTAACACATCTTAAATTAACTAAAGTCTATGTTATTTGCTTATTGTAGAAAACACTGCAAACACCAGCAAGTACCCTGAGTGAGTGGCGCAGTGTGATAAATTTGCTTGGCACACACACTCAACCAGGGCAACCAGTGGCTGTGATGCCTGCGTATTTATGTTGTATCCACTTACAATGACTGTGTACACATCCACTATAACTACTGTGGACACAAGCAGCTACATATGCTTTCAATTACTGTAGCTGCTTTTGTATTGTTTCCTAGCACTTGTGTGGCAACCACATTGTGTGTACACAGATTAACTACCATTCAATGTGATGTGGGACAGTTTTTTTTCTTATGTTGATGGACATCTCAGGGGCAGTTCAGGTTACATGCTTCGCTCAGGGGCACAGCAGCAAAATTATGACTTACACCTGCAAGCCCGTGGGTACAAGTCCACAAGTCCACTGACAGCTGCTTCTCAAATACCACAGCTATGTGTGAAATTGACCGCATGCCCTCATCGAAGTGACTGTTTTAGAAGCATTAGAAAACAGTTCAAAACTGTTTCAGAAGGGTTTCTGCTCTTATCTGACAGTAGAAAAAAATGGTGCAGATGGAATTCAGAGCCACTCACGGAGCTGGCTTTTTTGTTTCATATCTCTCAAAAGTCACCCTCTGCTAATTTGAAAGTGTCCACTAGACAAGAGGCCTGCCGACGGTTGGGAAAGGATCAGCAAAAGGCCTTGTTGAGACCGAGCTCACTGAATTAATTTGCTGGAGTGACAAATAAAGTAATGATCGAGCACCCGGGACAGCGCCATGTCAGAGCAAAAGCTGTTTATCGCCCGTCCAATTTATGACAGTCCCTTTTGTCACGGCGACGACACAGCGCACCACTCATTGAAGTATGTGGGCACATCATTGCGAAGTGAAGGGCAGGTTAATTATTCAATGGTGTACCAAACGGTTCTGCTCGGGCAATCAACCAGGAAAATAAAACTGCATGCTAATGTCCAAAATGTGAAATATTGAAATAGCCTTTGTTGCAGAATGTCACGTTTTAAACCACACTGACTCAATGGGTCCTCCATTTACCACAGATGCTCTTAACATATCAGTTCTCCTTATAATAGATGTGCTTTTTGATCGACAAACAAAGTAGTTCTGGAAGTTTCCAGTCTTGTTTTTTTGTAATATTAATTGTAATTCCATATAAAATCCCTCAAAAATTAAATGAGATCAAGTCTCATTTAACTACACAATGCAAATGTGCAAATGTGTTCTTTTTTCTCTTTTTTCTGTATTGTGTGATTTTTTTTTGCACTAAAGTGCAGTTTCTAATGTGCATATTCCATACAGCTTTGACACTCCAAGGCGGAACCTGTTGTTCAGTACACATAAAGCTTGTCATCTGTGATCTGTCAATGCCATCTGTCGATACAGGACTGTGCATGCACTGACGTGAAAAAAAAAAAAAAAAAAAACAAAAACAAGCGAGAAAACAGGCATCTTCAGTAAATATTTAAAACACCTCTCAGTTTTGGTACAGCATGATCTTTATCTCCACAAAAAAAAAAAAAAACGAGGGTTGCCTCGTATAAATCATGTCTCTGGATTTGAAAGCTTAGCTTTGATTGTGGTGACGTTGCCTCTGAGAGCACTCAGACACTGTCCCGATAGGTTCCTGTGTATTCACATGGATATTTCATAATATCCATGCTCTCTCACAGGCTCTGTCTTCAAACACATGACTAAACGGGTCTTCCATACAGGCAGAAGACAGTTTTAAGCAGTCCCCTTGATAGGTTATTGTGCTGGCATTGTCTGCCTAATGAGCTGCTGAAGTTTACAGCAGCGGCCTCCACACTTCTGTAAACTATACTAAACTAGGTGGTGACCCACCACAGACCTCTTTGGCAGCATGACACAGTGGTTAGATGAGTCGTCTTGTCACCGGGATTCTGGTTTGGATCCCAGATGGGGCACTGTTGATGGGTGCTTGACCTGAAACGAGTTAGCAAATATCCATGTGTATTGATGAGCTATATGAGCTGCCCTGATTGGCAGGCTGGTGAGGGCACCTACTAAACAAATAAAAAAATGAACTGTGATCCGCACTTTACAGTGAATGGCCGGTGCATCCATAACCCTGTGTAAACGAATCAATAAAGAAAGATCGCCCTGAATAAGATGTGGTGTGAAGCCTCTGCCTGACCGCTCTTTTGGAGTTTCTGTGCGGGGTTACAGCAGAGGTCCCCAATGCTGGCTAGGGGTGCCCAGAATCACGTTAGGGGCCGTGTAAGCTTGGTGCATACCAGTGCACACTGGAGTCATAGTCTATGTAGCACATCACTATAGCGGGTGTGTGGAGCATTGCTTATGGTGGCAGCTGGGAAGAGCAAGAAGAGTGATCTACTCTGGATGGTACAGCTGGCAGTCTGGATCCAGGGTGAGGAAGTGTTCCTTTTCCCTTTGGTGGGAGGCTCTCACCTCCAAACTGACCGTGTGACCTGTGAGATTTGGATCAAGATGTCATCTTGGCTCATAAGCAACGTATCCTCCTTCCTCGGCAAGCCTGGGTGCAGCCGTAGTTAACTGGGAGTGGAATGGGGCATGTGTTTTTCAAGTGTAGGGGTGTGCGCCATTGCATATGGGAGCGTAATGAATGTGTAAAAGCACATGCATTGCCTGGTACGCTCAGGTGAGCTGTCACGTGTAGGCTCTGATGAACAGAGAGAGAGACTTCAGCAGAGATTAATGAGAGCTCAGATTAAGATCTGTTTCTTTTTCCTGAAACGGCACATCAGTAAGTAGTGTCTTGAAAATGAGAAACTCCGAGTGGTTGTATGATCATTCATAATTAGGGTATTATAGTATGTTGGTTATTGTTGCTTTTTGTTTTAATGTATGTTAAAAAATAAAGTTTTTATGGAAAAATAAATGAATTTTTTATGTTTCTATATAGACATGCCTGGCCGATCCCTTGTTTCCAGGAGACACCAGACACATGCAGATTCATTGTTCATTAAAGCATGGAGATTCATTGTCACATGCAAGGCTCTGAGCCTAATGTGAGTTTAGTGAGAATTTAATGACTGTATTTTTTTGATACAGTCCAAACCTATACATATGCATATACACACTCTCCCTGATCCATTAGTTCTAATTTGAAGGATCTTATTAAAGGGCAGGGTTAACAGCCATGAAGGAGCTACGAACAAGCAGGCCCCATCAGTGTTTAATTAATTCAGATGTATTTTTTTCCCAATTCTGCTGCCCATTTAAAATGGTAACAAGCTACATGTACTTCGGAGACGGCCAGAATATGGAGGGTGTGTCAATTATGTGGGGAGGCATTATAATTTTTCAGTCGCTGCCATTAGGTTTATCAGCAATTATAGGTCGTTAACTGCAAGATCCGCATTAGGCGGTGAAAACATTAATTTCACTAACAGCTGAGCAATAAATAAATCAATAAATAATGACTAAATGGATGGATAGCTCAATCAATCCTGATTAATCTCGTTAGTTTGTGTAATAAAGTTAACTCCTTCTGCATCTTACACTCAACAGCAAGGCTGCAGGTGTGGGATTTGTATGTTGTAAGTTAAAAGTTGAATGCGTTGTTTCTTTTTAAAGCGCAGGATAATTAGCCTGGAGCTCCTCTGAGAAATCAAGTAGAAGCTATATGCGGCAAAAAAGTTGGATGAACAGTTGAACCCCATTTAACTGGTACTGTATATATCTACCCCCATCTGTCCTGTCATATGGATAAGACCCTTAACCAAACAGGCAACAGATGGAGAGGCAGAGCAGCTGGATCTAAGATTAGTCGTGTTTGGCACCAAAAGGATGGAATCAAAAAAGAGACCGGCTGGGGAGACTGGATGTGAGCGCGCAACGCCAGTCCTGCGCATACATGCTCTGTGTTCTCCTGGACGTAGAGCTGCGCATGAGAAAGAGCACGCCTCTGTGGCTGGGTCTGGCACGTTCCTCCACAGCAAATAAGAGAGAGTTTGTGGCTCATGGTCTGTCAGATTCATCTTGACTTAAATACATAGAACAGTACAGCTATAATGGCTTCCTCCGGCTTTCTCCCCCTTCCTCCCCGGTAAAAAAAAAAAAAAAAACTTTGTTCTTTATGACATTGTCTCCCGGGACTTTGCTTTTGGCTGTGAAATTGTGCTTCTCACACATACATGCTCTCCAAAGGAAGGGGTCGCTAACTCATTACCAGTTGCGCCGTGGTACATCTGTCACAGTTTGCGCTGGGTCTTTGCATCTGGCAACCTAAACGGCACGTTCATCAGGGTTCACCAGGAGGTCAGCGCACACAAACGCCACGCCGGCACGGATCATAACGCTCACAGGACATTTCAGATCGCTCCTTGGACGTTGTGTTCTCACTCAATTATAGTTCACGAGCATATCTGCCTTAATACTATGAATTTCAAACCTATATCTATACAGACCATTTTATATTGAAAGAAAAAAAAATAGATATCCTTTTTATGAGGTGCCTCAGCCAATTTAATTGCATTTGAAGGCAGCGTTTGATGACAAAGATGCAGGTAGTGTGTGTGTGTGTGTGTGTGTGTGTGTGTGGGGGGGTTGTTGTACTGTGGGGGCAGAACAGTAATGTCCCCAACCAAACCGCACGCAGTGATATGGATTAGAGACCCACCTCTCCACTGCCCCTTGATGTCTCGCTGCTCTCTGAGAAGGGCACAATTCTCCACTAGCTTTAAATATTCACACTTCATACTCTTTTTTTTTTCCCTTTTGACCTCTCGGATTTATAGACTGGCAATTATCTTCCCTTTAGGCCCTGGAGGAGCACTGAGGCGCACGCGAGGCAGACAAGGGCAAGGAAGACAGACGCGGCAAACGGCCCGAGGAATCCAGTGCCCTCCTTCCACATGCCCTTACAGAAGGGCAGTGCGCAAAAGAGCACGGTGCAAACTCAAAGAAATGGGAGTGCAAAATCTGTCAAAAAATAACGCACGCAATGTGGAAACCACTTTTTAATGCGGGTTTATGCATATGTTGCAGAATGAAAAAGAATACTATATTTTGTAATTGACTGTGCTATTATGACTGTATATTATGCTACAGCTTGAGGTGTTGAGCATAGAATAAATCGGTTCAACATGATTGTCCCTCATGTGCTTATAAATACATAATGTATTGTCCAAAATGTGTCCAGCCATGGCCAGTATTGAAAAGTAGTTAAAAGATAATCTTGAAAATTTGTCAACATTTAAAATTCACAGACAGGGGTTGCAGAGCTGGAGAAGAGGATGGCTGGAGTGTGAGGGTTTGATGGGGGAATCAACAAAAGCCCCCAGTCACACCCCCCCAGACCCCCATCCCCACCATCATGGACACACTTCAGAATGAATGATTTTCGTTGTCAGTGTTAACTTATGCATCACTCCATTTTGTCCACAAACTGAATTCCTCTGTCTGCACTTAAATGTCATCAAATCTCCCTTGCTTGCTTGTGTGTTATCTTTTCCCTCTGTAATCAGGTGGTGGTATTAGTAAGGAGCCTAAGAGAAACCTAAAAGTTACCAGCTTGATCCCCAGGTGAGACACTGCTGTTATGCCCTTGGTCAAAGTACTTAACCTTAACTGCTTCATTAAATAACCAGCTGTATACATGTGTAAGTATATGTGTAAGTCCCCCTGTATGACAGCAAATACTAAGCTGATGTAATGTAATATGTAAGTGTCAGCTGCTGCATGTGTATGAACAAGCAATGATGATAGTACATTTCTTTTGGAATGACCTCTGTGAAGACACTGGCATAATGGGAATTATTTTTCAGCTGTCTCTATTTGAGAAGCAAGGCGTGTGATTACAGCAGCAACAGAGACATTACGCTTCACAGCAGGAGGGCGTAATGCTTTAAAATTTAATCAAACTTTGAAAAAGTACTGAGTGTTTTCCCAGACTAGAACTATGCTTCCATCAAACACAACAGCTGGAAACCCATTGGAAAATACACTGCCCAAGCTCTGTTTCAGTGAGATGTCTATTCCTAAAAGAGAATTCAAGATTTTTAAAATTTTTTTAGTTTTGTCTGTTCATATTGTTTGTGTTTCTTATTTTATGTTTTTACTATCTGGGAAACAGTCTGCAGAATCCAATGTTCAGACAAATGCTTTTTCTGTGAATCTTGCGCTCTCTGTAATCTTACTGATGCGCATCACTAAAATGGTGCAAGTTTTGCGGCTTTAGCTTACTGTTACTATCCTCCGCCGTCCCCTACCTCTGTCTAACCTCTACCACTCAGAGATGTCAAAATTAAAGTTCATCCTACCTACCAGCCTATTACCTACTACAGAAAGCTGTCAAAACATTCTCAAGTAAAAGTCCTCACCTCCAGATACGCCTCACAAACAGAATGATGCGGAATGTCAAATATAAAGGTGTATTGTTGTTGTTAGAGGCAGAGCTGAGTCATGGGTTGGGATTTCAGTTTCTGTAGCGAGCATGATACAGGCTGGAAGGGAGGGGGGGAACTATCCTGTGACGTGACAAAGCTGTGGAGGAAGGACCGGCCTGATATTTCACAGGGCAGGGAGGCAGAGGGTTAGGGTTAGGGTTAGGCTCAGTTTATTTTCTGGGATAAACCAGGCCCGGAGCCTGAGGATGTCCTGATATGTCCACCAAGGGAAACACCCCACTTTCCCGCACCTCCTCACACCCTCAACTCCGACAGCAGGTCCTCTTCTTCTGCGGGGGTGGGGCTGCAGTCAGGCCGCGCGCCCACGCCCACATCCCGTCGGCAGGGTATCCATCATCTGGCACGGCTCCTCCGTCCTCTCCCCCCCCCCCCCCCTCCCCCGATTGATGCGGGGAGACACGGCTCGCCGGTTCTGCGCTTTTAAATCCAAATAAGATGTGCTTGCGCTTGCACTTTTTTTTTTTCTTCCTCCCTCGCCTCCCGCCACCGAGCTGACAGCCGGCACGTCCCCCGCATGTCTGATCGTAACCCTCAACCCTTATCGCCGCGGAGATGCTAATGTAAACCGGACACAGTCTGACTGCCCAGATTTAATAACAGAAGGTAATAATTTAAGATTCATCGGCCGCGAGCGCACACAAATCACCCCTGCAGCAGCGGTATACAGAGAAGGGCAATGACTTCATAAATCGCAGGACAGACTTTGGAAAAACTGAGAAACGGCCTACCTCCTCCTTTTCTCTCTGTAAAATACAACTTCTGCCACTAATAACAAAGATAATCATCATATGGTCCTTAGCAGAATCTTTATCTTCAGTACCCATGGCCATAATAACATTCACTTTATATTTGTGTAAGGTCATAACCACTGATTCTATGTATTCATTCACCCTGTGGTATCAGCTCACTTGTACTCTGCTAGACTGAAGCATGAATGATGCATTGTGGGGGATGGTTGGTGTTAATTCCGGTTATAGGCTTGTGAATGCTGTGGTCGTAATGAGCCGCCACGGTTGACGGCATGCCGTCACACTAACTGCGGCGCCACGCTCATTACGGCTCTACACCGTGGCGGGGGGCGGCCGTCTGATGTCTGCGCCCCTTCCCGAACGCCCGAGAAGGCGTTGATTTGAATGACAGGACGCCAGATCTAATTTCGCAGGTTCAGAGTGGAGTAAACAGTCAATACTCATCTTAAACAGGAAAAAGGTCTCTTTCTGTTTGTTGAGATGAATAGCGCCACCGGGAGCCGCCACGCTGATTTATGCAGTATTTCTCTTTTCTCTTTCCGATAAGGATGATGTCATTGAAGCCAGTGAGCCAACGCTTCGCAAACACTTATTTCCCACGGTATCTCCTATACCAACAGCGATCGACCAACGGAGGCGTCAATTACGCTGATGTGGCTCGCTAACGCAGTTGTGTCAATATTGTGCAAAGCCAGCCCGGGTGTACATTCGCCTCAAACATGTCCGGCTGCAATTCCCACAATGCTGTTCATCGCGGGCAATTTTTTTTTTTTTTTTTACCTCAGAGTGTATCGCCCGTACTGTATTTGATCAGTTGCTCAAAAGGTAAATAGCCAAGGCGCTCAGTTGCCGTGACAGCGTCCATTCATTTGGAGAGCGCTATCTTGTTTATTGGCGCCCACGAGGGTGTGTAAGATAAGAACATTTTAGCATTCATTAAGGCGCAACGCGCGGCGCATTCATATCAGGGGAGCGGGCTAATTAAAACAGTGCTGTGACTTTCAGAGTGGGAGGTGAATGCGGACGGGGGTTGGGCAAGCAACGCCCAGAGAACCAGGCTCTCCGCTTCCCCAGTTTGAAGAAGCCCCCATTCTAAAGAAAGGGCTCAGGTAAAGAATCAGCTTTTTTTTAAGACGGGCCAAACGGACGAGGTGACAATTTAAATAGCGGGAGCCGGCGTCCGCCGCACGCAGATGACGCCGCCTTAAGAGAGGAGAAGCGCATTTAATGGGCCAGCAGCAGCGGAAGCGGGTAACTCCGAGCGCTCATAAATCAAAGTGACCCACTACCCGCTCCCCTCGCGATAATTTACAGCCCCTTACCAAAATCGACTCGGAAAGCGTTTCAGTTTAGAACTTTTAACCCCTTGTCTGGAGCCGGATTTAGCAAGTGGAGCAATTAAGCAGTCAGCCATTATTCAAAAAAAGAAAAAAAAAAAAAAAAAAACGCTGTGAAACTAGGTGTCCTCTTGGAGCTGGGCTCTCATGCTGTTCTAAAACAAAGTGCATTACGCAGGCAGCGTAAAGGAAGGAAAGGAAGGGAAGGAAATAGACCAGAAAGTAATGTAGCTGAAATGATTCAATGGCTGGTTGATACACTGCAATTTGATTTATATTTATATACATAGACATGACCACATTTCCTACCTCCTCAAAAGGTTGCTTTCAGAGATTTGAAATTAAAACTATAACCACGGTGCAACCTAGTTTATGGTCAGGTTCATTACAGTATTATCAGGGTTCATTTACTCTGATCCAAAATGACTTACAGAGCATTAGTAAAGCAGTGGTGCGGCACATAACTGCATGTAGCAAATGTGCAAAATAAGTCCAAGGAAAGCAGATGGTTGCATATTTCACCACTGATAAAATAACTGGCCGGTTCCAGCAAAGAGAAGACTACACAGAGCAGTCGGCTCAGCTTAAGCGAAAGTGCTGATTGTTTGGCATTGGCTGTGATTCAGTCGGACTGGAGCTGATGTCCTCACAGAGTGGCCAAAGCTGCCCTGAGACTCTGCCAGTCTGGACTATGCATATTATATAACACGTGTTTCTGTCAGCCACCCCGATCAGAACTGAACTTACATTTTCAACGTTATTTTTAAATACAGTTTATGTAGTCCACCTTGCAACTTTCCCAAAGGTACAGCACCACTGCCCCGCTTGGCAATGCAAGTTCAGCCTTTGGGTTGCAAGCGCAACTCCTAAACCACTACAGCACACCCTGCCGCCTGAAAAGATGTGGAGCATTCTGAGGTGTTGCACGCAGAACCAGCGCAGGTGAGGGCTCAGAATAGCAGGACCACCATATAGAAATGGATGCAGGCTCTGATCTGTAGTCAGCGAATGGGCGTTGACTGGTTAGTCTCTGCAGGGGAACCACCCAGAGCAGAGCTGCAGATGTCCGAGGCGGGAAAACGATTGAGCCCGGACCAGCAGCAGAACGCAGCAGGTGAGCTACAACAGGGAAGAATTCTCCGGACGCTCGACGGGTCGAATCGACAGCTCCGGGGAGACGCCGCGTTTATTTGAGAATGATTAATGGCACCCTGGCGGTCCTCCAGGGCTCTCGGACCGGCGAGGAGGCGGACCGCCTCGGTGGCTCCCGGACGCCGCGGTCCCCTGCGGTGGTGGGACCGCTGACCGAATTACGCGCTCGCCTTTGGAAGCACGCCCGGCTTCAAGCCCAACTGGCCACTCTGTAGCAGCAGTTTGCACAGTCTTTCAGGGTGATGTACCACAGCTGTTGAGTCAGACGGGAGGCACAGTTCATTCGTTTTAACCAATAAAAGAAAAGCGGGATGCTCATATTGACTCACATCCATCTACAATATGCAGGACGAAAAAAATGAACTTGCTGTGACTTGATGAAAGAGTCTGGTGTGTATTGCTAATTCAACTGAGGGAGCACTGATTCGGTTAACCCTTTGGTCTGTGAAAGTACATTTGCAAAAATTGTGCCCGGCTTTCATTTTCCGACGAGCCAAAAGGATAATGCCACCACAGTGAGAAGAAAGCATGGGCAGACAGGAGAAATCGCACCTCCATATGAAAACCTCTCACAGCTTGTAGCCAAGAAAGGGTGATAATTAGTTCATTACAAGTACTTTAACCACTGTTCAGAATTGTGCAGAAAGCTGTTGGATTAGGGGATGATTGTTTCAATTTACGAGCTTCATTTTGCGTGCGTTACTGAAAATGGGTCTCTGTTCAGATTTTAAAGAGTTGATTCACTGAGTTATTTAATCGTAACATTAGTAAATGGGATGAATTGGTTAAAAAATGAATACACAGCTAAAAAAGAGAGAAAGAAATAAGGAATGGGGGTGGAGGGTCAGGGGGCAGAAAAAATGGCATTCTCCCTTTCTGAAAAGGAAAAAATTAATGGCCCTACATCTAAAATTACCGAGACTGATTGGTAAAGCTCTTGACAGGGCACCTCAAGATTATCAAGGAGGTGCAAGAAAGGAGAAAAGGAGGTGCAAGAAAGGAGCATTGCCTGTGAAACAATGAGAAGCTTATGCATTAAAACCAACATGAGGCATATTGGCCCGCTGTGTTTCACAGATTTCGCACGAGGTGATTTCACTGGGTAGCATTAAGGCCCCTGTTGGCATGTGACAGAAATGATCCCTGTGGATCACAGAGCACTTGCAGAAATCCCTTTGGAACCTGGATTACTAGATGGCGGTTTAGCTCTGAGTTTGCCTGGTGGTCTAAGGTTCACTTACAGTTCTACTTTTGGTTATCATGGTTAGGTTTAAATAAACCGCGGTGCCAAATCATGCTTTGGTGATCTGGAGTCAGGGGTGATTGATAAGGGAGATGGAGGGGCGGCTTAGCCTTTTTATTCCTCGAGATGCTGGGGGGGGTATCCGTCACCCGGGGCAACCATCTCTCTGACTCAGCACAATCTGCGTTACACACGAGCAGTCCAGAATTGGTTCAAGGATCAAATTATCTTCATCAGAAAACCCGCATTCACTTAATGCGTTGCATGCTGGACTGCTTTCTAAATGGTCTAACTGACGTTAATTAAACTAAAGGAATTTGTGGTGGAGCCTGGGTGTTTCAGCCTCTAATTGCATGCAAGTTACATCAGGATGTTGTCTGTGCTCAAAGCACTCTATGAAAAGGGAAACAGAAATTAATATTGAAAGGGGAATAGCATATGTAATCCAATTTATCATTTTCTTCTAATTAAAGTTTAACACTGTTTTCTCTCTATCCTATGAAGTAACTGATACAAATAAATTATGAACATAAACTTTATTATTTGAACATATCCCAGAGAGTATTTAGACCCCGATAAAGTAGTTTAAGTACTGTGGGTACAGAGCTCAATGTTTACACATTCAAATTCTGTAGTTATGCACTTTTACATCTTAACTTACATATACGCTTTACTTTTCTCTGCCCATGTGATTTTGGCTTTCTGACATTGTTTAGATACCAAACAAATGTCCTCTTTTTACAGATGTAATATACACAACAGATAAACACACCATACACACCGCAATTCAGACATGAATCAAGTTTCTAGAGCACAGACTGAATGTGCTATGCAGCGAGGGTTCCAGGCTTAACTGCAAAAGTGAGGTATTCTACACCCCAAGAAATTCTTCTGATAGAGCAATGTGTATGTGTATTTATTAAAAACAGTATGTCACATTGCATTTCAGTCTTTTACTTCTGCTATGACAAATCCCAAAATGTACCTAACCTGTATAGGTATTGCCTGGCAGCTTCTGGAGCTCAGCAGTTCGTCTACATGACTCCATGTCAAATCAGTACAGACAGCTTTAGAGGTGCCCTATTTTCAGAGGTGGAAAACTCTGACCTCGCTGCAGTCAGAACCCTGGTACAACCCAGACATCTCTTATCTAGTCCACCACACAGACGGTTCACGACACCCCAGGGCATTCATTCGGTAAATCAGAGACAGCATTGACTGGCCACTGTAGAAGCAAAGCCGGGTAAGGGTTCTCTCCCCCCGTTCTTTTCAAAGATTTTGTCACGGACGTGACAGCAAACATTTATCCTGATTTCGGGACCAGCTGCGTCCGGATTAGCCGGCGTCCAGATGGCCGTTTCCGGCACCGAGCATATGTCGCTGGGCCGTCAAGCGCATGTTCCGGCGATCGTTTGGATCCGCTGGCTGCTCCGACGCCTCCCTCCTGGGGAGCGCGGTCGCTGTAGGCTCGCGCTAATCCCCTCGGCGTCCGCTGGGGCGAGGGCTGAGGAGGGAGGGAGGGAGGGAGGGAGGGCGCCCACCTTGCAATTAGCAGGAAAGATCAGAGGAAGAAGACCTCACTGTGGAAGTCAGTGTCTGGCCGCAGTCGTTTCCGTCCCTGAACAGACCTTCAGCTGGAGCTGACAAAAAGCCCTGGTCTTTTGTCTTTTTTTAGACAAAGAATACATTGAGGTAGCTTTGACGTCAAGTCACATTCCCTCAGTATAACACATTAAAGACAGCTGCCCTAAATGTATGAAACAAGCGTATGAAACCCAAATTCACACCATCTATATCACTTATCAGTGTATGGATAGCCCTGGGAGAATTCACAAAGCACATTTACCTGACCAGATGCAGGTGACAAGCATCTGTTTGTACACTGATGGTGAGCTGCAGTTATGCCGGTGCGAAATTGGCAATCCCTTCTATTGTGTTAAAATGCAGTTTCAGCTTCGCTGAAAGGCATATCAAGTAAGCTGTCAGGGCTGATGGGTAAACGGCGATAATTAGTGTTGCTTTTGCCATTCTGTTAGCGTGTCTGGCTGTGCTCTCTGTGTGAGAATGGATTGCGTGCTCCGTGCGCTAAAAACAACCGCACGGAACGCACGTGCGCATATGCATTGTCCATACACTGGCAGCTGTCTGCGTTTGATATTCCCGCACAGAACCCAGCAAAAAACATTCACACTTCTTACAATTTCCCAGATGTAATGATAATGGAAAAAAAGGTAATGTCTGCGTTAAGGGTGTGACTGTTCAGTTATGGCAGATCGCTGGTTATAATTCATTTAAATTCAAACAGCCTGCAGCAACAACACCGCTTAATAAGTTATTAATGTTGTATTGCCGGGATAAAAAAAAAAAAAAGAAATAATACACGTGCCAATTAAATTGCTCTCTCATCTCCGTAAGTAAGGTTGCATAGGCATCGATCGTCATTATTTTGGAGGAATCATTGAATTAGTTTGAATGTTTTTTTTTTTTACTGGAATTTTAAACAGCTTGTGCAGGTGGACCATTTTAGTCAGCTTGGAAAACCTGATCATAATATTATGTAGTTCATGCGGTGTAAATGCCTTGCAGTCGTCACTGGTGCCCGTCTGATATCGTTTGGTAATCCCTACCGCAGGCTCCACCCTTGTGAAGACAAAAAACTGCGGTCTGGGCAAACAAGTGTGATGAGAGGGGACCTTACGGCCACTAGAATTATAGGAAGGGCCGCTGGGGGTAACCTCTTGTGTATAGAGGGGAACACAAAGCCATCAGTAAAGAGCCTTCTGGAACACCGCCTTTTAAACAATCGGGAAATACAGAGCATTCCTTCAAGTCCAGCTTAGTGAGGCACAGCTGCAACAGACACAGTAAAAACCAGAAAACACTTTGGCTTTGGAAATATAGTGGTGCCAGCAGTGAGTGGAGCTCACATGTAATACTGTGTGTTATAAGCAATCTTTTACCTGATTACAGTGGCTGTTAACCATTGACATCCTGCTTACTACTGATCAGCATTTCCAGTCAGCTTGGTATTTACCTTCCTGACATAACCAGAGGCTGCATCATTTAAACAATTTAAAGGCTCTACTGTCCCATGTCATCTGGAAACCTGGGGGATTATAAATAAACAATTACGCAATTATAAATTAAGTGGAATTATGTAATTCTGCATATGCCCTTCTCCAAGGTGATTTCCATAACATTGGGAGATGGGTATGTGTTAGGACTGTACAAATTATGATTTAAATAATTTACAAGCAAATGTGACTCAAATGAGGCCATCCATCAAACTAAAGTATGCACACTAGCATTGTTGTTCAAAGTTTCAAAAACTAGTACTTTATATTCTACTTTGTACTTTGTGGCAATTCCAGAGCAAAGTACAACATATTGATTGGCATTTTCAGAGTGGGAGCGCAATTGATACCATTGCAGGTCAAGATAGCACCTCCAAAACGAACCTTTGGTTGAAGCAGGTATGACACATTTGTGATCTGTATCGAGTGGGTATCAAACGAGGACAGGGTGGGAGAAGAAGACCCCCCCCAATCGGGTCGCAGACTTCTGGAGGAATTTGTGGGGTTTGGAGTGTGTTTGGAGTGCCAAGGCTGGAGCAGTGGCTGGACGGTGTGGGTGGTAAGGAGAGGTTCGGCGCCACAAGGGCAGCGCATTGTCTCTGGTTACACTGACTGTCTTGGGTAACTCACCTTCTCTGGCCTTTGTAAAAAAAGAACATTCCCATTTAAACTTAACTCAGACTTAACAAGTAATGGGAAAGCAAGGATTAAAGTCTGCCGATGAATGTCACTGCAGACGCAAAAGTCTGGCAACCTCTGATTGGATCAACACTCATACCCAGTGAGTCATGAAAATGCAGTTGGCAAGAAGCACAATTCAGCAGCGTTCGTCCACTGAGGTTAGGCTTGCTATCTAGATGACTAACCGCTGTCCCCTGCCTGGGCATGAACTGGCTGCAATGCATTAGGGATGTTTGTGTGCGTGCAGATAGGGCCCATACATTTACCCATAATCCCCTCTAATGCCCATCACTTAAAAACTCCAGCCACAACTCTCCTTCACTGCAGTGCAGACAGACTTCCTCTTCATGAAGGTCATGAAACTGACAAATTCTGCGGTGTCGGTTTGACTCGACAGCAATGTCCAGGCCCCCGGCTTGTCTTCTTGACATACTCATCGCATAAGTGAATGGCTGGCAATTAACAAAAATGAATACAACAAACTACAAAAATTACAATACATATGTGCAAACCAGATCCCTTTATCCAGAATGATCTGGATAGTGTACACTTTACACAATGTTGATTTATACCACTGGAAACTTTTACTGTGACAATCCAGGCTTAAGGGGACAAACAGCAGTGCCCCATTCAGAAGCCAAGCATGCTGGTTCAGTTACACTAGGACTGTGATATGCGGACATTCCAAATATCCTATTGGCTGCCACGCTGTTTCCGATTTTACAGCCAGATTGCATATCATTTGCATACAAATGGTGGAAATTGTTTCGAAACCAAAGTGGAAAGATCTGAAAGTCTGTGGAAGGTCACACTGATAGGGTGTCCCACTTTGCTGACACAATTAAACATGTTCAGGAAACTGATCTGAAAACCCAAGACAACCCCGTTGTGATTTTTTTTTCCTTCATATGCCCCCCTTATCCCCCCCCCCCCCTCCCCTCCAAATAGGCTAAATGCATTACAAAGTAATTAAAAAGGAAATAGTGACACGGGGAGATAACGTCCTTTTGGAGAGAAATGTCTTCGGAAGTTCTCTCATTATAAATCGCGTGCCCCTGCCCTCCTCAGCATTCCGGAGGAAAGCTGTGAGCCGAGAGACGGAGGAGTGAACGGAGCGATAAGAGTGGAGCGGAGGCGAGTGGACGGCCGCTGAATCTCGAAGCTGACGCAAGGTGAGGGGAGCCCACGCCGCCATTGGCTCAGAGCTCAGCGCTCCCTGTAGCCCTGCGGGTGCACCCCCCCCCTCCCTCTTTCACCATACGGTAAGGCCTGTCACGCAGGGAGGTAGCTGTATGTCTCCTGCTGTGTTTGTTCACAGGAAGTCACGAGAAGCAGGGGGCAAAAAAAAAAATATCTCTCCCATTCTGGATTGAATGCTCCTAGATTGAAAATGACCAGAGATATTGGTCACAATAAAAAGAATTGTTATTCCAACAATTGGTGCTGCCCCACTGAGACAGTTGCGAGAATAAGCAACTTATGTATCTCTGTGCTGTTGAATTATCTCTATATTGTCTTACTCTGCAGCTTCGCACAACTTGTGTATTGAGACAACATTGCCACTTCTCACGTACCAATGAAGAATGAAAACTGAAAACAGGAAAAAAAAAACAATACTGAATTTTTTGTTTTTTGGCAGGAGCAATTCAGTCATTTTGCAGAAAGGAAAATGGGACAAGCAAAACACAAAACATTTTTTTTACATAAAACATGCATAACATTTTTCTCATAAATGATTAGTTAAACACAGAAAATTGTTTTGATTGCAAAGAAAATAAGGTAGGCTTATTAGCTCACAGCAGTGTCATCTCATAACAGCAGAACGCTTTATGTGGAGTGGAAACATTTTAATGAGATTTACTCTGCATACGGCTCTTTTCTGACTAAGAACAATTTCATATTTTCTGGTCTTCCTTGACATCAGAATAAAATGATTTATTTATCTGTTTATTTATTTATGAGATTTGGGTTCTTAATTTTAGTGACTGCCCTGTCAGATACAAAAACAAAACAATGAAAATAATTGTGCAATACAATGAAGCAAAGTTTGTTTTCCATAACTGCAATGTAAAATCTAGCATACTAACTAATTTTCCTTGAATTTGCTGAATCAAGTTACTGTAGTTACATCTATAGGACGCTGGGACACTTTTGATTTGCTGCAATAAAGAACAGTTTGATTTGCCTAGTCTGCAGACCAAAAACATTACACATGAAATGTTTGTATCTTTTGGATTTGGCTTGTCTCCATGTATGACACTCTCTTCAATTGCTATTTTGATTGGATGTTTACATGGTATTTTTACAAAGGAAAACTCTTCAAACACTACATTTAAGTTCAACAGATACATCTGTATGCAAGCAAAATAATTTTTAATAGTAAATATGACATTACAGTATATTGTGTCAAAGCTGCGGAACATAGGTAATGAACAGAAATACCAAAATACTTATAAACATTTGCTTAAATGTATTATTCACTCAATTAAATTATTATTTTGCTATGTGTGTTTAAATTAAATTTAAACCAGAAAAAACTCAGAAAAACAAGGAGCTCCTTTTACAGCAATTTGATATTTTTTTATCAAATATTCTCTATCAAATACAGCTATTCTGATGAAACAAAACACCAGAAGAAGACAGCCCCTGCTGTACTTTACATCAGGCTTTGCCTTCATTAACATTGTTCTCCTTAATAGCAACACACTCTTCACCTCAACCGCTCTGCCTAATTAAGCTTATTAATATGCAACACCTATGGTTGCACCAACGCACTTTGGATATTCTAACAAGGTAGAGACAATGTACTGTATGTGGAAACAATTTACATCTGCTAATGGGTCAGGAACACTTAAACACTTGTCATGAATGGTTCTTACACTCGTAGTTGTTCAAACACTGACCACATATCAGTTTGAAGGTCCAGATTTCAGCCGAATACTAGCAGACATAGTGTAGAGAAACTGACCTTGGAGCAGGTCACAGAAACTCAGTACTGGACTGGTCTGGAAGCCGCTTGACGTCTTTGATTGCATTCTATCACACAAATGAGGACAGGCACACATTATTTGACTGTTCTATGTCGAGTGCAGTTGTGCAACAACTTTAGTCTTTCTTTTTTTTTTCATTTCAGTCAATGGCAAGACATAGTTAAAAAAATGCTTTGAACAAAAAGTCCATTCCTGGTTTCCCTCTGCACTGCCCACATCAACGATTGTATGACAATATCACAATATCAGAATATGCAACACAAATATGCACATAAATGGGAGATGAAAGAACCATCTCATGCCCATGAAGTGATTTACACTCTTGATTATTAGAATTACCTTTGCTTATAACAGTGGCCTTCCGGCAAAGCAAACATTCACACCACTTTTTTCTCAGCAGAAGGGCAGAGGGAGATGGCCTGCACTACAACAGAGGGGGTGTGTCTTTCTATTTAACGAGCGGCTAGATATCCACCTGCACAGCCCTGATATCTCTTAGACCTACGAAAGGATGCCGTTTACTGATAACGGCGTTATTGAATTATCTCAAAATTAGATTGCCATCACGAGGGCCACAATGTTAATTACCTCATTGATTGCGGCGGGAATTTTTGCATGTTAATCAGATGCACGGTGTGACACTTTTTCAGGTGCCTTCCCCTGCCGCTCTTGTCGTCACTGCAGGTACGCGCTGAAAGTCAACAGAGGACTCTGCGCTGGGGGACAGACAGAACATTGTAGAACGTGCACAGGCCATGTCTTTTAAATAATAAGTGCAACTACAGCACTTTCACAAGGGAATGCTGTTTGTGGGACGGTGGTATGTTGACGAGTGAACCAGACTCATGATCAGGAAGGAAGGTACAGATTCCCAGATGGGAATTCAGGTTATATCCGTACACCTGAACAAATAAAATACTAACATCAATACCCAGATTTTTGAATGGATATTATAACCACTAACATGCTAAACTGGACTGTACATTTTCACTGCAAAGTGTGTCTTCTGAGCAATTAATACAAATACTCCTACTAATAATAGTAATAATGTGAGACTTTAAAGACTGCAGTAACAAATATTTTTGCTGCCCTTCCTCGGTACCTGTCAATCCTCATCGAAGCTAATTGCATCTGCGTCTAAAGCTAAGTTGCGCCAGCTGGCGGGAGATTGTGAGCACAATGATCAAAAGTCAAAGGGGACAATATTAGCTCAGCACACATCCACACATTGCACAATTATAGGCATCATCATTACTGCTGTGTTGTTATTGATTCATTTAGCAAATAATGTGAGACAGCTTGCCCAAGTTACAAAAGAGAGGCTGACATTAGCACAGTGGGCAATAAGAAGGTACTTATTTAATAAGTACGTTTTAATAAAAATAAGTTTTTTTTTTTTTCATGAATGGCTTTAAACAAGTTTAAACATCTAGTTTGATCTCTCTTCATGTTAATTACTTTTCAAGGTCATACACAGATGAGTTAGTGTTGATTTTCAGGAGGCTAGTGTGTGAAACCAGCCTCAAGAGGCTCTTCAATTGTTACATTCAGCGAAAGAGGATACTACATGGCAACTGAATGTTGTAGCATTATTGTGTTCTTAATACATTCATGGAGATGTATAAGCTTTGCAGTTCACGCCTCATGGAGGGGGTTTTGGGGAGGAGGGGGAGCCACAATTAAGTCAAGAAGAGCTGGCCTAAAAGCTGCTGTCAGTCGAACCAATTTTAGAGAGACTGGGGGATGCACCCTTGTGAATCGACACACTAGCCTGAAGTGAAACATATTGCTCAAACAATGCAGATAATTAACATGCCGGCGAACGTAAATGAAACACGTTTAACTTGCAAATGCGTCGCATCCGTGGGGAGAGTGCCGGCTCGCCGAGAGGTAAAACGTTTCACCAAACACGTACTTCTCTTCCATAGAGTTTATCACTCTATGGTCAAACTGTCACCGATAACCGTTTGTCTTCACTTATTACTGTGTGCCGTTTAAAATGAGTTTCCACAAGGCAGCTGCCCTGTGGCGGAACAGAGCAGAGAAATGGTGTCAACGGAGGCACATGAAATGGAGTATCTGATAAGATGGTCAACACAAAAATTGCCCCACGAAAAGCAACAGAAAGAGGCCATCTACAATAGTATATTTCAGCACAAATAAAAGGCAAGTTTGAGGCATATGCTGCACTCCTTGACTAATTTGTTTTTTGGGCTGCAGCGTTAAGATAACAAAGTGTCGCGCCGCTTCGAAATGTATTCATTTGCTACAAACCACTTTCGTCCCGGGAGTTAGGAGTTTATTGTTCGCTAATTTCCTGATGGCGGCCATCAATAAAACGATCGTTTGGCGCTGCCGCGGAACCTATGTTTTTCTGCTTTGGTAATGGCTTTGGAGTGGAGGCCCAGGAATATCCAATTCAAATTGATGGGGCTGAGGCCGCGCGTTCCATTAAACCCTAGACTAGACTGCCAAAACGCAAATAAAACACTGGCGATAATTCAGCTTTTTTTTTTTTTTTGCCCCATTCTCATGTAAAGGGAGACAGATGTTGGCGGCGCATCACTGATAGTGCACAGGGGGTGGAGGGTGTGTGTGTGTGTGTGTGTGTGTGAGTGTGTCTTTTTGTATGTGTGTGTGTATGTGTGTGTGTGTGCGCGCGCGCGCCAGGGGTGTATGCCACAGTGTTCCAACCAGCTGTGCCCACTCAGGGAGTGTAAATCACACCTGAGGAGGCTGGGGGGAGGAATCAGCAATACTCTACACATGTTATTGATGCCATTATGAAAAATAAAAGCAGATAACCAGCTTTCCACATACATGAGTGCAGACTCGCACTGCAATTACCTCTGCAACACCAGTGGGAAAAAAAATAATAATTTGCTACGTATATTTGCTACACGTAGGGTAGACTGTGACCACCAGAGCAACAGACCTTAGCATTGCATCTGCACCTTTGCTATCGCCTGCTGTGGGAGGAGACTCAAAAACACAAGAGAAGGAGCATTGAAAAATACAAACAGTAAGCAGAATATCTAAAAACGCAATAAAAGACAAGGAAAACATGGCTTTTAAACTGCTGGAGCGTTAAAATCACAAAGTGATGCTGTGCTAAAAGCATCTTGGCGTGGTCACTTTTTGGTATGGGGGTGTGTGGCGAGTGTGGCCGTGCGTTCCCCTGCCTGGCGGTGTCCGAAATTCAGAGAGCACTAAGGTGGTTAAGAGCAGTGTGAGTGCATCGCACCGCACCGCATGCTGCTCGAAGGCATTCCCATTTGTGAGCGCAGGCCAAGGCTTCAAGAGTCTTGCTGGTTGTTTAACGGCCTGTGGTCAGATGGCAAGCAGAGCATAAGCGAAAAGCTGCTCCCAGTCCATCTCCTCATGCTGAACTGCCCCTCGAAGCACTCTTTTCAGGGTCTGACTGAAGCGATGCAGCAGTTGATTGGCACACAGATGGCATCCGGCACAGGTCTCCCGTCACCCTTGACACGAAGAGAGTCTCTCGGTCAGTGAAGATCTATTTCAGGAGAGGTGCAGGTTAATAGCGGGTAAGTGGCCTGTAAGCGTTTCTGAATACATCATACGTCATCACATTTACTTAGTGGACACTTTTATCCAGAGTAAATTTAAGCTTTCAGTTTTTACATGTTGTCCATTCATACGGCTTGATTTATGCCAAGGGAATTTTGAGTAAGCTCTTTGCCCAAGGGTACAACAGCAGTGGCCCGCCAGGAAATTGAAATGGCAACCTTTGGATTACGAGCCCTGGTCCTTAACCACTACGCCACACTGTCAAGTAACTGGCGGGGCAGCCCTGTCTGAGTCCACACGGGCTCTCAGTGATGGGAAAGGCATGACTGATTCCCTGGTTCCCTATGTAGCTGATGTCCTATGGAAAGAAAGGCACCCATAAGCAATGCTTGACTTTTTACAGGGCTGGCAGGTATGTGAGGGGTAATCTGAATGGCATCTGGCCGTAACCGCAAATCAAAATGACATTTGACAATTCATGCAATTTCCACCAAAAATTTTGTTTAGTTAAGTTTTTCATAATGGGGTTTAGCCTCATTATGCCATGGAGCCACTTTATTGTCACCAAAACATGCTTTTTAAGTGCTGTAACACTGTACTGTGGCAGTAAAGCACTTACCCAACTTGACGGAGCTGAAAGTGGCATATTTACACTTTTGTTTTAAATGTGAAAATAATACAATACATAGGATGACATCAGAATCCTCCTCAGCGACAAGCAAAATAGTAGTCAGTTGCCTCCGTGGCTCTTGAGCGCATGTGCTCCACTGTGTCGCAGCCATTGCTCTTCCAGGGCAAAAAAAATTTTCAAATGCCTGTCAGGGCACCTCTTTTTTTTCAACCCCTCCCCTTGGAGTAGCAGAAGAGGGAAAAAAAGGCCATTATTTCCGAGCAGAAGTTGAAGGTTGCAGGAAGAATTACAGACGCCCCTGCCGCAAAACCACAGAGTTGTGTGTAATCCTCAAGGACTCTTCCAACCTCCCGAACACGAAATATGTCACGCATGCACGACATATCGCGGGGAGGGGTGCCATCTGGCCAATACATGTGAGAGACCTTCTGGGATTTCAAACGGAATTTACGGCCATTTGCCCTGGCGCCCTCTATGCTGAAAGGCGTGCCACCCACAGCACTGAGGCTGTGTGTGTGGGGAAGAGTATTCATGTTGTTTCATTCCGCAAGCCAAATACTGCACTCTGAGCTATTGTGGTAAGTTCACTAGTTTAAAAGACACCCAAGGAAAGAAATGAAACCCACAGAAAATCTTTTGACATGCCAAGGATTCATATACCTGCAAGGGAAGAACCGTGTGCTTGTTATGTCCAACCAAAGACTTTCCCTGGGGTTCAATTCTCAAATAATACAAATATGACGAATTAAAATAAAGCTTGGGTCACAAGATGAATTAGATATTAAATGACTGATGCAATGGCATGGAGTAAGCTAAAATATTGTCAATGGTGAGATGTCCGTCTTTGACTATATAGATAATATGAAAAGCAAATATAAAGACCCTCTGTTTATTGTGAGGTCTCAACACCTAAGGTGACTGTCCCATCTCTTCACTGTACCAACAAGTACTGGCACAGAGCAAAGTGACTGTTGCTGTTGGCAGCTAGTTGCTCATCAACAAGAATGTATCTGACAAGAGCCACCTCAGGGTCCAGTTTTAATGGACTGGTGATCCAATGATGTGAAAGTATGCCCCCCCCCCGCCCCCCCCAGAGGAAACATTGTGATAACAGTCTCCCTACAGTCAGATCAATAAGTATATAGGCAAGTTTCTTTTGAGTACAAACTCTTACTGACACATTGTGTGCATTGGATCATGGCAGCAAGACAAGTGGACACATATAGTGGGGACAGTAAGCATGCAATAAATGTGGGTGGGATAGTAATATGCACAGGGGAGCATGAAAGGTGAAGGGAAACAACAAGAAAATGAAAAAAAAAATCCCTCCTGCACACTACCACAGCATACACACAAGTAGCTTGTGCTTCTATAAAAAAATAGAATGAAAGAACCTTTATAGTTATAGTTAACAGCTGGACTATCCTGCTAAACCTTCAGAGCTTTTCTATGTTAATGGAATGCTGAATGAAAAGAAACTCACAGTCACTTCCAGCCAGAGTGGAGACTCAGAATCAGTTATTACACCATGTAAGGACTCAAGGGTTTAGATTTATTGATGACTCAATAATTGTACAGGTTGATAACGGCGCAGTTATTAAGAATGCCAGATTGCATTACTGCTACAGGATTAAGCAAACACTGCATAACATCTTACACCTCATAACAACTTCAAACATTCACACCAGTTCTCACTCAAAGAAGACACTCAGAACAAGCTCAGTGGAAAGCCCTCTTCTTTCCTCAGTCAAACAGTCATGGTAGAAGACATTGGCGAGACTAATCACCAGTGACTGTTTCTATAAGTTTCAGCAGTTTCATCTAATTCCCACAAAAAAAGAAAAAAAAAATCTTCTAATCAGCAGTCTCTGAACCTTCACCGGTACCCAGCATGCTATGCTGTCTTCAACACTCGATACAAAAATACCCCATGCTTCCAGTGTTAAGGTTCTGCTGGCAAGAGCTGCCTGAGCAAAATGGAATTATCAGTCCAATGCCAACTTTGAGAGGCTTCAACCGTGTTGTATTAAAGACGAGTATTCTTAGTAACATCATGCTAGGGAGGAAGCCTGGGGACCGAACCAGTTCATAATGTGTTGTCAGGCTGGTTATTTATTGATTGATTTTATTCAGTGATCGGTCATGACTCCGTTCTGTTCTGCACTTTGTCAAAAAGGTAAACTATACTTCACACCTGTTTACACTTTAAAGCACAAATGTTTGTTTACATGAAAACAAAATTGTCTTTATCTTTGAAAATATGTTCTGGACGAAGTGGGAAAAGGTTTTAGTAAAACATATATGATATAGCAGTTGGCCATTTTGCAACGCATTCCAGAGGGACAGCAGAACAGTAAAGCTAGCTTTCAGTTAGTGTCATTGCTGTGTTCATAACATAAAATAAACACATTTATTGAAACAAGTCAGGTATCTGACTTGGGAATCTCCTTTGCTTTATTCATTCTGGAGTAAAATCCTGGGAGTCAATGTTATCATCACCACAGTTGTGTCTACTTGGGGACAGAATGAAATTAACAGTGTTCAAATGAAAAGCCATTAAATAAAGGATATTTTATCACTTTCATTTCAACTTGGTAACCTTCAACATCAAAGTAAAAAGAAAAAGAAACACATTTCTGCTTATCAATTTAAAATAGAAAAACCAACACACTTTGGTTTCATAAGTTTAAACACCATTTACAATGAGGAGCTACCAAAACATCTACGGGATTGAAGTGTTGAAAGGTACAGATCAGGAGTGAATTAGAAGAAAAGATATCAAAGGCCTTAAATATATCATGAAACACAGTAAAAACCATCAAGAAATGGATTAAATATGGTACTGCCATGACCTTGCCTAGATCAGGCTGTCCTTCCAAGATGGATGACAGTGCAAGGAGAGGACTCTTCAGACAGGCCACAAAGAGGCCAACAGCAACATCATCAGTGCTGCAGAGCTTCATGGCAAGAGCTGGCCACCATATGCATGTAACAACAATTTCATGTGTTCTTTGCAGTTGTGAACTGAGGAGACTGGAGAAGCACACCCAGTCTCAACTGAATTATGAACTTTTGGGCCTTAATTCCAAACAATATATTTGCCACAGAGCCAACACAGCACATCAGCCTAAGTCCCTAATATCAGACAGGGTGGTGGCAGCATCATGTCATAAGGCTGTTTCTCTTCAGCAGGGACAGGAGCTCTGGTGAGGACAGAATGAATAGTGCAAATGAATAGTGCAAAATACCAAACTATTTTAGAGAAAAACCTGCTACCATCTGCAAGAAAAACTGAAGATGGGGAAGGATTTCACCTTTCAGCGTGACAATGACCCAAAGCACACAAACAAATTCACAGCTGAATGGCTGAAAATAAGAAAGATCAATGTCCTGGAATGGCCCAGTCAGAACCCTGACCTCAACCCCATTGAAAACCTTCTGACTGACTTGAAGAAAGCAGTTCATAAGTGGCTCCCCCGCAATTTAAGTTAACTCAAACAAACTACCACAAAGAAGAATGGGAGAACTGTATATCAGCTGGCTGACAGAATGTGGTTTCCATGCTGTATTTTATTTTATATTCTAGGCTATCATTTGGCTCTACACAGTTCTCATTTATTTATTACTGAGGCAGGTCTAACTGAATTGTACCTTTATACTGTTATTTATCTGAAATGTGTTAACAATAAAATAATTACAGTAAAACAATAAAAAACAATAAAAATAACCAACAAAAGTAAACTGAAAACATCACAAAGATATACCAAGAGGCAGCCAGTGATCTAGCCAAGTAGTTGCATATTTCAGTAAGCATCTACCTATTCTTTCTCTGAACCATCAACTGTCTCTTTTCATTGCCCAGTTAATGCATTTGAATTTCGACACTAACAGGGTGACAGTCCTATATTTAAGACCCCACAATAGAAAAAAAATGTAATATTTTTAATGGACGACCATTTAACAGAGTACTATTATTAAAATACTTCCTGCTTGTTTCACCCCATGAGAATATGCTGACATGCATAGCATGGTTCTAAGCAGTACCAATGCATGACATTCTTGTGAAAAAAACATCTGAAACAGAGATAATACATCTTTAATCATTTACCTATTGTGACATACATTGCTGTTAGCTTTCTCACGGCAAGGAAAAATTTCAAACATGTACCATTGACAAATAATGTCAAAAGGCATGTCTCTGTCTTGGATTCTGCAGAAATCATTAATTGCTTTGGTGCTCCAGGGAGAGTCCAATTTAGAAACCTCGGGGTCTGTGGATGAATAATGTTCTACATAATTCAGAACTGCGGCTTTATCTTATCCCGAGTGCACATACTCCGGAGCTGCCGCGGATCTAAAACACACAATCAGGAGTTTAAATGAGCCTTGGCAGGGGGCGAAAGAGGTGTTTGACACTGGGTATTACATTTTGATTGTTAATCAGATTTAGGTTAAGCAGGATGTATTAAAATTACTTCAGAGAGCTCCTCAGACATTGCAGTCCCAGTGATCGCACACTCCTGCCCGCGCCGGTCTGGTGGCTTCCTTGTATGGGACCTCTGCTCACTCGCCCGCTCCCTTCGTCCTTTGGTCCTCGCATTCTGACGGCCCCCCAGTCTCGTGTCGACGCTGCCACGGCTTCGCCGCACAAACCCTGCAGCGTGCCGGGGCCAGACCACGGCGGCTTTGATCTCGCTCGCGGCGGTAACGACTCGGCCTGTATCTGTTAGGCAAAAGAGGGGGAAGATAAAGAAAAGAAAATTCCCTTTTTCTCGTACGTCTCCGCGCGTATTTGCATCACGTCTTTGTGCCGGTGCCTCCTGTTCGGCAGAACAACGGTCGACAAATGGCTCGGCCCCTTTCTTGTTTTGATATCAGATAAGTATAACCACATTTGTGGATGCATCCTCTTAAATACTTAATGATGTTTTTTCCACATGTTTTGTTTCATGTTCAATATGCAGGAAATATCGGGTTTGGATACCAAAAAGAACACAGGGAAGCAAGCAGCAACAATTCCTATGCGGGCCCCGCAAAACAGATTATGAATTTTTAAAAATGAGTTTATTATTCCCTGTTGGGTCTGTGCATAAACTTCAGACATGTAGCAAAGCTGAACACTGTGGGTTTGAATAGGATGTAATTTAGTTGCACTAAGCCATGGTGCTTTGATCATGGAATCTGTTGTGTGATTTGTCATTGCGTTCGATGATGAAAGGGCCAGCAAAATCCCAGCTATTTTTCTGCTGGAAAAATAAACTTGCGACTGTACAGAGTACAGTCAATCGAAATATATTTTATTATGGCAGTGAAATAAGAAAGAAAATAGCTGGCTAGAGTGGTACGCACTTTTTCCCAGTTCTGTTCCCTCATACTGTCTTGTACAAAGATCTCCTGGGATCTCCATCTCCAAAGATGTCCTGGGAATTCTACAAAATAACAATGGAAGACTGAATGGAAGACTGAATGAAGGTCCACGTTATCTGCCGCTGAGTTTCAGCTTCGGGGAGAAAAATACCCGAGAATGGGAGGAGACACAAAACAGTCTTCTGGGGTGTGTTGCATTTATTTATTTCCTATTTGCAAATGCTCTGCATTCTGAAAATGTAATGGCCTTTTGCTCGCATAGCACAAACAGAGAACAACACAGTCAACAACGTCTAATCCCATAGGTCGCCTCGCTCGTCCGATGGCAAATTCGGTCTTGAAATACAGATGGTGCTGAATTTTTCATGCAACGAGGCCTACAAATTAACTTCTTAATCACTTCCTGCCCAGTTTCACGGTCACATCCATATTCATTTCTGCGAAAAAGCGTGGATTCGGTGACAGATTAAAAACAGGAGAGGAGGTGGCACAGGAAGGGAAATGGGGATTGCTAAAACAAGGTTATGTGAAGGTCCCTGTTCCCGCTCCATTTCGGTTTGATTCATCTGCATGCGTGTAACACTGTTGACCCACACAAGAACGGTTCAACATGATATGGGGCTGAGCTAAACTCATCCACTGAAACGATTTAGAAAATCTGCAATTCAGATCCCATTAATTCAGTGGATAAAAGTACATCTCGCAAATAATATTTTGCAAAAAATATTTTGCATAAAATAAGCCTCACTCTATAGTTGAAGACAGAAATTGCTAATGTTAGTGGTGAAAAGTGGCATCATTGGCCAAAGTGGTTGAAACGAATTAACTCATCAAGTAGGTGTGCAAAGGATTAAGAAGAGTTACAAAGCTAATTTTTTCAGGCATGTTAGCCAGTGAAATGGGATCATGCCACTAAATAATTACAATGTCACTGAAAATAACATGACTGACTTGTTAGCATGAGCAAAGGAAATCATCTCATGCAGCTAAACACAATTGGTCCGAAGATACAGAAAAGAAGGTTGTTGTATTGGTGATCCGAAAACGGAACAGGCTGTGCCACCGCCAATACATTAAAACTCAAACCTTGTCACTGAATTATAAGAACACACTCTACCGGATTCTGAAAGCCTTGCAGCGACTAAAGACAAAGACATTGATATTGTTTCCACACTGACTGCTGAAGCTGTATTTGTGATGAAGTAAGTTATCATCAGCATCCTCACACCCTCATATTTCTAGTGCCTGTTGCCCCCACGACACCCATGATCAATCCACCACAAAAGCAACAACACTAATAAACTACTGCTATAAACTACTGCTATAAATTCTTGCCAGTTCACATCTTCATCCATTTTACCACATGAACAAAACAATCAAACCAAGCCACTGTTTGTTTTGGGGTACTTCTTCACTCAGCCATACATTGATGCAACAGGGAAAAAAAAGGTTTGCTTTTTTGAACTCGTTGGCAGAATTGTAATTCAGAATAATTAGCATGTGTTGTGACTTAGCTGATTACTGTGTGATGAGGCAAGGATATTTGATCTTGAACTTCACTGGGTACTGGGTCACCCGCACCTGCAGTCAGTAACCACCTGTCTTCACATGAAGTCTATAGTGGTCGTACACATTACTGCCAGCTCCCATGGCTGTGCATGTCGCAGTATCTTACAAGTTTTTTTTTTTTTTTTTTTTTTTTTTATTAATGAATTTTATTAAAGGATCACTTGTCTCGCAAAAAGGGGAAGGTTGTGGTTACCAGACAGATTTCTATTAGGACAAATATGATAAAAACTAAAACTGTCTAACTCTCTTACCATCTGTAATTCACAAATTACAAATATGTTCTAACTTCCCCTTACCTGAGAGTTATTGTTAACTTACATGTTCAGCTCAGGTTTGATTAAATGTGGCCCTCCTTTAAGGGTGTGAGAATCGCACGTTTTCATATTCACGGCAATAAGGTGTAATCTCCACAGATCCTCGCCAGTTTTATGACAATTGTCGAGTCTCAGTTTTGAATTAAGTTCAGCTCCATTCTGCGGTTTACCTCTCCTGTTTGAGCTTTGGCTGGTTATAATTAGGCCTTATGAAAAGAGCACATTTCCATTTTAAGCTCTTTGCTCCAGATTGGCCTGGATCCAGAGCAGGTTTTCAGTACGGGAAGATAGCCGTCAAAGAGAGGCATATGATACTGCGGCTGAAAAGCCTCTTTTTGCCCCGGCAGAGGCAAATCCTTTACAGCACGCACTAATGACGGCATAGGTAAGAAGGCGAGTGCATGACTTAAAATGTCAAGGGGAAGATGAAAGTACACGGGCAACATAAGTAAGCACAGCCACATGTATTTAAGTGCGCTATTCATGTAACAAGAGCCGCATATCATTTATTTAAAGTGGTTTGGTTGCGGAATACATTACACCATTATAAGGACACCATTTGTCTTGCACTTCATAACATACATTATCGAACAATGAACATAACAACACGTCTATGATGTCTTCGTCTTTATATTTTCTGTTCAGCATCTATTCTTTTACTTCGCACATTTCAACTTCTTATAGCATTGTTACTCCATCTGGACAGCATTGACACAAGGTCACGTCTCAGGCCTAGAATTGCCTACTTCCCCTGAAGTTACAGCTAAACTGTCTTTTCATTTAATGCATCTTATGACAATGTCTATCCTCTCATTTTATGCTTTGATTACAACTTGAACCAGCACCCCTAATGACAATGATGGTGTGATCAATATTTCAAAACATAAAATTCACAATGTGTGGGATTCAGCTTTTAATACATATTGAAGTACAGGGCTTTGTCTTATTTCACTACTTTAATACACGTTGTTTAAGAATTGGCTCCACAAACAATGATCTGCTATGAGGGTGAGTATATTGTCGGAATATAATGGCAATATTACATTTTCTGCAGCATATGCTGCTTCATCGTGCACATTTACTTATAGATTAAATGGAAAATATATAAAAAACATTTTGTGCACATAAAGGTATATTTTATCTCATATCATTCAATAAAGTGAAAATACTATAGACAGTTTCATTTGGTGACATTATGACTGACTTTTTTGTTTGCTTTCTGTTGTTATTTTGCTGTTACTTTCCCCATTAATATGACTTTTTTTGTTTGCATCAAAACATTGGAAGGAGATACAGTGAAACATCCCATTACCCCTCTGCTCCAGCTGTGAACAAATTTACCACACCCACCATGGGTCCCTCGCTCTCCCTTTTGTCTCCACTGAATCATATACTGTATGTGCGATGATGATTAAAGCTTAGGGGAGAGAAATCAAATTTGTGGGGAAAAATAAAACCACCGACTCTTCCCCTTGAGGTCCCTGTGCTCTCCTCATCTCTGACACAAATTTTGACAGCGCTAGTCCTCAGAGACCAGAGCCGAGTCTCCAACTCAACGTTCAGACACGAACCTCTAATTTTTTGGTGCGAGATGACAAGTTTATTTTTCTGCTCTCGGTGTTTAACTCAAGGCACCTGCACACCTGGATACCTGAAGGTAAAGAAGAACTGGGAGGGGCTAGGAGGGAGACGTGCTAGGTAGCTGTGGCCCAAAAGCCTGCTCCGCTAGGAGACGACCCATCCGGGGTGGGGTGGGAGCCTGTTGCCTGCAGAGCTGCCAAGCGGTAGTCATATTGCTCCATGACTGAAAGCAAAATCTATGACTTGGCCATGCTGTCCATTCTCAGTAGATGGCACTGCAGTTCCTTAATTTAACCTTTGACAAGTGGTCTCATTGGCAGCTACTTATATTGACCATTGCAGTGTAGTGGAACATATAATACAGAACTCGCATTTACTTGTGGCCGATATTTATCAGTCTGCATGGGTGAATTTCTGAGTGTTCAAATAATTAAGCCAGGAACTCAACCCATTGAACCCAGTGCTCACCAGCAGTGAATACTGTACATGTCTGAAGTGAACCCAAGTACAGTATTGTAGCAGTTAAATCCGTGTGCTGGAAAAGCAGGAAAGCTTCATCAGAAAGAGGGAAAGTTCTGTAGCACTCTTGAATTAAGTCTTTTCTGGCTTCAGTTTACTCTTACTTTCACCTAAAATTAGCCTTTTTGGGTTTACTAATTATATAATTTAACACCTATCATTGTTTTATATATTGTATGGCACTTTCTGGTAATCCAGCATAGCATTTATGTCCTTTAAAATGACTGTCATGAAGGCATCATGCTTGTTATCATGGGTATTTATGATAATGAATATTTCATTATGGCATGCTTGCAAATGTAATTATTTAATTAATACTGTAGGATGGATCATCTCACTGTTTAAATGACTGAAAGAAATGCGCAACGTGTGGAAACTCCACAATGATGCTGATCAAAAGGAATTAAAGACAGGGCAAATTCATGTTAAAAGGACTAGAAAAAAGACATTCTTCCATCTTTCATGTTTTCTGTGTGCATTAGGTACTGTATGAAACTACTGTCTGTAAACTCCAAGCAGACAAACCTTTAGGGAGATTGTAGTGTAACACTGAAGAATTCACTCTAAAAGTGAAATGCTGCTGCACCAGGAAATATTCAGCAAAAAGGAGCCAATGTGAATTTTAGGACCATAATGTTATGACATTCGCCATTCTCACTAATAAGCCATAATTGCCACAGAATTTCTTATCGACCATAACTTATGATAATGTGACAAATTTGATAGTGACTTTTTTCAGTCACAGATCATCTTCCTGACATCAGAATGGTGGCCAGCTCCATCAGATTTGAATGGTAGCCAACAAGTCTCTCTCACCCTCTCTGTCTCTCTCTCACACACACACACACACACACACACACACACACACACACACACACACGCACACACACATACACACACACACACAAACACACACACACACACACACACACATACATACACACACACACACACACACACGCAAACACACACATACACACACACACACACACACACACACACACACACACACACACACACACAATGAACCCTGACACACTGAGGTACTTGTCAAGCTGTTATTGAGCATCATTCGAATATTTAATTTAAGATCAGACCATATTTTTCCACTTCATACATATTGCAAGCCCTCCAGGCACACATGAATGAAAACTTTGTACAAATTGACAGAAAGATACAGTTCAGGGCACAGTGCCGTAATGGTTAAAGTGAACAGCCTGGCCCAGCCCCCCAATGTCTCCCAAGCAGGAGGCTAAAGGATGTCCTAAATATGGTTCTTTTCTCCACTCTGCTCCCGCTCTACCTGCCCCCCCCCCCCGCCGTGCTGCCGTTCGCTGGAACGTCTGAGAGAGCCACAGCCCCCGTCGCTCCATCACACCTGCGCCGTCACTGCAGACTTACATCACTTTACCCACTGGTGTGCGGATGCTCCGCGGGCCCATTGTAATCACCGTGCCGGCAGCAGGTGGGCGACCCCGGACGCCGGCAATGTGCTGACGGCCGGGGAGCGCTCCGCTAAGGTCACCCTCAAAAGCCCAAAAGGCGCGTCTGATGGAGGCCCTCCTATGATGGCGCCGTCATGCTAATGTCTCAGTGTGAGTTGGCGGAGCTGTCCCTGGCGCGCTGCTAAAAGCCTTGCATGATAAAGCAGTGTTCTGTCCCCAGCAAGCTGTGCTCCACCGGAAATCCATTATGTGCTGGTGCATGTATGATTCTTACCTGCAAAGAAATGAAATACAAGAAAAAAAAAAGACACAGATGCAGTTGCAAGCAGAAATCCTGGGGACCAGTCACAAACAGTGGCCTCTCAAAATTATTTGTAGTGGTTATGAAACAGATGGCACAAAAACAGTTAAATTGTCTTCTGGTAGCTTTTACTATGCACATGCAATAAATATGCTTGCCTCACTTTGCAGATTTATATACACAAGCTCAATTTATGCACACACACACACACACACACACACACACACACACACACACACACACACACACACACACACATAAATTTGTTTTGCTATTGAAAACTTAAGGACATAGAGCCATAGTAGTAAGATTGAATATCTGCTCCCACCTGCTCTTTATCTTTAGGATCATGAGTTAATAATAATAATAATACTCTAAAGCATCAAAAGCTGTGCACATAAAGGTTTGAATCCTCAGCAGACAATGTGCATGGCCATTGCAGTATTGAAAACAAGGAGGTTGGAGGAAGCAAATGAGGGAGTATCAGCAACAAAGGCCGCCTCCCAGAAAAGAACTTTAATGACACCACAGAGGCACCAAGGCTGAACTCAAACCTTGGACTACTGCAGGAGTACTGAACAAAGCATTCCTTTTTCCTTGTCTTACAGGGAAGCACTAGTGAAAGAGAGGAACTTAAAAGATGCAAATGAATGAACCAAGATTCGCAGCAGTGATGACTTTTTACTGGTCGCTACAACAATGGTAAGGGCAACAGCCATGTGTTTTGCATAGTCACTTCCTATAAGTTACATGAAAATCAGTTTTTTGTAATATCTTCAATGCGGAGGGTGGGTTTACAGCTCTGTGACTGTTACTGGTTCATATCTGTGAGCTCCGAGGAACAGATCTCAGCCAGGACTGAAATATGTTACTCAGAGGTAACACACTCATACTGCGCGGGGGGGGGGGGGGGGGGGGGTCCTTCAAGTCAAGCACTGGTGTAAAAAAATACCAGATAACTACACTTGAAAGAAATGGGTCATATTCAGCCTCATACTATTTTATTTGTTTGGAGTAAAACCAGATGAGTTCTGCTTGGCTATGTAACATGCCACACAGCTGGTACTTGTGAAAAGCTAAAAACTCTTTATAGCCGCTAAGTGTAACCATCCACAGACTGAGTATACAGCACCCTTGGGATGAAACACCATACTGCAGTGTACATTGAAACACCAGTATGTACCTGATTCAGAAACACACAAATGTCATGCATTTAATCATAATCTAAGACCCATTTTGCAGACTGATTTTCATGCGTTCATACAATAGGGTACCCTAACCATAGCATATTTGCAAGTGAAATCAGTATTGAGATATAACAAACTGACACGGCCGTCTCCTGACATATTTTGCCACCACTACTTTGATGCATTGTAACTTAACGCAGAAGTTACATTGCCTTCATTCTGAAGCTCTTTGAGTGTCACATGTTATTATAATCTTTTGAGAGCTGCCGGGAATTTAAGGGGTCGAATTCTATTTTAAAAAAATTCTCTGACAAAATACAGCTTGGCTGGATTTTTTTTAATATATTTTTTGGATATTTTTTAATGCCTATCTCACAAATCAGTTAATAAAACTACTAGCTGTTACACAACAATGAACTTACACACATTGGCCTCTCATCTCTTTCACGTAAATATTTCACGTATAGTTAGCTAGGGTGATGATGCTGTATTTTAGATCATTTTTAGAACGGTAGCTCATATTCTATTTAGCTTGTTATCCGTCACAGATATTGTTATTGTTCAGACCCTTATAAGCATGTGGCCTGATACTCCACATGGATGGCTTGGTAACTGGACAAGATCACACACAAAAGGACGTTATTGACCGAAGGCTGTTTTCTTCCCCATCACACTGTAACAAATGCGAGAGAAGTCTGCACCTCTGTGAGTGAGACCCGATCACTCTAATCGCCAACTTCATTACCAGCTGAGCTAAAGCCAATTTGCCCTTAGCTCTGTAGGCAACGACACCAGTTAACTAAGTCTTAGGGAGTGACGTCACCACTGAAACAATCTGCTACCTGCTAGCCTACCATATTTTCTCAGGACTCACAAGTTACTGTTTTCAGCTCTGCTGAAACAGGGTGGGAAAAAAAAAACAGAAATAAAGAATGACACCAGCACAATATTCAAAAAGTATCCCACTTAGCCACAAGTGAAGCCCTCTAGCACTAGGTGGACAGGTCAAGTTTCTGACTGCACAGAGGGTTTAAAGGAAAACCTGACCCTACTGCAGCCGAATCCCTAATGGTCAAACTAGACTATTCATTTATAACACACCTAACTGGGGCAAATAGCAACACCTGGGCTGATTGGCAATTGTCCTGTGCCAGTAAGACGTGCCATCCCTGTCAGAGGCCCTGACAGCCAGTGAGGCCTGGGGAGCAGCAAGAACACTGGATGCTGGCCTAAGTATGGAAGCAGCTCTCTCTTGCCACTTCCATCATACCTTTCTGGTGCCACAAAGCCCATTTTCCCATTTTAACTCCCTTGTCTCCACTTTGAAATATAGCTCCTTGCTTCACTGTGACACTTATTTTCCTGCCCTGGCATTTATTTCTCATTTGGCTTCCCTTCTTCCCCTCATGTGCCATTTCGTTTCCTCGTTTATCGCTTCTTTTGAAGCTTGGCTCAAATTATCCTCCGTGCATAACACTTTACTGTTTGGCTACCGGCTTTTGAAGCAGCTGCGCGCAACCCCGCCAACAAATGAATTGTCTAAAAGCAGCTTTGTGGATTATGCGTTTCCCCTGCGCTGTCAGATATTGGTCAAGTGCAAGATATCCGCGGCGCTGCGCACGCATGTAATGCCTTGAAAGTGATCTGTGTGCGGTTACTGTTTCACATTACAGCTACATATTCTTCAGTGCACAACATGCATGTCCTTTACCGTTCCTGCCGTTTCCTCTCTGGGGACCTTCGTCCTCATTCCATCACTGTACATGACTACAAAGACATCCCCCTCTCAGCTCGGTAAACAGGCAAAAAAGGAAAACATTTCCATTTTAGCATGCACTGAGCCGTGTGTTAGTTAGCGGGGTTTGATGTTCGAAAGAAACTCGCGACGAAGCGCAGCTGGGGGTAATAATCTAATCTGGCTAAGAAAAAAAAAGTGATTTGCGGTGCATTCATCTTTGTTTTTCCACTGACACCTTAACAGCAGGTGGCTGACATGCATGTTAAAGTTCTTTGGTCTTTCATAATTCGTGTCATGTGTCCTCTTAAAAGGGGTTTTGCATGAAAAGGGAAAAAAAATACATACAAATGTCTACACACATGACTACAAACCGGTTGTGCTACAGAGGTTATGGAGTGGGGCTTGTTTAGACATTTTATTCAGAATTTTTATTGACAGGGAAAAAAAAAAACACCCTGCTCATCAAATAGATAATATAAAAGTAGGTGATAGTATACCGTGACATGGCAACAGCAGATTGACAAACCGTGACAGCCTATGTGTGTGTGTTTTTTTTTTTTAAATGTTGCAAGAAACATCTGTGTATAATTCATAAACTTATGCTGCGCAATCCTGGGATGTGTCAAATAGTGGAGACACCGGCGGATTTGTTGACCGGATTGCATTGCAGCCGTCAGAACGCTCTCCGCTCCCAGCGATTAGCTGCTTCGCAATATGTGTTCCACAAACGCACGACAGTCCAATCAATTATGGGAATTCTGAAAGATTCAAAAAAGCCAAATAGGGAAATGCCTTCCTTAAATAATTAACATATTCAAGTTGTGGTTTTGAGATCCCGTTGAGACAGCAAATGCATTTAAAGATGCACTTAAACAGCATTTCTCTTTCATAAATTTCAAAGTTTTTACAGCATACGGTTCCCTTTATTATTTATGCCTCTGTCAAATATAAACTACATATGTACGTGTTTCCTGATTCAGCGCAAGAACGTTAAAACTACTTCAAATGTTTTATTTATTTTTTTAAGATACTGTAACTAACATTTTACAAGCTATAAGCGATTATGTTCTGTCGCAATGTGATCAAGAGGCTGAACACTAGACTCCTTCAACTGTAAAAGACTCCCCACATTTCCGACTTACAATTTTGCAGTCTTGATTTTTGAAAAGATGTGGTTAACAGAAGAATGTTGCTATTTGATTAAGGGAAAAAAAATGAAACTGCAAAACAAAAACAAGCAATTTTCATCTGCGGGATCACCGAGAGCGGGAATTTCCATTACTCCAAGCCCCCACTGTGGTAAATTTGTTTGATTAAAATCATTAAACCATAGCAATATTATAAAGAAGAAAATTAAACTGTGATTACTAACAGAATGCGTGACTGGTTCTCAAAGAAACATGTTATTGCACATTTCCCCTATTTACCCTTGGTAATTACATGCTCAGAAATGCTTTAAACGACCGGTTTTGTGTCGAAAAGCATGTCTGCTAGACACCGAACTTCCATTTCCATTTCATACATGGATGTCACTGTACTAGCTGAACATGGGAATTCTAAAAAAATAAATAGATAAGAAACTACTCTCAGACATCTTCATGTTTTCACGTGTTCCTGTAAGACCAAACTAAATGAAATGCCATGTAAGGAAGCGATCATATACCTGAAACGTCACAGCAACATTGTGAGAAATTTGTGATTTTTGCATAAATCAAGGAACCAGAGATGGAAGCAGATGTGCTTGCAAGTAAATACCTGACTGTACAGACAGATTCAGATAGAGCTGATGAACAAAGAGGAGGTATGTATTTGTCTGCTTCCTGAATTTTGTTCACATCCACATGCTGTTAGCCACACAGGAAAGGTGTGGAGCCTTTTCACGTGGGGCCTGCACTGGGTGTGGCTTCACAAAGCAGGGATACACACATCACCTGATGCCAGGCAGCCATTGTGATTTTTATGATCTAAATAATAATTTAAACACTGCATGGTTGCTATATTGAGAGCAAGATTGCCTCAGTGAGAACTCAACCACTGAGGTTGAACGGGCACTGTTGCGCTCCATGGTATGAGACATAAAGCTCTGCCAAATACCAGCCACTAAGATAAGTGGCCGAATATCCTTCATATATACACACGCATTGATAGATAGCATCAAAGCCTGCAAGCCTCATTTGATATATAGAAACCGAGTCATACAAACACGCAAACTGGCTGTGAAAGCAATAACCAGCTGGAAACAGAGGGAAAGACGGATCTGCTTCAGAATTTAATAATAAGTGCCAGGCTGATATTTAAGTGGCTGTTATTGACAAAGGTATTTGTTATGTAAAGGTTATGAATGTTTGCTGTGAATGTTCAAATAATGAGCCTGAGAAGACTCAGTGGCTTTTTCATTCCTCCAAGCACTCTGTTCCTTGGGCAAATTAAAGAGCAACAGACTCCACGGCTCAGGAAGTCATTTTTCACAGCGAACAGCAAGTCCAATTGTGCGGCGAATGTTTGCATATCGGCCTAACTACCCATGGTAGCAAAGGAGTGCCTTTCTGTAGATTGTAACTTGGCTCTCTTTCTTGTGAATGACAACTCTTTATAATGGTTTGGCTTTTTTTTTTTTACCAAAGACTACAGTGATTTTGAAGTCAGGTTAGTCAGAGTCACAATGCACTGCTTGTCTGTAAATACAGGACAGACAGCTTTACAGAACTGCTTGTTTTGCAGGCCTTGCTCTGTAGCGCTGTGCAAGCAGCATCGAAATGTCGCGCAACTTTAATTACACGATCGATTGCCATCTGCTCGTTATCTCGCGCAGAGCACGGGGCTGGATTTATGATGGGGCCTGGAATTTTGCCGTTCATTTTTTCGAGTCGCTCATTTACGCTCCAAGTGACTGCAGAGCAACTGGGTTTCAGTAGCTATCTTGCAAATTAATGTGTGATGGAGTTACGCTACTGGATACCAGACCACCCGAGTAAATCTTGCTGTTGGTGTCATCAATCATGGAGACTGCCTCTCTACTGGTTATGTGTGGTTGGTTGATGTCTGCAGAAAGAATTCTTACAATGCGGTAAGAACATGAAGAATCATATAAGAATCATATAAACATCTGAACTTTATGACACAATGTTACTGTGAGTAGAATATGAAGCCGGGAGCCTTGTTTTTGTAATATCAGTGACATGGTATATGGTCACTTACAGCACATAAATCTAATTTTCATACACACAAGAGACCTCTGGAAGAGTTCAATAGCTGTTTAGTGTCAATTTTTATGATTTGTCAAATTCTGACACTACGGCAAGACTGTAGATCACAATAGCTAGACTCATGGCATCCAGTACTGATGGACAGATGGACAGCCAATACTGTTATGAGTGATTCTCGTGGCACAGGTGGTGCGCTGTTAGAGCTTTCACAGTTCATCTGTTGAATATGAATCAATGGGTACCGGAAAACCAGCTACGAGCCAGTGAGCTCAAAAAGCAAGGCACAGATCTTACCTTTAAACTGATAATTTCACCCCAGCACTGCTGTAAGACCTTAAGTCTTCTAAAAGTTGGTAGGGCATCAGATCACCATCAGTAACAGGGGTGGTATTCACCAACCTATTAACGTAAGCTAACAAGCTGGCAGCTTGTTTCATTTGGCTAGCCAACATCATTCCTAAGTAGCCTTAGCCAGCTGGCATATATGTCTGCCCTTGTTATCTTGCCTTCACATGCTCATCCAGTGCTTCATGCTTCACAAAGAGCAGCTCATTCTCCATGTTGATGGAATCTGCACCATCAAGCAATAGAGAGGAAATTGGTTTCTTGGAATTCTCTCACCGACCTCTCTGCAATTTCCTCTCCAATGGTCTGGTAAAGTGCTTTCCATCCCAGTTGAGTGGCACTGGCAGTGCCCGCATCATGTCTTACATTTTGAGTACGTCAGCTTTGCCCATCTCCGATTATCCATTTAGATCAATAATGCCATTTTGTGAAACCAATATGAACAACATATATGTTGTTGCTTTTTCTGGAATATATCATTGTGTACTTCTGGCATTGCATTCAGGAAGATATCTTCCTACCTGTGTGTATCGATTTCCTCAGTCAAAGACATTTTTAGCCACAACACATCTCTTAAAAACCTAGAACAAATCCCCTTAGGAAGCTGTGACCCAAACCAAATAAATGGTTACAGAGAGGGAGAGAGCAATTCAGGTGAGCAGCGGGAGAGACACCAGAGATTCGCCATACTGTTGACAAGAAACACAGAATCTCAATTTGCCATTTGCTCGTGGCGGTTTACAATTTTGGTCAAATCTAGGCAGAGCGTACATTTGGACCTTGTTTTTGGGCAGAACAACCATTGGGATACCCTGTTTCTCAGTGATACTTATGTGAATACAAACAGAGATGCACACGAAGGGGAAACACAGTTCATCTGTACTCAACCCTCAACGCGAATAGAGTTAAAACATCTCATATATAACAATTGCGATCTTCTGTTTGTGATTCTTGAACAGGCCACAGAGAAAATGCAGAAGTTACAACGGCCGCATATAGAAGCGTGTCCCACTTACCGGTGATCTATCCCAGCAGCCTGTGAAATGGGTGGCTCCTTGTGGCGCTGGGAGAGGCGCCCGCAGCTGTGGAGGCATGAGGGTGCGAGATGTGTGACGCCGGCCACCCCTCAGACAGCACACCTACAGTGCAGCCACCCAGCAGAAGACAGCATCCGCACGCCTCACCTGGTCCCCCCGCTGCCCGCTCAATCTCTCCCCACAGGGGGAGTGTGCTAGCAGGGAGCTGTAGGCCCCGCTGTATCCACCCAGCTGAGCCAATCCCAGCGCAGGTCTTCTTTTTTTCATGCAGACACTTCAAGCGGGCATCATTTTCCCCATTTCCACACCGTAGTGGTTGGTGTTGAATTCAGACACCCTGCCTGCTTGTTGGGCCGGTAAACAGAACCAGCGGGCTCAATAGTACGGTCAGGTTTCTGGGGTCTCCAGGTTCCTCGTAATCCTGACAGCGGTGCACCCATTTGATCACCACTGAGACATCAATTGCCTCAGTTCTCTTAACCACTGACAATTTAACTGATCATCGGTGGCCCCGCTCCAGTAGAAACAGATGAGTAAGGATGCTGCAGAACAGGTGGCCCTGCGTCTGCAGAAACAGGTGGTTGAGGGCACTGTGGAAACCAAAATGGCCACCTTGAAGTGATGGTGAAAGCACTGCGGACATTCCACCAGCGTATCCCCCCCCCCACACACACACACACACACACACACACACACACACCTTCCACTGACAGATTAAGCACAGAGGCTTTATTTAGGGAAGAAGGAAAATAACATGATACATGATGTCTAATGTGTTATGACAATTTTGCACCATGCTAATTGTGTGCAGGTGTGAAAATGGCAGGCCTATATATAATTATGAAAAAAAAAAAAAAAACAATTTCACACCTACAACTTGGAACTCGAATTTGTGCTGCATGATCACGAAATGAAATCATTCTCTGACTAGACTCAGATGAGGACAATGATAAATAAATGCTATTTTTTTCAAGCAGAACATGATTGTATGATGGAGAAAACAATATATAAATGCATAAAAAGTATCACAGGACATTGTGTACCAGGAAAATAAATAAATATGCAGACAGTACGAGTGGAGACATTAAGAGAAGTTATGTGTCTGTTGGTTTCCGCAATACCTAATGAATTAGTAATATCATACAAAGTACGAACTGTTATCACATTTAGAACTACAACATTTAGGCAAAACACTTTCCAGAGCTCCCAATTGGCTCAGTTGGCTAAGAAGCTTATTCAGAGCCCAGGATGAGCCCAACAGCCCAGACACAGGCTCAAGTCAGTCGCCAACAATGACCGGGAGTCTGTTCTGGCAGAATATTGATTTCATTCCTCCAGGGCAGGGTGGGCTTCGTCAGCCGGGCCTGCCTCACTAGGCTCCTATGATTCATGCAGAACACACCAGGGAGAATCGCCTGCCCTCTGTATGGTGGTCGCTCTGCTGGTGCACTGTTGGACTTGTAGTGTGAAAAAGAGTTGGGGCTGGCAGTCGTACATATCAGAGGATTGCATCCTCTAAATCCCAGCACACCTACACGAGTGCAGAGGTTGCCGTGGTGAGACCAGCCTAATGCGGAACTGACAATTCCCAAGGCAAAAAAGAGGAAACACTTCCTTTGACACTGTCCCACATTTAACGCTTCGTCTTGACCTTGAAACTTTTGCGAAATGTGAGACTTGGTCGTCAAACATTTTAAAGACCTTAATCTCCTACACAGGGCCAAGTTACTCAAGAGAATTTAGAAAACATTTAGTAGCAACAGTGCTTTGGAAAAGTGCCTGTACAGTTTGTGTGAGGTAATGTAAGGCAAACTATTTAATGTAACTTGGCTTTATTTTTTATATTGAATTAATGATCAATCAGTAATTATTTGATGTTTATTTCTTTTTTTTTGTTTCTTTATCCAATAATAAAGAACATTTTTTCACACCTCTGTAACCTCTGTAACTTGTTTTTACATTCCGGAAAGATATGTCAGCTAGCTGGAGAAGTCTGTAGCTAACTAGGACACAAGCCGTTCCGCCGCCTTCAAACACAGCTCCCAGTTCATTCATGTGAGACTACTCATCGATGAGGATGAACAAAAAGCAAACAAGAAAAGGTGGAGCAAAAAAAGTTGAGAAACTGCTGCTAAATTTCACCAGCTGTCCATGTGGTGAGTGAAATGTTTTATTTCTCACAGATCACTTTGAGGAGTCACACAAAGGGAGCGCCTGTGATCCCGCTAATACTCACCTCGATAATACAATAATTAAGAAATGATATATCTGAAAGAATGACATAAGGATTTTTGTGTAAGAAAATGTGTGATGTTGGGGTGTTGTGTGTTGGTGGTGGTACACTTTAAATGCCTCTTATTTAATGCCAGGTGGTTAGGTTTTATCACATCTCGCTATTTTAATAGCTGCTAATGACTTGCTGTGTCGCCTTTAACATGTTTTTGCCCATCACCTTGGCCGTTTCCCTTCTTTTTTCATCCTCCAGCTGTGTTAAAAAAGATGTTCAGTGTAGAGGAATTTCATAATATTTCAAGGGTCTCTAAGGTAACCATTTTACAGCATTAAACTTTTTTTGTTACCATCTACATATGGACAGTAAATATAGGCTGGAAAGGTAGTATACCAAACAGACCAAGGATGGAATGTGAGAGGTCTTCAGTGCTGCTGTTGTGTTGTTGTGTTACATGGTGGGACTATAATAAAAAAAAAAAAAAAAAAAAAAAAATGCAGCCTGTTTCTGATTGAACCATGAACCCAGCCACTGTGATGGAACAGTTAAACACGTGGCACACACTCTATCGGACACAGCCCGAGACAGTATTTTACATGTCATTATGCACTGCGCATATCTTGTCGCTCGGAGTTCAGAGAGATCTTGAGACAGGCTGTCTGTTTGAAGCATTTTGATGAAGGCAGCCTGGCCTGGGACAGCTGCTGTATCTCCAGGCTGATTTCTCTCATGATCATTTTCTCCAAAGCTGCAATGTCCAATGCTATTTAAAAGAACAAAAAAGAGAGAAAGAGAGACAAACCCACTTGCTGTTTTTTGTGGGTATCCAGGGAAACAAAGGGACGATCCAGAAGGTGCTCTTTGTAGGAGAGGGCGAAAAAGAAAAAAAAAAGAAAAAACAATCTTCTGTGTGTTTACTAAAAAGACCTTTATTCAGTTGGAATGTCCACATAGGAAAAGTTAAAATGAGGTAACATCAACGCATTCTAACCATTACAGCCTTTGTCAGTGAAATGCGGCCTTCCCTCTTTGAGAGACTAACTTCAAAGGCATATAGCAACACACTGGAGCTGTTTGGCACAGTCCTGAAGCTGGGATACAAACAGTCGTTTCTGTGAAGTAATAGCCTGGGCTTTTGAAGACAAATCGTGGCCCTGTGGTTGATGGGGAGGGAACCCTGGTTGTATGGCAAGTAGAGTTGCAAAGGCAACACACCCTTACAGTATGTGTTACGATCACATAGATTCAGACATACAGGTCTATTAACCTACAGTATATACTGTCTGAGTTAACAGGACAAGGCCTAAATCATGCAGCTGCTGAAAAATAGACAGGATTATTCTTGTGGTTTCAAAGGCACGTTGGCAGCATTTATGCTTTTGGGCTCTCTGATCCGATGGATTGTCACAGAGCAATCTGAATGCCTTGATTCACAATGAAAGTCTTGATTCTTAAAAGTGGACTAGAGCATTAAATGTGAACATAGACAGTGTGACTGTCCTAGTTGGAAAGCCTGTCACAGTCTTTAACAAACCAATAGAAACCACCCTGATAGTCCCTATATTCACATTACACAGGCAAACCAGCCATCACTGGCGGTCTCCACACAGTTGACCTAATATAAGAACAACAAACTGTTTTCACTGAGCCTCTGCACGGTACACTGTGATGGATTTCTCAAAGTGGATTATACCATTTGCTGATGACAAATCAGATTTGGCGAGATTCCCGCCATGAAATATTTTATTTGCATTTCAAGTATAATACGGTTCAAAAACTAGCATATGTCAATGGGGCTGTTTCTATAAGGTGCTGTCACACATGTATGTGTGAAAGCAAATCCCTGATATCCACAGTGTCTGCTTGTGGTAAATATTTACATACACAGCAGTAATTGAAATAAATTGTTTTGCTCTAGGTCCAAGGCCACCCCCATGTATGGCCATTAAAGGTTTTTTTTTCACATGATGACAACAACTCAAAACTTCAACACATTTTTCCTCAGTTGAGACACATGTAGGGCATGGAGTTTACATGTAGGCACACCGCTTTTCATAGTTTTTAGTATCTGTCTACACCCAAGAGAGCAAAACGAGGTCCTTTCACAGTACCTCTTGATCCGTGCTTCTGCATCCAATTTGATGCACTTACTGTTTTCGTATTTACGGAAACCTTTCCACAAAATAGGTCTGGAGGACATGCCCTTTGAGGCTGCCAGTGAATTTCGACAGAACTCAACTGTCACATTCCATATTCGCCATCATGTTCACCAGGCTCAGGTGGTGGCTGTGCTAGACCTTCACGTCGTGGGTTAAGGCCCCGGCCACACCCAGTCACAGTCATTGAGCAAAAAGTTATCTGTCTATAGGTTTGCCTGATTTGAAACTAATGTGCAAATTTATACATACGATTCTTGTGCAAATTTCTATTCCCATTCACTCCTTGAGCCTGCTCCTTCAATATTTATCACTTGACTATTGACCTATTCATCAGCCATTTGACAAGGATCTTTGTGTTTGCCTGCAGCCATTTGTATGAAAATGTATGAAATAGAGCTCCATGAATTAAGGACAGCATATATTGGAATATTGTTTATTTTAACTCAATTTGACATCATACATGTGGGATGATTACATGTGAAAAGGTGAGGAAACTCCACTACGGGCACAAAATCATACAATTCAAATCATATATCTCAAATCGGGATATAAATCTATGGAATATCGGCGGGTAGACTGCTCTGTATGTTTCCCAATACTCAATTCATTTAAAACCCATTAGTAGCAATTTAAAGCCTTTAATGCTTGTGCAGTGTGATACAGTTAACAGGAGGCTGGTTGTAAAATTCAGCATTAACCTTAAAGGAGGAACAATCCACCGTATGATGACCATTACAGTCTTAGTCACTTCAGATTTTACGCCAGTGTGTGCTGTGCTGAAAGCAAAGGAAACATTCAAAATATCACTTTATGTAATTACCGTTATTTTGTCAGGGTCATGGTTGCATGGTCCATGCCAGCATATATCTGTAATCATAGTATAGTTCACATGACGTGGGGGATCATATAATGATACAGAGATTTCTTCTTTGTCCACCTCTGAACTCCTGTCTAATCAGAAGAGATGAAATGGTTTTCCTCAAATCCTTCACCAAAGACTCAATGGCTGAATGAGGATAGCGCTTATGCACAAGGTAAGACAGTTTCATGGCTACCGTGAGGAATTAAGCCTTGGCAAAATGGGAGTTGAACACAAGGACATGAAATCATGCATGCTTGGTAGAAATTTTGTAATTTAACATGCAATTAACATGGATTTCAAAGCTTTGGTGCATATTCGTGGGATCCTGCCAAAATGCAGCAGCTTGATATGGTGGTGAGGATAATGGGTTTTTAAATTCATCAGGCGCTTTTTTTTTTTTTTTTTTACAAAATTCCATTTTCCCCTAATTACCAGCCATACCGATTCCATTAGATGGCAGTATTTCACCTGAACAGGTATGTTGTTGTGTTCAATATTGTGTCCTCCTTTGATATTGACCTTCCCTTTAATAGGAAACATTACTATAAAAGTGAGCATCCTGTGAATTATATTAGAACTTCAGCGTGGCAATACATCAATTTATATACCGGCTATAAAAGCTGTAATTTATATGTCTGTCTGTGCATTTTTTACAGTGCATACCCTTTTTCATAGCTTCAGCCATTTTATACTTTAGATACATTTCACCCAAATGCAATAATATTATGCTACCTCGTTTAAAACGCAATTATGTTTCGCCATGGAAAATAATCAGGGGATGCTGTGATTGGATGGAGATGGAGAACACCCGATCTGATTGGGCAGTTGCCACAATGTGCAATTTTTTGGGCATGTCTGAGGGGTCTCAGCTTGCACCATCTGTGCATGTTGTGTTCATCTGCAGTAAATCTTTGGCAATGGTTTAGGGTGCCCTGCTGCCTACCACTCACAACTGCTACTGCACACGGCATGTATCCACAGCATCAAATAAGATGCCATGCAAGAGATAGAAGTAGAATGTCAATTCTGACCAGCAAGCTTGATGAAGGTAGCGTTCACCCAGCCAACTCCTATCCACAGGCTAACTGCCATGCCCTGAATGGCACATGCTACTAAGGGGAGCTGCCTCTTCAAATGTGCAAGGAATATGGGAGGATACACACATACACACAGAGAGAGTGGAGAAGAAGCTTAAGCCATTCCCCTGACCTTCTCCAGAAGCTCCCTCTGGCCATGTAGCTTAGCAGTAACTGTTGCCGACAATAACAGTTGCCCAGCCACGCCCCATCATCACTGTTTGCCACCCACTGTTCCTGCATTAAGGAGAAATGCTCGAGGCTGATCTTTGGCAAGGCCTGTTATGACGCTCAAATTAGCAGCTACCCCAAGAGGTCTCCCTTGCCTTCTGGTTATAGCTAATCCTTGGTGGTTAAGTTGATGCCCATTGCCCACTGACAGGGCCAAGTGAGTTAATAACGGTAAATATTTAAGAGTGTATGGGCTGCCTAATAAGGTGCAATGTTTCATCTTGGTGAACTCTACTGCTGATACCTGGATATTTTGCTTCCTCTCTGCTGCTTGATTAACCACAGTCTACAATGTCCATACAGTCGATAAACAGAAATCCCCATCCAAGATCTTGCCACAGTCAATACTGATCAAATTCCTAGAGGACATTGCTTACATTGGATCTTCTCTCAGAATCTCTAGCAAACACCAATATTGCGCAAACACAGTGACTATAACAAGCTATGATGAACGCCTCCGACTGATATTGTGTTGTGGAATCCTGTGGCCAGATTGTCATCTATAGCTGATAATACTGCAATTGCTTGTACCTGTCACAGTCTGGATTCTGCTTAGATTAGTTTAGCTCTACGTTTGACGAAAGAAACAAAGTGGATTTGCTCTTAAGGCCAAGCTCCGGTTTCCCTGATGGAATCACCCACTTTTCCTTATGCTGTTTTTTTTTTATTATTATTGTGACTGCCTTCCCCACCCCATAGAGGAACTCACAAAGGGTAGAATATTACACCAGATGACTTTGTCTGTAATTTAATTTCACTTACACTTGCCTTATACCTTGTTGTTCCCACTGCTATCTGTGCTGTTATCTTTTTTTCTGTTTTTCTTTGACATCGGCTTTACACTGGATATTCTGCTCTTTTTCTGCAACATACAGTATTCTGTATGTTGTACAGAAATACACTTTACTTTTAAGGGCTGGATCAACTAACCGTACTGGCCGACAGGCAGATCAAGTCTGTCTGGCTCACACAGGTCCCTTGGTTGAGTGAGGACAAGTCACACTTCAGGTGATTGACGCCCCCAATGGTGCTTCCCATCTCTCTACTCTGCCGTCCTCTCCCTTGTGTCTCCCCTCTCTTTTCTGGCTCCTCTTTCCTCCTCCCCCACCCGCAGTTAAAACCGTCACTCTTGCCGCATGCTTTGCCATGCGGCGTTCTCGCTGCGTGAATCGAAGTTCTGCACTTCGGCGGAGGACCCCTTTTTCCTGTCCGCTTCCAAAAATAAACCCGGACAATATAATTACGCCTCCTTCTCTTAACTCCCCAGACTGCATGGTGCCAGATTATCGCAGCGCATCACGGCGTTCGGTAAGCACTTACCGGTGATCCTCGTTTCAGTTTTCTACTTACACGGCTCTGAAATGGGAAATTGCATCTGCACAATGTGTCTGCCGCAATGTTACCACTCAGCAGGTTAAAAGATCCAGAAGATTAGTGGCTCTTTCCTGCTACCCAGTGAATGGAAAGCATGGCTACTGACAGTGCAGATTGTCTCCTATGTATCTGAATTAATCTGAGCTCCTATAGCACTGTTGGTTCCCCTCCATTATCATTGTAAATCCTGGCTCTGGACAGCGAAAATGTTGAGTGTGCAGAGGCGAGATATCAGGGGTAAATGAGATCTTCCCTCTGCTGCGCTCTGGTAGGCGGGTGACTTGTTGCAGTGGCAGCAAGAGCGTTTACCTTGCAGTGAATGCAAACACTGCTGTTTGTCAGCGAATCCATTTGTGGTCACCGCCTCAGTGTGGAAGGTTACCTGACACAGGCTGGGCTGTGAGTGAAGAACTCTTCAACATGAAGCTGTGACAATGTCTGGATTCCCAGTGGATTTCAGTTGTCAGTGATATCACACCCCCTCCCCCACACAAACCCTTTTAAAGAACTCCATGCAGTCATTGATAATTGCCAAATATTTACTTTTTTTTGAGGAAGGACAAATTGGACAAGATGTCATTTAAAAAGGTGTCTGTTCTTATTTTGAAGGAGACAATGTGTTTAACTATGGTATACTTCAGTAGGAGGCCCACACAGATCAGTTGGCATGCAATAAGTGATGTGAATTGGAGGACTCAGAGTATTTTGAATGGATGTGTTGATATAATTAACTTGTTTGAAGCCAAAGTAATCGCATATAATTATGTCTAAACGATTTGCTACTTATGTAATTGATTTCTCTAATCATTATTTAAATCACTGCTAATAATTATTTTAATTAAAGCCTCATCCACTGTAGTTTGTGTGGGAGTGGGCTACAGTAGAGAAGAGTGTCATATTCATTAATGCAAGGCAAATGAGAAGTCAGGACTATAAAAGCAAGTATGACCAATATTTGCTTGACGTTCAAGCAACAGAAAGAAATCTCCATGGTTCATTGCAGAAGAAAGAGAGAATATGGGAGGAAATAGCAGATGGGTTGAAAGGTCGGCTATGATAACGATGCCATGCTGCGAATCGCAAAAGAACAATTCACAGGGTAAGGACCTCAGCTGTGGGGTTGTTTTAACATTTATTATGCAAAAAAGGTGCAATAGACCAGAGACAAAAATGGCAAAAAACCAGAAGTCTCTGGAGTTCTGACACAATTGGAATGGTAATAAAGCAATCCCTGGAGATCTGAGGTTCAGGTGGGTGGTGCTGGCTGCTGCAGGATTGGTATTATAAACTTTGGCATTGAGTGTAGGTTGATGGTGTGGTACTTTCCAATGCATCTCTCCCACTTTGGACCTGCTGCCGTAGGAGTTTACAGAGAGACTGAGGAAGAGGAGGGATGTGGAGTAGCAAACACACAGTGGTGGCAGGTTAGTCAGTGTTATTTGTCCTGCGGGGAATAAGGGAATGGGTGGAGTTAAGGAAGAAACCATAAAACTGCTCTCATCAACCTATATAAAAGTTAGCCTGTATTATTAGCTTGTAAAGTTATCTTAAATTAAAATTTTCCCCTGTACAGACATGGTTTGTTGAGTCTACTATAGCAATCACTAAAGTTTCCCAAAACAAATTTCACTAAAAACGCATGCACTTGCACTAGCAAAAGGAAATAGCCCATGTAAAGATTATACTTACAGGTCCTATGTCTGTAACATGATACCATAAATACGATACATTCGCTTCTTATAGATTCCGCTTTAGAAATCTGAACTTGAGTTTAGTTTGCTGTTGTTTCTTCTATTGTTTTCTTGGGTTTAATGATAATTGTCATCCTCAATTGTGAGACAAATTCATATGCCCTTGCCAACACCTGTTTTGCTTGTAACTGAAGAGCTTTGACATACACTTATTTTTTTATACAGGGCAAGATTAAATCTTTGATTATTTTTTCTGTTATGTGCAGAGTCATCTACCCATTTCCAGATGATCAAAATATTTCATGAGGGAGTAGCCTGAACAAGCTACCTGACAGGCTCATCCACTCCAAACCAATTTGCATGAATAACTGCTTTGATCACATGGCTGAAATGGGAGGTAGTCAAACTGCTGTCTTATTCCACAAGTTTTCAAACTCATTCTGGGACTGTACACATTTCGACTTGAGGCAGTTACTCAAATACCTGTTTAAGCCTTTCATTATTATCTATGAGTGTTTACCTGGATCACATGTACCCCCCACCACTATTTGAAATACCCCAGGGGTACTTGCAACTTTGGCCGAAAACCACCAGTCTTAGTTAATTAAAATAGATGTCAGACATGGTTTCAGAATTAACTGTAACTGAGAAAGTAGCCTTTCAAACTGCAATCTTCCAAGATGTACTTTCTTTTGGTACACCTTGCACAGCAAAGTGCATTTCAGATTCAAGATTACATCCCACGGCGGTAGCCCCAATAAAGGTGTTGTTACATCTGAGCGAACTTGAAAAGAACAGAATCAAAGTGAACTATTAATCTTTCATGAAGAGAGAAAATTAACATGTGCCCACAATAAATCAGACCGATAGCAGCGGCTGTGCTGCAATAATGACATTGAATAAGCAAATTCCTCGCTTTCATCTCAGATTTAGATATAAAAACAAAGGTTCTGAAAAAAAGAACTTGATTGAAAACAATGGTTATAGAAGCATCCTTTCAGTTTTAAGCAGTCTATGTTTACTCATTGAACATTTGTAAAACTATCAGTAGACTTTGGAGCACAGTCTGGAGCGGAATTATAATATCTAACAATATCGAATATAATTTATCTTTTAATGGTGTCAACTGATGATGCAAGTTAATCTCATTTTTTTAAGAAAGAGCATAACATTAAAACGCTCATTAATTTTTAATACGAAAGTAAAACTGCCACTGCTAATAATAACATAACTCCCCTATCCATAAATGGTACATTTACATAGTTGTACATTTTCTTCTTGTTAGGAACAGTTTAATCTTGCTCTGAAAATGGAGCTCATTTTAGTGTCCTTTGAGTAGACCATATAAAGATTTTACAAAGATTGCTGGGGTTCCACTCTTCTCACTCAGTCTGTGAAATTTTTGAAATTTGCAATGAACTTACAGAAGTGTACACAAGCAGCATTTGTGAGAGCTTTTCTCCAGACTGCACTCTCCAGTAATTGTGTGGCCTTGGGATTGAAATGCGTTAAGACCCTACAAACACATCTCCTTAGAAACAACTACCTAAGTAATTCATTGAAACTTTCTTTTAAAATAAAAAACTAGAATAAAAAGACGTTGAGTCTTGCAAGGCCAAATGGTCCTGGTTATTCCTGGTACTGCAGGCGTCTCCTAAGCAGCCGAGCACTTTGGACAGCAGCTGCTCAGCGCCGTAAACCAGAAGCCTCTTTACTCCACTTAAACAGCATCCATCAGCAGAAACCGCAGCACACTTGTCCATACAATGCCTGGAATTGTTCTTGCCCATCACAATATGAGTAGCCAGACTCACGCTGGACTTACCTTCCCACCATTCTTTTGTATACCCCTATATGTCCGGTGTCATGCTTCTCGGACATTAACGCCAGCTCATCAAAAGGCTAAAATTCCCACTTAATCTCAGGAACTGGCTCTATCCATGCAAATAAAACAGATCAGAACAGAACATAACTCCAGTCATCCCCTCTCCTATGAAGCCAGGTGTTAATAGCGTGTGTAATGCATACTTTCCCCCTCACAACAGGCTCAAACCTCTTACCAATACAGCCTGCTGCCACTCGAGGGCATAACTCGAAGATTAGGGCTAATGGCCCCAAAAGCAATTATTATAGTTTTTATTTTGCTCTGCAATATGTCTCACGTGTAAACGGGCTTTGACCTCAGCATGCAGTGCTAAATGATGAACTCCCAAGCAATGCAGAAGATGGCTGAAATAATTTACCACATATTAAGATTGAAATTTCAGGCTACCAAATGACTTGGGGAGTTATTACAGCTAATAGCTTTACCAGGTAATGTATATTCATAAAGGCATGTTTCTTCTCCTCTTTCTTTCTTTTCTTTTTTTGTTTGGGTGTCCTTCACATCACACAGCCCTCAAGCAATGCTTTGCATAGACACAAAATAACAAGCACCCCCACCAATATTACAGCCAGGCCCTCACACTAGTAATAGGCCATCCCTTGCCCCAGTGTCTTACCTAATTGGACCACTCCTTTATTCTTGTCTGCCTTCCAACCATGCCATGGATTTCAACTCCCGTGAGCACTTGAATTCCTGTTAAAAACAATCCCTTGGTCTAATATGGATTGATAACATTTTCGTGTACACACAAAGCAAACAATGAACACACCGATCATAGTTTCTAGCTTAATAAAGGACCTTAAAAAATAAATACTTTCATGCAATTCAGATGTTCCTTGCATTTGATTTCAGACAGTAAAACAATCCCACACAAAGAGTTGGTGGCCATTCAAGCATTAAATTGTACAAAAAGTGAGGACCTGGGCTTTGGGACCTTGTGCAAAAAAAAAAAAGAGTAGCATGCAAAAACGTTTTACTTCAACCATAAAGCCTCCATTTCCCATTGTTCCTGCATGCTGAATGGGACATGAGTGAAAAGCACTGGACTAAGGGAGGGATGTGGCTCTCTGTAATTACATACACATTTCACATCCTCCAGTCCCTTTGTGATGTTGCATGTTCTAGGTGTTATCACAGCATTTCAGATGATCTTCTCCCTGTTACCTACTGTTGTAATCAAAAAGCTTAATCAGTGTGTTTCTTTTTACCTGGAATCATTTTTTGTTAATCAAACCCTTGGTCTGGCAACCCAGCTCCTGTAGCACAGCAGTTCCGAATATTTTCTTGGCCTAAATGGCAAAACATTGACTACTGGAGCACCTTAACACTTTCTTTCATTTTGCCTAATGATGAACGAATTATGAAATTATGGTTGGGACCGAACAAATATCAAAACCATCACAGACATCCAGATACCAGGGTTTACTGTCTTTGACTCTAGAGTCTAGACCATGGTCAAACATTACACATAATGCATGGTCTAATGAAGCAATAAGTCTTAACAGAAGAGATCTCAAAAACAATAATTATAACAAAAGCAATTAAAAAGCTCAGTTATGAGTTATGTTAACCTACTGCCACTAAGAGATGGGTTGAATGATCCGTAACTGTTTTCTGGATTTCAAAGCATCCATTGGGAGCAAAGTCATTAGATAAGTAATGTGCTTTGTTTGTATCCCCCCCCCCCCCCCCATCCTTTAAGGCCGATGCTGTTACACTGTGATCAGTGCATCTCTGTCAGGGAATGAACTTCTACCTTGTTGCCTGTTTAAAGTGCCAACATGTTCTTTAAAGCAGCCCCTCCGGTTGGGATGGGTGGGTGTGTGTGTGTGCATGTGTGTGTGTGTGTGTGTGTGTGTGGGGGGGGGTGCCAGGGGGACGCATAGATGTTGTTTTATCGTGATCACCTCGGAACAAAGTGGAGGCTGGAAAGCCCCTGACCTCGCCGTCAGAGTCTGTCATAAATCGAAATGCCACGGAGTCTATGTTTCAGTGATACCCCGCATGTCCGCTGGGTGCAAAAACAGCACTCGGGCTTTCGAAAAGAAAATGAATGACTGGAAGGGGAAAAAACGAAGGGAAAAACAGTCTTATAGGGATAAAATGATGGTGGCCGTGTGTGTGTGTGTGTGTGTGTGTGTTGGGGAGAGCATGCTGGTAATGTTAAAATCAATGTGTTGGCCTCTAACATACTGCATAGTTATTTACTCCGGAAAGAAAAAAGAAAAAAACTCATGTACAACAAGAGTGTTCCCACCACAAACGATTACCATACCCTAATACAATCAGATAAAGTATCATCTTAACTCGTCTTCAATTAAGCATAGCTGACAGCATTCAGACTCTTCATGAATATGTTTAACATGTAGTCAAGCAAATAAACAAATAGTAGATTGTAGAGAATGATGAGAAACAGGAAGAGAAAAGGAGCTATACCTGACAGGTGTGAGCAAACATGGAGTGCACTGTGGTGAACCCTGTCCATCGCTGTAAGAGCTGCTGGAGAAAGCTGCCTGCTGACTGATCGCCCTCCGTGTGTTCACTGATTAATTTATTTATTTCCGTGACAGCTGTTTCGACTTCCAGAGTCTCTGTTTGCATTCCACAAAACATGAACGTATTTCATATCAGAACACACCACCACATAAACACAATAACTTCACATAAACCACGCAACCCGAGGGCTTTGTCACAAGATCTCGCATAAATGCAATATCAATCGTACATTATGGGCCTGAATGGCTAAAAATACTTGGAAAAAAGGTTAAACAAAGCGTGACTGTCATAAGTAAAGGAATATTAAGAGATACACTGCAATGTACCATGGGAAATTAGTGTTTGAGAATTTAATGCATCTAGATATGGATAAGTTAAAGCCTTGCTTTTGTTTTTAGTGCTAAAAATTGAGTGTTGACAGTCAGAGGGCAGCTGTGTGAATTTGCCATGTGGTATAACCCTACGGTTTGTGAAAGATTACTACTGATATATTCAGAAAGACAAGGTTGGGTGTGCATCCTACTGTTTTAAGTGATTGACACCTATTTGTACCTCCCGGCAGAGACCTGTTAAATGCAAGCTGGAGTTATTGTTGAGACCATCAATATTCTGAAACTGGAGCTTTGCAGCTTCGCTGGCAACATTTCCTTTGCTGAGCCAGTCTTTCTTTCGAATTCAGACAGTTCATCCCCATTGCTGAGTGAGGAAAGTGAGCATCTTATAATTTTGTCAGACATTGACAAAGTTATGTTCATAAGCATTCTGTGGTTAAAGAACGGCTGATGCCCCCACCCCATGTCATTTTATTTTCAAGTTTTTAGTCAATACTAAAATATGTCAGTAAATGAGGCTGGGGGTATAATATTAGTACAAGATTACCATCAAATCAAACAATACTTTAATTTGTCTTAATCAACAACATTTTGCTATTTTCCATTTCTCTCTTAAAGGTTGACATGAGAAAGGTTTATTTCTTCATCCTTGATTATTTCAATTCCTTTGAATTAAATTCAAAGTCACAGCTCTTAGTGCAAAAAAAAAAAAATGCAGAAAGATCATGAAAAAAAAATCAATTTCAGATTGTCTCAAAATACTGTATATCTACTTCTGAGAAAAAGTCTTGTCTGTACAAGTACAAAAGTCCTTTGCACTTATGAAACAATTGGATGGTCTACAGATAGTAAAGGTTATTAATTATAATTATATTATATTATCCCAAAAATTTTTTAACATCACCCCCGTAACTACAGTTGCTTCAAGGACCTATTGTCATACAGTCTTTTTACTTTCTTTACTTGGGAAAAACTGCATGTGGTTAAAAGCTGAGACTAAAACATGGTCTTTTACAAACAAATATTAATATTTTGCTATATATACTTCCTATTTGCTTTCTATCAGATGCTTAGGATACATACACTTAATATTAAATCAAAACAGAGCAGTAACAATTCATTTTATTTGAATATTAATTATATGTGATTATTTTAAAATGAATTTCCTCACTTAACTCATTGGTACAATAACAGGGGCTGTTGTCTCTGCATTTACTTTTTCACATCTGCAGATTTTATTATTAATTATTATTTTTTCTTTTGTAAAGCGTAAGCCATTTCTCAAGATCGGTGTTCCATAATTATTACATGGGAAATCTGTTGCGGGTCCTCGGAAACGCAACTCCAAAAGATCAGGCGACGCGGCGCTGCCTCTACCGATGACTTCCCTCCCCGAGGCGATGTTCGGGCATACTGGGGACAGAGCCATCACTAATTACGCGGCTGGTATCGTTTCTGGTGGCGCGCTGAGACTGTGCCCCCCCCACTGCCGGCCTCCCAACACCGGCCCTATCAATCAGCCTCCCAAAACCATGCAGATGCTGCTCCTCCATTATTCAGACAGCTGGGGAGTTCCTCACCTGCGATGCGTTCCAGACACATGCGTGCGAATCATTAAAGTCAATCTGCCGCCGTAAATGGGCCACTCCAGAAGACCAAACTTGGCTGTCAAGCGAGACTCTGGTTAAAATAGAATAGCAGAGCAGCTGTCCGACTTGTTCATTCTCTCTGTGAGGAGGGTTTTTTGGGTCAAACTCAAGATGGTTCTGCAACTTTGTTTGGTGGGAGACTTAAAACTGGGAGAACTGAGATGTAGTTTCTGTGGTAAAAAAAAAAATGTTGTGCAGTGCCTGTTGAAATATTTTTCCAAACAAAAAATGGCCAAGGTACTGCGTACAATGATTTGCTGTAATAGTTTTTGACCTCAACCTGATGGTGGGGCCCTTTCCTGTATGTGTAAAAATGAAACATATGTTCAGCCAACATGGAAAGTTTTGTAACTCCTATCATCTTTTAAGCGGAGCTCAGGTTAACCACTTGCATTTGACATACTTTCTACTCTGAAACCTCCTTTGGATATGAAATGAACAAGGGAGTGGAATTCAGTCAAAGTAAACATCAAGACCAGCTGCTTTTTGCTGAATTTACTTTGACAGCATTTAAAAAGCCTCGATATCTGCATTTACCTGGTACACAATTCAGGGAAAGCAACATTCTCCTGAAATAAAGGAAGCGATGCTTGCTGTCACATTGCACCTAATAAAGCATAGCTTTGTTTTCTTGCTTGGGTAGTGACAGCTTTATAAGCTATATGAGGGAGTGTATACAAAATTGTTATTACAAACTGTCTTGCATAATGTGGACCTCTGTAAGCTTGCATCTTTTTTTCCCATAAATCATGATGAACAAAACAATTAAGTATGCCTGTTCTTGGATGGATTTTATCTTCATGTAGATGCTCATTTTGCATGTTATATAATCAAGTGCTGACAAATCGCGCTGTTTTCATTTTAATTGTACCGGCAGCATTCAGCATTTCATTGACTGCCATGAACCCAGATTAGCTCCTAACAGCTGAAGCTTTGCTTCATACAAACACTTTAATTGCAGTGGATGTGTTTATTTGTAAATAACGGGAATCATTTGCATATGCCTTCCATATGATTGTTATAAGCAATGTCTTACTTGGTGGGATGGTTTAGCAGTAACAGCTTGCATCCTAAGAGGAAGCAGTTGGTTTTTGTTTTGCTTTGAATGCGTTTCATTTAATCGTTGAATGTCGTTCAGTAAAAATAGATATTTCCACATTTTTACACTATTACACAGTTTTACCACATTTCTACAAACCGTAATAGGCATTTGTTCATACCTGAGTGAATGCAGCAGGGTTCCTTTCCTGCGTGCTCTAGTAAAATCTATCCATACATAAGTATAGTATATAAGTATAGTATATTTTATGTATGGATAGAATACAGTGATCTTGCATCGGGGTGGTGACCTATGGCTACCCTGGCCATTGTGTGTCACGAACTGAAGTTATCTCAATGCAACACGGCTCTATATATGATTTGGATGACCAGTGCACAGTAAAGTGTCTGGGAAACCCTGACGTTGAAGTTCCTTACCCTCCTGCAACAAATGGCACAGTCCTTTCTTTCTTGTGGCAATCTTGGCATCGTGGTTCAGCCAAAACTAACGCAAGGTTTCCCCAGCTCCCATATTCACAGGTGCAGAAAGATAACAATCACCACAATCACATCTGCCTGCAAATCATTCAACCATATAAAAGTGCTGGAGGCAAAACGTTAGTTTGTGTGCCTCACAGTACACAATTTTACTACCGCATTTTAAAAACGATTATAGTAATTATAGTAATAACTGCGTCTGCTTGATTCAGTAACCAGGCAGTCATAGTACATTTTTTTCTTGGCCATCCTACCGGCATTTGCTGCATTGTGAGATCTGAGAATTCAGTTCATGATGTTTGAGACTCCAAATCTGACAATGGGAAAACAATTTTGTTGAAAATTGAGTTGAAAATGTGTTTTTTTTTTTAATCTATTCAGTTGTGTGACATACGTCCATCTCCTGGGTTGGGTCAGCTCTGTGTTTCCTGCTTCCTGCAGTAATTGCCTCACTTTTGCACACATAAAAAAACCTTTTTCAAAACATTGTAATCCTAAGTTACCTTGGTTGGGTGTAGCATGGTCTTGTGGGTATGTAATGTGCTCAGGGAATTTAACATTTGGGGGGAGGGGGACATTATAGGTAGTAGTCATGAATAAGTCAGGTGGATCCCTGGCCTAGAAACAGAGCTGCCTTTTGGAGTTAGGCAGAGCGGAGTCCTTACAGGTAATGTATTCATTTCCGTTCAGTTAAAGGGAGGGTCAGGACTTCCATTATTACAGTGGGGTAAAACGGTCACTTTGGTAGGGGGTAACTGACTAATTGGGAACACAGCTCACAAAGAATTTCTTTGGCCTGGGTAGGGCTGCTTTCCATCCAGTAAGCCAATTTTAAACCATGATCTCTTTTACGGCTGTCCAAAGACAGTGAAGTGAAATCATGTGTGCCAAATAGATGTCACACAAGCGCCAGAAATTTGCATGGATTTTAGCAGGTCGTCATGGATGTCACTCATCAAATGAGGAGTAAACACTAAGTGGTAACTGACAAGTTGCATGGGTAAATGATTACACTATAGAGACGTACACATATGATACAGAAGATTTTTATCATATGCCTTAGACCATGTCTTTTTATCATCTAATATAAACTATTGTAGATTTTGGATTGAAACACCTCAGATTTATCCCTAATTCCTTATCCCTGTCACATTACCCAATTAGTTTTACTCCATCCTCCTAAGTGTAATATTACTGAAGCAGAAAATGGCAGAATTGTGTGTGTGTGTGTGTGTGCATGTGTGCGTGTGTGTGTCTGTGTGAAGAAAATTCATCATAAAGCGCTTGAATAGATCCATAGCTAAAAGTGTTATAAAAGTGCCTTATAGTCTGCCGAGCACCACAAAAGTTTTAATGCAGATTTGAATAGTGAATCCTGCTCAAATAAATTGCTTTGCATTCTCAAAAGACCCCTGCATTTATGTCAGCTGTAACCAGTTGAGCGGTACAAAAACCTCAAGTTTCAGAAGTTCAAGGTTCGTTCCCATCCTTGAAGTTAAAAAACAGCAACAAAACACATCTTGTGGAGGCCAAACGATCACATTATGACTGTAAACATTCGTGAAAGGGGAAAATGAAGAGGTTCTGATGTGCTTGGCCTCGCTTTGCTGCTCTCCACTTTTACACTTCTCCATCTGAATTATTTAAATATATCATTATGGCCTTCTACTCCTCTTTGAGACCTCTCCTTGACTCAAGTTTGTGCAGTCTGCGTTGCACTCCAGGGGCGTCTTGAAAGAGGCTATGGCTCTGCGCCTTAAATGCATTACGACATAAGAGACTGGTGCTGGATCCGCGCCTTGGTCAAGGAGCAATGGCACAGAAAATGAAAGGCATAAGTCTCTACAAACTGCAAAAGTGCAAATACAAATAAACGTGTTTCTAATGTGTTTGATACACAGCTGAAAAAAATCTGTTAAAACCTCAAACACTGCTTTACTCTGTTTGCTCATGAACTCATACATATCTCATCTTCTGAACACTTTCATTCCAACGTGGTTCTTGTAACCAAATCCATCTAAAGCTACTTCAGGTGTCTTGAGTCTGCCCCTTGTAATCCAGGAATTATGGGATACAGTTGACTTGATCTCCTACCCCACAGTGCTATCCAAATGACACAGGATAACTGGGGAAAGCTAAAAAAAAAAAATCTGGGTGAGATTCAATTTCATAGAGGCTTGAAATGTTTAATCTAGATACATATTTAAAAACAGAAAGTGTTTGGATTTCCTTTTTAAAAAGAGACTACTCAATACTAAATTAAAGCTTTCATTGGATCTCACATGCCTTATTCTTTGTCACTTATACATTTCTATGCTTATGAAATCCAGGATGCATAAAAACAGGACAACAGATTACATATCATCTGATTTTATCAATATTTCAATTTTCAGTTAAAGTGAATTTTTGATTTACTAATCTCAGCTACTGTGAGTACATTTGTTTAAAACATGGTTTAATTTTCTATCAAATGGTGGAATTTCAAAGAGAGCCACCGCTTGGGAGCTGCAGTGCTCGACTGCTGGACACTTTTAAACAATGTGGCTTCCTAAGCACGGTGAATTAATGTTAATAACAGGCAACCGCTCTGATGTCACTCATCTGAACCACCTTCCGTGAATGAATGGAGCTTCAGCCATTTTGGATCTGAGGGGGATAGGCTGCAGCTGTCCTTGAGCTTCTGATCATTTGTAGATGCCACTTGCCAAAAAAAAAAAAAGAAGAACCCTTATATACAGATGTCTGGTGGCGGTACAGTGGTGCAATGGGCAGTGCTGTCATTTCATGGCTACAGAAATCTATATAAAGAAAAATCTATATAAGATGAGACAGCATTAGAGCCCTGGATGGGTCCAACCAATCACTCTTCCTCAAATCTGAATGATTTAAATTTGAGTGAATATGTACATAATTTAAGCAATTTTTGCCCAAGACTGCTGACTGGCTGTTGAGCAAATAATTGTTTTCAGTTTTTACAAAAACATATTCTTTTCAAAATAAAGTACCCTTCAGTATAAATATTACAATTACCCACAATTAGTGCCAGACTGCGGTAGATTAGTGGGAGACTTTTCACAATTTTAGTGTTTTTTTTTTTTTATTTATGTGAAAAGGAAAATATTTCAAGCCTTTTGTGTCAGGGCTCTTCACACTGTGTTACCCACGCAGACAAGCTCAAAATATCACCAAATATGAGCCTTCCGGATTGCTGTGCATCACCGCATAATGAAAATAATGGTATAGAAATCATCAAAGACCAAGTGTCGCGGAGGTGACACTGTGTCAGTGAACTCTGAAAAGTAACTGCCTTGAGTCTCTTTCGATAATGTCACCCCCCCTCCCCCCCCACCCGTTGTGGGGAAAAAAAATCAAAATACAAAGCGCTGTTCACTCAGAATTCTAGGCCAGCTGTTATATTTTATATAGCTCCAGTGCAAAAAAAAAAAGAATTCCCTGTGAGGAGCAGGCACACTGAATCTCCCACATTGAACATGTAATGTTTCACCTTTGAGGAAGATCAGCGGGAGTCCACTACAAGGCAGGCTGCTGTTTTGCAATAAGTCCGTCTCGGCTGACCGCAAATGTCATCTGGGTGCCCTTTCCGCTGAGCCCCGGCTGACTTCGGCTGGCATTCTCGCTGCCTTTTCAACCGCGTTCTCTATTGACCACAGATCGCAGTGGAGTGGGGGGGAGCTGGCACCCGCGTGGATATTTGAAACTGCTCCCCGCCTGCCTCTTGTAGACTGATATTAATTGACGGAGGACTATGGGACCGCCGACATATCGACCTCGGAAACCACCCTGTGGTGTAATGGATATGGTGCGCCTTTTTGTGTGCAAACTATGTGAACTCGCAGTGTCAACACTGCTCACATTCATCGTTGTCATCTCTGAGGTGGAATCACTAACAGCTGCAACATCCACATATTTAAGCCCCAGCTATGCATTTTACATGGCGAAAACAACACACTTTGTTATTTTATGCCTGTATAATTTATTAGGAAGTAGCAAATACTGTACTATATGTACCTTTGTTAATATGTTTTGAATACATCACATGGCAATCATTGCTGTATTTGTAACACATGCAACACAATATTTTGACACACACAGTAGCCTTCTTTTTAAAATTCATATTTCGCACAAAATGTCATGAAATACTTTTTTAATGAGGGTTAGACACAGGACACCTTCCCAACAGATTAACATTATTAATTAATAAAGTTCACAGTAACCGACATTCAGTCAGTTTTGCCCTCCATCTGGCATTCATGGATTTCGAAGGCAGCTGTATCAAACTACCTATATATCAAGACCTCCAGTTTACAAAAAGATTTTCCCCGTGTCTTGTCGGTTTTATAACAACCACAGTCAGGGAGGCCACCAGAAAAGAAATGAATAATTTCCACGTATCAATTGCAAATCTTGACCTTCAGTTATGATTCACTACAGGCTTTTGAGAAAATGAAAAAATCACTTAAAATCCCATTTCAAAGTGATAACCTCCAGAATACTTTATTATCTCAAATCTGACAAAAATGGTAGTCCAAAGTTTAATACGTTAAACTTTCCCACTTGATTATTATTATTATTATTATTATTATTACTATTACTATTATTATTGAAGCTACCACTGCAATCAGAAACTGGCATTTCAGTTATGGACCTGATATTGATCTAATAAAGCAGTGCAGTGCACCTTTGCCTACAGCCTCAAGCTGTTATTAAAATGTTATATAAATGTCCATCTGGATAATCTCTTTTCCCCATCTTTTTCTTCCACACCTATTAAATGTACATGGATTGCTTAACCATAAAGGTAAACTGTGAACTTGTAGATTTTTACAAAGAAAGGGGGGCTTGCAGACAAAAGCCCCTTTCAGACATGCACTGCAACCCTGAACTTACCTAGACATTACCCGGAGGAGCTTATGTGAGAACACAAATGTCCGAATCAGTTGGACCGGACATTAAACGGACTTTACCCTGCCAGCTCCCTAGTACAAAGTCCGTCTAATGTCTGACTGAGTCCATGTGTGAATAGAAAAGGTCATTGTCCGGAGAACTCATAGTGAGCAAGTGGCCTGTTGATGATGTTTCCATCATGCGACTGGCGCGAAACCGGAAGAATACAAACATCCGAGGGTGGAGAGGAAAGGTCATTTATACATGTAGTATGATACACGTAGTATTGATATCAACACAAAAACAGTCATCATTACGGATGAATCAGTAGCCTTGTCCGCCATCTTCGATGTGCTGTAAACAAAACACTGTGATTTCCGCAGCGTACTTTTTGCGTCACGTCCTGCCTCCTGTACGCTCTACCCAGGCACCACCCCTCGCCTAAACCAAACGGAGTATTTCCAGTAGGTGAGAACACATCTGACACAGACAATCTCCTGTTGCGTGCTACATGTGTGAAAGGGCCGAAAATCAGGTCCGAAAATGTCCTGACCTGATTCTCCGGACAATGCCCGGAGTTCATATGAGAAAACGGCTAAAGTGGCAGTCTTTACAAAATATTTGAATACCATTACAGCCTAACAAATCCAATTCCAGATTACTTGTTTTGGGATCACTGATCTTTGTCCTCTTGGCAACAAAGCCAAGTAAATGAAAAAGTGCTGCCCAGTTCAATTAATTGAATCTGCTTATCAATGACCAAACTGGCCAGCTCCAGTAAAAATGCTATAAATCGTCCATTTAATTACATTCTGTACTCCCTGTTCACATATCCACAACAGCACTGAGTAAGTCTCGTCTAGATAGCAAGTAAGCAGAATGCATGGATGTAAGTGTGAGCATAGTTAGGCTAAATACTAAAGGTGAAATACAAAAATGAAAAAATAATTTTTAATCCCACAAGGAAAATGGCATACTTTCCACAGCAGAATTGCTATTGGAAAGTAATGCCCTCAGCACATGTTGGTAAATCCAGTACCAATGGAATGGAATGATTTACACCGTGCATTAAGAGGAGGACCCAATGGTTGTAAGAGAAGACAGCTGGCCGTGCAAACATGATGATGACACAACATGCTCGTGGAAAACAAAGTTGGATTCTCTCTAATGTACGTTCAGGGAATCCCCCGGAGGGAGTGAAACAATAGCCCCTGTCCTGGTTGTAACCCGGAGAGAAGCAACACTAATGTTCATGTGAGGCCGTGGGTATGTGGATGTCTCTTAAGTGATGTTGATGATTACACGGACAGTCACAATGAGAGTTAGTCAATGCAGAATTCAGGTGAGTAGAATGAACTCAGCCGGGCATGTGACAATAATGAGAGAGGACAGAGGAAATGGAGGCACATCCGTCTTCCGTCTTATAACTACTGCTTCTCCCCTTCTCTTTCCTACCACCCCCACGGGCATCCTCACAAAGACCGCCAATCAGATACATCAACGTATCAACATGCAATATGCTGTGTCAAAATAAAAGAACCTCAACAAAAGCCTCACATAAAGATAAACAGATGTAATCCCTGGAACATACTAGAAAAGTTTAGCTGATACAGGTGTAGGCTTGTGTAGATTACTGCTGTTAAGGAGAGTTGTTAGACCCTATGTTTACACCAAAACAGCATCTGTGGTGTTTTAGTGCCATTTCTCATCTCAATGCTCAATCAAAGCCTTTTGTTTTACTGTGACTTTGATTAATGACAAATACTCACAATGAAGTCTGTTGAAGAGGAATTTGTCTTTACTTTAAAATGCCCGCAAAGACAGAACCCCCAACATAAGACCATTATGTATTTATAAAACTGCAGTGCACACAAGCATTGCAATGGATTCAGCAATATTTCGGGCACCATTATAAATGATACCCAGCTGGTGTCGGTCTTTAGCTTGATAGCAGTAAAAAGCTGCCATGGGCTAAAATGCATTGCTATCTGGTTTTAATCTACTATCCAGGGTTTATGAGTCAGCACCTCTGGTTACACATGTAGCTGACAACGTAATGAAGAGATCGTTACTTACTCCAGTTCAGATTAAACTCTAGCCTCCCTGACATAGCCTTCATGACTTGGGAGGGGATCTTAAACAATTTAATAATAGTAGGTGTTCTTTATTCAATTTTGTGTTCACTCACACTATACATAATGGTAATATAACGCATTGGGGAGCAACATGCTTGCAAGCTTGCAGGGTTGCATGGGCCCCCATCTGCTCAGCCTATGAGGCAGGTGCTTAAAGTCATTGAATCAATCCAGTTGTATAAATGGATAATACCAGTTATTTTACCCGCTTATGTTTAAAATGGAACTTGAAAAAGTCATAGATATATCTTTTAAATATATGTCTCTGATAAAGGTGTCTATAAAGCAAATTAATTATATCCCTCCTCCAATGATACAGCATGTGTACATGTTTCACAAGATGAAAAGCAATGCATTCCTGAGTAAGAACAGTTCTGAATGCTTGTGTCACACAACACTCAACTATTACAAGAGAGTAACTCCTGTGTTACTTAAGTTCAGTAAAACTGTATAAAATCATCATAAATAAAGAATCCTTAAATCCTTAAAATCAAGAATAGGAGCAGACATGCTGCTAATTTGTACAAAATGCATGTCAACCTATGTGTACAGGCATGTCTACATTACAATGAGTGATTTTTAGATGTGTTAATTGTCTATTGCGATATTGTTACTATTATGAAACAATATGAAAATAATGTAGTCAATCTGCTTTGAAGAAAATTTCTTTTAATATATATATCAGCTATAAATGTGATAAATATATCTAGGCATTATTACCTTTAAGAGGAATATTCTAAATTATTATATACTATTATTACTAAGACTTAGAGAAACAATATATCTTACACAATGTATTTACTGCTGGCAGTTCCATCCATGATTTCTGCAAAACTGTGGCTGTTTCCACAGTTATCAGCAGAAGCCTCAAATCCATGAGAAGACAAAAGGAGAAAGCCTGCCTACTGTAGGAGCACTGACATTTTGAAAACTTTCCTGATCTTGATTACTTCAACTGAACAAAATGCCATTCATGAACTCAAAATGTCACCACTTGATGTTACATGATTTCACCTGCCTTGGGAATGTGGGACACGTTCATACTTTTTTTTTCCTCTTTGATGTGGCAATATTACCCATCTTCTCCTTGTGACACACTTGGGAACAATCACTTCATCCATGTTAAACGGAGATCTTCCTTGACTACCGAGCATCAAAAAAGTATCTATTAATGCAAGCCAGTTCTGAAATTAAAGTGTGCTGATTTTTGATGAGAACTTATTAACATTTATGACTTGTGGAAAGCAAAGAGTGGGACTGATGTGTATTACATTTTGTTGTACAAAACAGAGCAGTCAGTGGGGAGGCTCTGGTGTGTGTGCTTTGGGCGGGAGTGTTGAATTGACCTCTAGCTCCTGTACTGACCTCTACTTGCATTTGATGTTGACAGCCTGACTGCAGGGCTGACTCCACTGATGCACTCCCCTGACGTCACCTGCCGCGTCCATCTTGTGTTTCTTCAAATTGCGCCCTCATATGCTACTACCCCCTCAGTTTTGTAGTAGGCTGCCTTCTTGATGACACATATTAATCAGCGTAACAACTCTCTGCGTCTGCTTAATAAAAGTCTTGTGCACCTGGTACAAGAGCTTTCAGAATTTCCCTAATGACAGCCTCATGAATTTGCTGCAGACATAAGTGATACGCTTCTTTCTGTGCTCAAGATAGAATTCCCCAAACTCTAACCTGCATGTTCTTGCAAAAGAGATTTATTCTCCAATGTGCTTTTTCCCAGCGGGGGTTGATTTCTGCAGGGCCCTGCACAGTTCCTTTTATAGGACACATTTAACAACCAAGCATCGATAATACACTGCAATAAATCTGGACAGCGGAGCAAAAACTAATGTTGCAGGGCTCAGCGATAACCTGTGAACTGTGAAGAGATTTCGCTTAAGTTTCCCTACTAACCTGGAGGGGGAAGTAATCACTTAGCAGCACATATGTGCGCTTATCACAAGTGCACGATGAGGTAAAATACCGTATAAAAGAGGTTTAAGCCAAGTGTTGTGATGGTAGTCATGAACAATGTAGTCCCTTTGCAATAATAACTATTCAATGTCAATCTGCACTAGGCTCTCTCTCATGCTGATACTATGCATGTATGAAATGAATGATATTTAAAGTCTCTGCCTCTGAAGAGACGGATGACAAAATGGAGGGATTCACTCAAGCGCCGCACATCAATGAATCCGAGTCAATGATCATTACCATTAAAGAGTCTCATGGAAAACGGTCAATGGACGGAAATTAAATTAAAACAGCTCTGAAAAGGGTTGCAAATCAGCTGAGAAACATCCTTTGTGGAGCAAATTCAAGGAATCAGCCGAGTGATGATCCAGGGGGCTGCGATTGTTTAAATCAAAGAGATTCTCCAAAAAAAAAAAAAAAAAGAACCGATATCAAGGAGAATAATGTTGCACTTGATCTGAGAGACGATGCGTGGATAATGATACCAACAAAGCCCGAGAAACAGATGTTACTGTCCTGCCCACTCCATCTCTGGGCTGTTGAAAATTAAGAAGGCCTTGTTCTCGTCGGCCGGGAAGAGGGGCACTTGGATGTGGAATGGAAATTTGTCTTTGATGAGACGAACCTGCCGATTTCAGTTCTCTGCAGGGGTTTTTGCATCAGAGTAAAGGTGTCCTGGCTGTGAAGCAGCAAGGAGTCAAGCTTCTCGAATAGGGGCATGGTAATACATAAACACACCGCGCCGTTTTCCTCCATGCTGCAGACTCGGATGTTTTTTCAGTCTGAAAACCATGGCTGTGGGAACTAAATGGTTAATCGGCGCATTGTGAATAATCTCTGCGTCGCTTCAGCATAACTTTGCCTTCTGCGTGAGACTGTGACAAACTCTTCCCTAGCTGAGCACGAAAAACAATTACAATTGATTGACTGACTGGAGATCTCCACGACTCACTGTGCAACCCGTAGCAAATCACTTTGCGTGTTAATTAAATCTCTGATGCCAGCTGTAGACAAATCTATTGGATTCACTAAACCAGGGGTAAACATGTAGCATTGCACCTGGAAGTGGGCTTTTAAAATTCCACAATCAGTGGTATCAGCTAAATCATTTGGGTTTGAGATGTAATATTTTGGTCATATTAGGTTTCAGTTGTTGTGTGCATCAATCAATAGTTATTTGTTCGAAGACAGGTAGAATGAGACATGCGGCCTATTGGTATCCATGATAAAGTTTGCAGTTCAGTACACTGACCTGTGTAGTACTGAATCTGCTAAGGCTTATCTATCATATATATCATAACTAGCGGACATGCTTTCTGATTTGAAGTCTAACCTGCATCTGAGTATTCCCACTGCACCCAAACACACTTAAGGCCTAGTCCACAAATGTGAAAATCAAAAACAATTGGATGTGACCAATATGAGGCCTTTGGTATACTGTACTGAAATCATTTTACTGAAATTCCCAGCTGAATACCTCCTCCCCCATTAAATACATACCAATACAGGCATGTGCTGCCTTTTACATCAACAGTGACAGTGACAAACATATGTCTACTACATGTGTGGGCTGTGAATTTATGGAATGAAATGGGTCACGTGACGCCACATTTGCATTTCTCCCTCTGCACAAGGGGAAAAACTGTCTGTGATGGAAAGTTCAATGTAGTATATTCTCCAAGGTGTGGCACGGACCCCTGTTTGTGAGGGGTGTGTGACAAGTTTACACGTTTTCAATGTTCATGCTTTGCTATGAGTGTGAAGACCTAAAAACTGCACCCAATGACAACTCCTCAGTGTAGATCAAATGCAGAATCCACATAAGAGCGTGCCTCTAGTTTACATCTTGTACATGAAAAGTTCTCTATTTTCCGACACCAAACTTTGAGGGACATCCAGCGTATGTAGGCTGTGGGGAATCGTGTCCAGTTTTGACTCTTGATGATCCAGAAGTAACGGCGAAAAGATTTTTGAAGTCCGCATTGAGAGAAGCTACTGTGTTTCTTCCAATAGATTAGAGATCTGAAATATTATTTTAGGCCTGCATGATCCGACGCATTCATAATTAATCAGCAGGCGATACCACACTTCTTTTTTGGAGCTCCAAAACAGGATACAGTAAACGGGGGCAGATTCATTTTGGAGGCTGTTCTGGATGTCATATCGATATGAATTTATGTCGGTCGCCTGACGAATGAACATCACCTCCTTCGCCCCCCTCCTCCTTGCGCGGTCACCGAATTCTGCGGCGCTGTTTACGCCCAGCAATGCGAGTCTACAGTTTAACATCTTGTCAAATTAATCATCCTTAACCTCCCCATTACAGCCGAGCAGCTTGCGGTCATCAAACTATAATCAGGACAAAAAGGTAACGAGATGTCTGACGCGGGAGCGGAGAGGCAGCTGCACGGCTTGCAGTCACTATCCGAATAAGATATTCGGGGGTGCTAACGATGCACAGAAAACAAACAATGCACATTCCTCCCCGCCCCTCCTCTCCCCCAATAAAAACTCCCCAAATGGGTGTGTTAAAATAGCATAATTCCAAGTTAGAAATTCAAATTAAGGGATTTTTTTTTTTCATGCACTAACGATGTAAAATATTCATAATGTTGAAATGCATATTTCATGCTGGCCTTCATATTAAATAAGAGCGTGACGCGCTCCCCTCTCGAGCATGTAGGGGGGGGTAATCATGGGGAGGGGGGGTGAACATCAAGCCTGGTGCCAGGGGAGAGACCGACCAAGTTCTGTTAAACTGATGGAGATCATGGGGAGCATACCTGCAATAGACCAGGGGAGTTCAGAGTATCATTTTACAGAATCTCCTAGTTGTAAAGCATTTTATGCATGATGGCGCTATTATGACAAACAGTATATAGCATTATATTTACATTTACATTTATTCATTTGGCAGACGCTTTTATCCAAAGCAACTTACATAGGTTACAGTTCTTTACAATGTCATCCATTTATACAGCTGGATATTTACTGAGGCAACTGTGGGTTAAGTACCTTGCCCAAGGGTACAGCAGCAGTGTCCCAGCGGGGATTGAACCGGCAACCTTTCGGTTACAAGTCCTGCTCCTTAACCACTATGCTACACTGCCGCCCATTATATACCTTCATACACACACGTACACACACACACACAAACACACAATGTTGGGGTCATTTCAGAGGTCAGACGAAATAACAGCTAAAACAAATGTGCCATTACTGCCTCAGTAAAATAAGTTTAACAATGGTCTTGTTCTTTCTTCCTTTTTGAATACTGCCTTTCCCCTCTGTTTTTGTAGCTATTTTTGCTATCGATGACTGCTAGAATTCCCTTGCTCCACAGGGGTGCAGCAAACACTCTTAGGGGTGGTTTCATCCTGATTGGTTAATACACAGTCAGACTCTGTAATGCCTCATTCAAAACTCTTCTGCTGCCACTTAGCATCTGATTTTTTTTTTTTTGCTGTGTCACACAGTTGTTGTGGCCCCACGTCTTTCAACTTTTGACGGTTGTGCACTGTGTCAAAGACACATATCTATGCCAGTAAAATTCAGTCCGCTGAGTTTCTGTCTTGACCAGAACTCAACCCCGAAGGAAATAGAGTACCTCAGATATTTTAGACATTTTTAAAATGGTGCAGACATTTTTAAATTGCCATATCAACCGCAGTGCCCGCACCTTCGTCTGCTATCCTAATGGCTGCATAATGCATCCGTAACCTTTAAAAAACAGCAAACATAAACAGAGAAGGTGATTGAGAATTAGCGTCACAGCCGGAACATTACCATAACCTGGCAGTTAGTGCAGATGTCATCTGAAAACATTCTGTTGACGCAGCTTCTAAACTTAAAATTAGAATCCATCATAATCCATGGATTTGTGAGAAGTAAACAGCAGGAGTCATCTAAGGTAAGCCATTGTCTCATATTGTCCCCGTTAAGTATAAAAGTATAAATATAAAAACTACTTTTCATTCAGTTCTGTGGACATAAAATAACAGGGGAGATATGATTATGCTTTTTTGAACTTATTTCAGTTTGTCTACAAAGTCTACCAGCCATGATGTCCACTGTTCTGTGGTGACCAAATTGGTCAGACATGCATTGGGATGGGGACAAGGTGGAGGGGTTTGTAAGGATAAATTGCTGTAATGATTTATGGTTCACAATCCTATGTTCATACATAACCCAAATATGTACCTGCTCCTTAGTATTTAGCTCATCATTTGATGAAGTCAGTTTGACTACCTGAATTGGACTTTACTTGGTGCAGTCCCGCAGCTGCATCTAACCTTGCTGTAAAATACCTCCAATTTGATCCAATGCAAGCAGCAATAACAGGAAAAACTGGCAGCAAACTGATTAAATTTCAATTTATGTTTAAGAGGACTTTCTGGGATTGCAATTTTCACAATGTCTGTGACTCTTTTACAAAGACTAGCCACACTGAGGAACAGCACCGAGCACAAATTACTGTAGATTGGAACATTTAAATGGTGATGTGTGGAGAGAACAACATTTTTGTGTGCTCAAAATCACACAAAGGGTACACATAATGTTATGATTATGCATGTGTAATATACTGTATGTGTTTATAAGATCAATCAAAAATAATTGGAGATAAGTACAGGCATGCATTGCAGTCGCCCCTAGATAATGTCATTATTGTGTCAATTAAAACCAGACTAACCTCACCTTGTACTAATTTACAAGATGTCAGTTCAGCACGCTAGATACACCTACACTAGCCCGACATTAATGGGAAATGGTGTGCATTTATAATAACATAATCAAAACAATTAAAAAAAAAAAAACTTTCAATCCTTCCAGGCATCACCAGTGTGTCATTTTGCCCTCATTATTATTTTATTTTAGTTTATAATGGTTTTTTATGGAAAATAAAAATCTGCTGTGTTTTTTGCTGCTAGCTTATTTAAGTTGATGACTAGTGCTCATTTTATTTACTTTTGTTTCCACTGGAAAAAACAAATTCAGCAAAAAGGAATTTGGGAGGGTCTAAACTGGATGGAATTGTTTGAATGTCAAGAAAATGAAATGCATGTTTCATGTACTGAAAAGCAACAAAGTATTTCCCTCACCCCACCCCAGCTGAGTTCTGCTTATTCTGTAGAGAGCTGAACACCCTGTTGGCATACCCCCATCACATCTGCAAACAGCCTGGTTTTCCTGGGACATGTCCCATGCAAGTATATGCCACACAGACTCCCTGCTTGGCTCCGGTCGTATCGAGCCTGTCCACATCCGGCCCTCCGTAAACAGCCTATCCCTGTCCTGATGTTTCACTTCGGTGCCATGTGTGGTTTCCCTTCACAGAACTCCTCTCAGTGGTGATGACAGCCGCCTTTTTCAAATCTTCAGAGATCAAGCGCTTGCTCAAAATATGGTACTGCAAAATTACGAGTCTTGCAGCATAGAAAAAAAAAAGACTGGCTGCAATGAGCTTCCCTAAAGCTGTTGGTTGTTGTATTTTCTGTATTTGTTGGCTTGATATATCTGAATAGTCTGCTTTCTTTTCAGATAGATGCAGACAGATGTGAATGTGTGTGTGTTTCCTTTTTGCATCTAACGATGCTCTTACGTTTGATTGAAAACAGGACAAACAAAGCCATGCTGTGAAATCCAAAAATACATCAAATAAATAAATCTCGCACATGAAACATCATCCTGTAGACTTGCAGAATTCTCACAGGCACAGCCACAAAAGCCTTCAGTCTGAGCAAATGGCTCAAGTTTGGACAGATCACTGAGTGACACATAAAACACATCAGATCACATAAACCCCTGTAAAATAAATGAAATGAAACAAAACACACCAGTCCATCTGTGGCTCTGAAGGGTGGGATTAAATGTCTTACAAGCACTTGCCTCCGTCTCCTCCGCTTTCTATCCCACAGAGGGGCATTTTGGGGACATGACAGGTAATTCTTACATTTGATGATGCTTGGCAGATTAATTAATTCCTTCGTTTGGGTTTGAACAGTTTAAATCCTTCCGAGGATAAACTTTGAAAGGCCTTACATCTTTTTTTGAAAAGTTAAAAAAAAAAAAAAATCAAAAGAATTATTTCTAAAGCTTTGTGGGTTCATTTGTGTCTACATGCCCACCTTCCTTGGCCATGTTTGTCATTTTATCATTTATCATTCTTGTCGTTTTACACAATGCAATCAGTGATCACATTTGTTTACGGATTAAACTTTCATAACCCATTTACCTCCATGGCAATTGCTTTTGTTCGGGATGTCAGGAAACGAGCAATGCAGTTGCGTTGATACACAAGATCTTCTCCTCGCCAAGATATAAGAACATACATTTTGTTTCCATTCATTTCTATTTCTTGTTTTTTTTCTTTTTTTTTTTGCTATATGGGGGAACAAAAAAAGATCATTTTCCCACAGGACCCTTCCTCTAACTGCAGTTAATTAGTTTTGTCAGTCAGCTGTTGCAAATTGGATGGCTGAGTCCTTTCAGAGTGAAGGGAAACTGGAAAAGCTGGAACAGCTGGAGCTAGCCTGCAGTAATATAAATAATGTGGACACATTACAAGGGCTTATGAGCCATCCTCTCTGTCCTATTTCTGCCAGTCCTCCCCCCCCACATGCACAAACCACTGTTGCTGGTTCCAGCTTCATGGCAGCACATGGCATGGTGGTTCGGCCACTGGACTCCTGGCCTGAGGGTTTTGGGCTTGAATCCTGTGTGGGGGGGAAATCTGCCGTAGTATCCTTCCCTTAATTTGAATTTCTAGTATACTATCCGCAAAATGCTGAAGATCGTGGGCTCTGAAGAAATAGCAATTGCAAGATTGGACCGTAGAAGGTGCCAGGTAAAAATGAGACATGAGCACTGTACATCCTAGATTAAGACCTCGGCTTTAAATCTGAAAAATGTACTGTAAACTGCAGATAACCACTGCATTAGCCGAGGACGAATGGTGCAAAAACAAAAAGAAGCAATTGCAACTGAATGTCACCTTGTGATGAGCGCTTTTGCGTTTCTTCGCCAGGTGGCATGACTGACACTGGCTGCACATTGCACTTTCGCATCACTTTCGGTTAACTTGGGTAATTTTTGGCTATTTGCTGCGGCAGTTTGAATGGGTAATATGAATTTCCGCCGCACTTCATCTAGATTGCTTTTTGTCTGTCAGCGCACCTGTCAGTCACTCCTCTGGAGCCGGCTGAGACGGTGCCCACTCTCCCAGGGGCGGGTCTCAGCTGTGGGTAGACGGCGAATGCTCTTGTCATTCCCCTGGCTCTTCCTTGCGCTAACTTTAGTAATGAGGAGATTAATCCCAGCAAGTCAAAACAAAACGTAGCAATAAACATTTGCGAAGGCACCTGGGGAGTTTAGAAAGGAATTTAGTTTTACCAAATGTGAACACCATCTAAATTCCGTTCTCATTTTAAACATGCTGCTGTGGTAATGTGTTGTGTTTGGTCTAGCTGTACAGATTGCTGGACAAACAGCCAAGGGCTAAGTTGTCACTTATCTGACTCACTTGCCATGTTGCTTCTCCTGAAATGTATTACGTGTGTCGCGAGCTTAGTCACAAGCTTACCAAATAACTGGCAATTTGGTAGATTATTTTACATCATAAAGTGCAACCCCGCATGGCTCTATCCATACCCTGAGGTCTCTTAGTTCTGTGTGAAACTAAATTAAAAAGGAAAAGAACATTGATAAGCATAGGTTTTGTGTTGGTGCTTGCCTGTGCACCACCCATAAGAAAACAGCAGAGAAAACTTTACAAAACAAATGAATAATATGTACAAAACAGGAACCTGAAAACTGCCATACTCCTATCCTGAAGAAAATGCCCTGTCTTTTCTCTACCTACAAACCTGTATTTCAAATAGGCTAATTGGACAGGTGTGACACATCAGCCAATAGCTGCTTTCCTTTTGCAATTCCGTATTTTGTTCTGACGTGTAAATTATTAGAGCAATCGCTAGGCTTTTATAATAAATCAAGCAAAAAAAAAAACACTCCTGGGATCCTGGCAGAATTACTTAGAACGCACTCATCAAATGGCTAATTGCTTACCATTAAACTGTCAAGTTAAACATTTTAATTAATTCAGATGAGATTTGAAATCATTTGTGTCACTACATTGATAGCCAGCAATCAAAGACAAACATGAACATTCACAAAATGTTCCTCTCAATTCAACCAAAATCTTAAGAGAAGATTACATCTGTAATTTTATGACATATCTGTTTGCTTGTTTTACAATATAGACTAATTGTTAAACAGTGTTAAAGCAAGTTATTAAATTAAATTGATAAATGCTAAAACACTGATATAATGTACAGCTCAATGTAAAAAACAGATTGGATGAGTATCAACTGCAAACCAATGGAGAAGTTAGCTGCCTAAATCTGATAAACCAGGGACTGTGTTTATCAATCCAGATCATGCTGAAGGCATTATGATTATGACACCACACTGCACTTCAATTAGTTTGGACTTAATGGGTCACGATCCTATAGAAAACAAAACTGACTCTTCTCAAGACGGGAGAAGAAAGACAAATGGATTTTTAATGTTTGGAGAGTAATTAGGTTAAACTAAGTAGAAATATAATGTTTTGCCTTAGGTAGATAGTTAATATGTACAAAATTATATTGTAGACCAAATTATAACTCAAAATCTAATTGTGAACTCAGTCATTTGCATAATGTTCTCTTTTAAAATATGTATATTAATGAAGAAAAGTGGCTTGGGAAGAGGAAACATTAGCATGCTTTTAACAGTAACACCCCCCCCCCCCCCCCCCCCCCCATTTCAAGTTCTTTTAGGGCAGACACGGTAATGCATTCAAATGTGGTCTATATTTTCAGAAAGATCAGAAGCTGAGGGAGAGTTGATGTGATTAATAATTTAATTCCAAATGGTTATAATTCACTTCATTTGTCCAAAGGATTATATCTAATTGCGTGCCATTTAAATCGAGTCATTTCTAAAGCAAATTAATATTTAAGGTTTTTTTTTTTTGGTATGACACCTGACTTTTTTTTTGAAAACCCAAAGGGTTTAGTCAACATTTCAGGTTTCCTCCATTTTGAATTCTGTATTAACATCAGGGTTTGCTGCATTGAAAAGGAATAGTGGGAGTGGGAGTAAAATGGAAGTGGTGTTGGACTGGTGGTGGCTGGACAGGGCTGCAGACGCAAGTCAGAGCTACATTTTAAATGCCCTCATGTGCATAACTTCCATGTGTCCCCTGATTTTGCCGGGTCACAATTATAATTCAATGAATCAGTGACCAGTGTTTCCCTTATGTGAGCAAAGTCATATTCTGACAATGGAGGTCATGGCCAGGGGTCTGACAGTGGTCACCCTTGGCCACAGGCTAGCCAGGGGCCTGATGCAGCTCTGATTGGATACTTTGGCAGATTGATGGCAGAATGATTTAGTTTGCAACTTTTTAGGTAGTTAGTCTCTTAAAGTGAGGATCTCCTTTATAATCCTCATTTTACCTCCCTTCTAAATGACAGTTTATAACTTCAAATAAACAGCATGCACATGGTCCAGATATCATTTGAAAGGAAATTATAAACAAGTAATATGAATTTTTGACCTGTGAGTTGTAAAAGAAACAGAAAAAAAATGTATTTTTATAATGTGTTTAAAGTGCTTTCATTTACAATGGATATCTCATTTACCTGTTGGTTACAAAGCCTTCATCTCCCACAGTAGCTGCTGTAAGTAAGAATTGTACAATGTGTGCATCTGATTGAACATATATAACATTCACATGGCATCTGGGTTTCAATAAATAAAGGAATAGGAAGGAACTTCCCTTGTTTTAACTCAAATTTGCCTTTTCTAGATTACCAGAAGAAATGTCGGCTGTTATGAAGCTGCAATTGCATGCTTTCAAAAGGAATAATTGTACATGATTGTACATGATTGTAAGACATGGTAGAGAAAGAGAGCCAAGATTTAAAACTATCCAAGGTTGTTCTAGGGGAGAGTCCTTTTTAGACATGTACTTGTTACAAACATTTTATTGTTGGTATCTCTGAAGTCACCAGTAATCATATTAATTCAGCTCAACATTGTAAAACTGCTTTAATGTGTCCCAAACTACCGCAGTCTCAACAATGTATTTTTTCCCTTCCTTTAGATCATTCGAAATGTGTGAGCATCCTGGACGAAAAGCTTTTTTGAGAGAGGTGCATGCTGGGTGGTGGCAAATGGCTTCCTCCCAGAGAGCTGTAGGGCACCTGAAACACCAAGCCAGCGTGTATCTTCCTGGGTTGTCAGGTTAGCCATACACTCACTGTGGGCAGAAAACTCTGGAAGAATAGGTGGCATTCATCCTCTGCCCTACCAGTTTCAGCGTGGCCACAGTCGGATGACAATGTTCGTACAAAACATAAGAGCAAGTGGACTTCTTTCTTCCACTTGGGATTATGTGTTTCCACCTCTTCCAAATCAATGGAAGTAATTTGCTCATACAGGTGGGAAAAAAGGGGGGTGACAGTGTTTGGTGGTAGAGATTTTGTTTAGACAAAGCGCCGTGATTTATTGCCACCATTAAAGTGAAGGAAAAACAAACAGAAATTATTAGCCTTCCTCTGTGGGGAAAATAAATAAATCTTTAGATGGATGGTGTGTGTTTGCTGGTTTAAGTAGGACATGTTTCTAATGCAATCCTTCTGAGGGCACCCAGGATAACAAGTGTTCTTTGGGTCAAACAGATTGTCTGCTGTGTGTATTTGTGTGTGTGTGCCTGTGCGTGTGTGTGTGTGTGCGCGTGTGTGTGCATGTGAGTATGTGTACATAAATTGTAATTGCATCATCTTTGTGAACACTACTTGCAGACTTTAAAATCAGCTACTCACTATGTTTTTAACAAAAAGTCTTACCAAAACTAATCGCAAAAGGGTTGCAGACATTGCTCTAGGCCTGATACTGAAGACATATTTTTTCATATATTTCATCTAGGATCAATATGAATAAATATAAATGATGAGCTTTTTCAGTTCAGATAGATAATTCGTATGCAATCATTTATTTAACACTTTATTACATTGCAGTGTTGTCACAATTTTCAAAGAGCAAACAAGTACATAAAATATTTTAATCTGGAGATCTAAAGGAACTGAGGTAAACACATGGCACTAAGACATACAAGTGGTCTGAAAACATAATTCACCAGGCTTTCATGGCTGTGTTAGGTAATTTCTGTAAAATGCACGCATATGTGGGTTGGCTGTGAGTGTATATAACCTGCTCTTGCAAAGTAAACCACATAAAAAACAAAAGTAAACAAACCAAAAACAAAATCAGCTGCAAAAAATGCATAAGAGCAATGAAATTGTAAGAAATAGCAAGTAAATAAAATGGCAACAATTGTGTCTTGGACATTTCACTGTTGAGTGAATCAGCACTTACTACCACCTGCTATGAGGGAAACTATGTGTATGGGCCTGTGAATTAGTCATCATTTGCCGGTAAATTGTTCAGGCTGACAAGGAGGTTGTTCAGCTGTTTGTTGAAGACAGGTTGGGCATCTGAGGGTGTAAACCAGCAGAAAAATTTTCCTGTTGTTGACAAAGATTGCACACTTTCAGATACATTCTGGGGGCGAATGGGGGAAAAAGACTGGTTTGTTTGTTGTGATGGAGGATGAGTCAAAAAAAAAAACAAAATCTAAATCAAATTTGGATCAAATCTGTGGATGTACATTCGGATTCATTCCTTTGTGAGTCATAGTCGTATTCCCTCGCTGCCACATGAAGAGAGCAGCCATATAAAAATTAGGCAGCGAGTTATGCTTGGATGTGTTCTCCCTGAAGGTATTATGAAAGGCGCTATCGACCACGCTTCTACACTACAAAGTCAACACCTATCTGCTCTCCCTCCTCCCCCAGCTTTCATGGTGGTTTTAAATTCTGACGAGCGTTGTTCTTGGCGATTAGTGCAGGTGGCCCGTTTGTGTGAAACGGCTTTGCGGGACATCGGTGTTACCACGCCAAAGCCAAGCTGCCTGCGGCGCGACCAGACCCTGCTGCCAGGAGTTTCAGGCCGTCATCTCACACCACGGCCCTGTTAGTCTGAACGGGACAACAAATCCCGCCCCTATCCCTGCGAAACGTCTCTTTTTACATCTCCACTCTGTTGCTGCTTGGCGGTAAGTACTCAGCAAACACACTGTAAAACTGCTATGCAGGAGGGATACCGAGAAACGTGAAAGAGTGTCTCACATCCTGGTCCTCGGGGCATGCCAGCGGAGCTGTTTATTACCATTTACACCGTGAATGTGCACATTCTCGTGGATGATTTCAGGCGTCTCTCAGGTAATTAACGTATCCGTTCATTAAATTGTTAATGTAGTCATTAATGACATCACGCACACTTTGACACAAAAGTTAATTAGCTCTGTACTGAAGGTGCTGATATTGCCAGCATCTGCACTAGCTAGTTTGGTCTTGTCCAGCCGAAGATTCACATTGACCCCATAGCAGATGGGGTCATTTCACACAGATCGCCCTTTTCGGCAGTGCTATAAAGGTGTTAGACTGTATTACCTTAAGAAGGCCAATTTTTCATGCAGTATACATAAAAAGCGGGAAACTCCTTCAGGATGCCCTGGCTCACTTACAGTAAAAGCCAGGGGGACACAAACTCTCTGATGAGAACAGAAGTTCAATGCTGACCAGGATCAGAGGGGAACCCTAGGAAGACCCCACCCCTCTGGATAAGCTTTTTGGGAGGTCTCTCTAAGCTACTTGGTGCTGTTCCAGGTGTAACTCTTTTTGTGGTGCATGATATGCACCACAAATTATTATTGAGACACAGGCTAAATGATGAGCTAAATGATGAGTTAAATGGTGAGCTGTACACCCCATTCCTGTCACTGTCAATTTTCTTATGTTCAAATTTAACTACATGTGCAAACACTGTTTCAGTCCCCCTAGCCCTTACAATCCATATTTTGATCGGTTCACCACAAAGGTGTAGCACATAGATGGTGCAAGATGTCAGAGGAGAGTCAGGGTAATAGTACGGTTCTCAACACACTCATGACAGCAACGATAAAAAGCCAAGCCCGACCCTCAGTGCCTTCCGGATGGTGATAACCGACGGTCGGAGAAATGATACATTCTTCAAGTCTAATGAGCAATTACCATATTAATGGCCTAACATGTTTTACTCTCGATGTAACACATATCGGCTTGATTGGTAAGTATGTCGGTGACTCACGGCGTGTGATAACAGGACCTTCTGTCAGCGTGTTACCCAGTCGAATCGTTTTTAATGAACACAGGTCCAAAATATTCAGCAGAGAAAAACACAAGGAAAAACTACTCAAATTTCAGCATAAATTCCAACTTTGTTGAGAAGGAAGTCCAAAAACTCTGTGCTGGTTGATAGAAAGGAAATTGAAAACCACAATTCTGCTTGCAATGAACATTGTCTGCAACATGGCAAACAAAAGGCACCATCAGAAGGGGTGCAGTGTGGTGCAGTGGTAATGAACACGACTCATGACCTCAAAGGTTGATGGATCAATTCTCAGGTGGACCGCTGCTGTTGTATCTTTGGCAAGGTACTTAACTAAAACTGCCTTAGTATATATATATATATATATATATATACACATGTACAAATTCACAGCATAAGTACATGTAAATAGACACTCTGGATAAAGAGCATTTGGATAACAAAGAAATGTAATTCATGAAAACAATGGAGGGTAAAAATTTGTTGAAAGAAAGACTTCACCATGGTCATTTAGCAAAGAGGCTGCAATGGTTTTTGCAACTGGCGGCATTTAGGAGGAACATGGTGCAGGATCGCCATGAGTGTGTGAGCTACCTGAGAGCTAGCATTGAAAATGAATGCCATTCTATGTATAACATACACCAAAACACAAGGAATGCACCTTTTAATTTTTGCCGGAATGCACACCGCATGTATCAGAATAGATACTCCTTGTCTACACTGCAATGCTGCACTGGTGCCCTACTACATTGAAGTCCCCTGTACAGGTGCCAAGCAACCAATGCTGAACCCATTTCCCCCAGACGCTCTCGCTCGCTACCTGCTGCTCCTCACCTGTTTCGTGCTCCGCACTTCCTGTTGCTCGTTCCCCGAATGCCAGAAGCAAGATGCCAATCAGCTAGGACCCAGCCAGGGCCCAAACCCGGAGTACTCGCCGATTCCTACACTCTCACAAAGACTACAGATGTAAGTAGCCAGCTAGTTACGTATGATGGCTTCTCACAGCTCTGTCTCTCCCATCCTTAGCTCTCCTCCTTCTCGCTGTCTCCCCTGCTCTGTGTGCAACATGTTTAGTTATTCCTTCTCTGCCATTACTACCAACTTTACCTGTGTTAAATGCAAACTTAAAGCTAGGTTGATGGAGAAGGTAGCAGAATTAGAAGCACGCATCCGCACCTTATACGAGATTAAAGCAAGTGAAAAGTTTATCAAATCCTTTTCAGTACTGGATGTGTCAATTAGCCTTTCCCCTAGTTCAACCCTGGCAGAGCCTTCGCAGCAAGGCGAGTGGGTTACGGTTCAGGAAAATAGACGCAAGCGCAAGCCCCTGGTGCACCACTAACCCTCGGTTCATGTTTCCAACAGGTTCTCCCCCCTCAGTAACACACCTGCTGAGAAGCCTGTTAAAAGAGCCCTGGTTATTGGCGATTCTATTCTTAGAAATGTTAACGTAGAGACACCAACGACCATAGTCAATTGCATTCCTGGAGCCAGAGCTTCCGACATAGAAGCCAATTTGAAAGTGCTGGCTAAAGCTAAAGGTAAAAGTAAAGCTAAATACTCTAAAATTGTTATTCAAGTCGGCGCTAACAATGTCCGCATGAGACAATCGGAAGTAACAAAGTTAACTATTAAATCGGTGTGCAGGATTGCTAAACAAATGTCAGATTCAGTAATTTTCTCTGGCCCCATCCCCATGCAGCGCGGTGATGACATCTATAGCAGATTAACGTCACTTAATCGTTGGTTGTCTGAATGGTGCCCCTCTAACAATGTGGGTTTTATAGATAATTGGCACAAGTTTTGGGGGAGGCCTGGTCTTTTGAAACGAGATGGCATCCACCCCTCGATCACCCTTCCATAGTCTGAATTCCTCTAAACCTTGACTTATCAGGGCCAAGGCCAGGCAGCAGACTTTCTGTCCTACACAGATGTCTGCTTTTTCCCTGGAACTACCACTTAAAAATCCCATAGAGACAGTGTCTGTTCCACGACCCTCCATCCCAAACTTCTTAAAAACATCCAGTAAGGGCATTTGTGCTGATAATTTGATAAAAATTAAGTTTGACAAACCTGAAAGTACTACCTGTAGACAAATGGTCCTTAAGATTGGGTTAATAAATATCAGATCGCTACAACCTAAAGTTTTATTAATAAACGAATTGATTACTGATCACCAATTTGATATCTTATGCCTGACTGAAACATGGCTTAAACTTAATGACTTTGTTGCTCTCAATGAATCAACTCCTCCCAGTTACTGTAATCACCAGGTCCCTCGACCTACTGGTAGAGGCGGTGGCGTTGCTGCTGTACACAGCTCCAAACTCTGTGCCACCCTTAAACCTGGCTATAACTTCCATTTGTTTGAACTGTTAGTACTTAGCTTTGCACATCCTGACAAGACTGCATTTCAGCTATTTACCCTTGTAATAGTTTACAGGCCACCTGGCCCTTACAGTGTTTTCTTATCAGAATTTGACAACTTTTTATCTGACCTGGTTGTCAATACAGAAAAAGCTGTAATAGTAGGCGACTTTAATGTGCATGTGGATAATGAACATGACCCGCTCAGAACAGCATTTTTGTCCATCATCGAACCCACTGGACTCTATCAAGCTGTGGACAAACCCACACATTACCACAACCATACTCTAGACTTGGTCCTCACACATGGAGCAGGCATTAACCAGGTGGAAATTATGCCACACAATCCTGTGTTATCCGACCACTATCTCATCTCTTTCAATTTACCACTAACGTGCTTCACATACTCGGAGCCTAGATTTTCTTCTAGGTGCACGTTTTGCTCTCTTACAGCAAATGCCTTTATCGACGAGCTCCCTACATCATACTACCTGCACAACGAAATCTCCTCTAGTTTATGTTCAAACCCTAGCTCAACTGAAATTAATCTACTCGCGGACAGTATTGACTCTACTTTACGTAAAACTCTGGATGCCATTGCTCCCCTCAAAAGGAAGAAAATCACAGACAAGAAGCTAGCACCTTGGTATAACGACATACTCGTGCTCTCAAACAAGCTATTAAATCTTATCAGCGCCTCCCTTACGTCTGGACACGTACCTCAGCCCTTCAAAGTAGCAGTTATCAAGCCTATTTTGAAAAAGCCCAATCTTGATCCCAATGACCTGTCAAATTATAGGCCCATCTCAAGCCTTCCATTCCTCTCAAAAATTCTGGAAAAAGCAGTATCAAAGCAACTCTGTACCTTTTTACACTCTAACAACATTTTGGAAGTTTTTCAGTCCGGATTTAGGCCTCACCACAGTACGGAAACCGCTCTCCTGAAAGTGCTCAACGACCTCTACTCTCCTGTGACAATGGCTGTATCTCTCTTCTTGTGCTGCTAGACCTAAGTGCAGCCTTTGATACCATCGATCATTGTATCCTCCTCCACCGCCTTGAAAACCTGGTTGGCATAAGTGGACAGGCCCTATCTTGGTTTAGGTCTTATCTATCAGAACGATATCAGTTTGTCTCCATTAACAACGAATCCTCCGCTCGTTCCAGAGTAAGATATGGTATACCTCACGGATCTGTGCTTGGACCTCTGCTCTTCTCATTATACATGTTGCCCCTTGGCGATATCATCCGTAAACATGACATTAATTTCCACTGTTACACGGATGACACTCAGTTATACATATCAGTCAAACCCGATGTCCCTGAATATTTCAAACATGGAGGCCTGCCTAACAGATGTAAAGAAATGGATGGCCCGAAACTTTCTCCTCCTTAACCCGGACAAAACCGAAATATTGGTCATAGGCCAAAATTCAATCAGGAGCAAACTCACTCATTTTACACTGGACCTTGATGGTGTCTCCCTTGCCCCGAGGGCAGCCATCAAAGACCTTGGTGTTGTTATTGATCCTGAGCTCTCTTTTGAAACTCACATAACTAACACCTCTAGGACTGCCTTCTTCCATCTGAAAAATATTGCTAAAATCAGGAAAATCATATCAATTAACGACGCTGAAAAACGAATCCACGCCTTTGTAACATCCAGATTAGACTACTGTAATGCCCTCTTGTTAGGATGTGCAAACGTCTCATTAAAACCCCTTCAGCTGGTGCAAAATGCAGCTGCTCGAATCTTAACTAAAACTAAATGCTTTGAGCACATCACTCCAGTTCTGGCTTCTCTCCATTGACTACCTATTAAATACCGGATCGTTTTTAAAATACTCTTACTCACATTTAAGGCTTTAAATGGGCTTGCCCCCCCTATCTTAAGGACCTTCTTCACCCATATCATCCACAGAGAGCCCTTTGCTCCTGACGAGCTTCTCATCATTCCAAGAGTGGGCAAAACTACTGTAGGCGGTAGAGCCTTTTCCTTGTTGCACACCTTTTTCTCTGCCCCTCCTGTCCTGCCTCTCTGTTCTACATCTCTGCCATTCTTATCATCCACTAACCACTGTTTTCTGCTTTCTTCCTATCCCTGCTCCGGGCTCCTGTGACGGAGCTGTAGCCCAAGCGTCTCATCCTGTTTTCCAGTCCTGGTACCTCACTGCCCTGCCCATCAAAGCCAACTGCGTTCCAAGAACCGGACATCCTAGGAGACATTCTTATAATGTCTTAAGGTACATTGCATAACTTGTCTTTAACTCTATCTGCCCAGTGCCGGCCAGAAGCAGATGGGCCCCTCCTCTGAGCCCGATTCTGCTCAAGGTTTCTTCCTGATAGGGAATTTCTCCTTGCCACTGTTGCCTTAGGCTTGCTCTCAGGGGGTCTCAGGCCTGGGAACAATGTAAAGCTGCTTTGTGACAATTTGTGTTGTAAAAAGCGCTATACAAATAAAAATGAATTGAATTGAATTGAAGATTGAATTGAAGTGACTCCTGGCAGCATTTTCCCACACCACAAGCAGTGCCAACATTTGTTAATGCATTGCTTATAATCACAGACTTGTACATAATAAGCAGACCAAACATACTGCCTTTGTGTTGTTAAAGCCAATCGATCGCATTTCAATTTATTGCACATTGTTATAATTGTGTTGTCACAGTGAGCTGGGCGGAGCTAACTAAATTACAAGCGCAACTAAAAAAAGGACAATCCAGCGTTAATTGGGAGGAAACTGGAACATTGTTCCCTGACCCCACCCCACCCCACCCCACCCAAAAAAAAAAGTTGCTTTCATGTTGATCATCACATGGGTCAATAGTTCTTGGGTGTATCACATGAAGAAATGACACATAAATAATGGCTCTTCATGGACAAGGTATACTGCTGTGACCCAAAATGAGTCACTGGATCTGAACCAAATCTTTAGGGATACTCCACCCCCCACATTAGAATGATATAAATGAAAAGGGATGGCAGTGGGGTGTAGGGGTAATGAGCAGGACTTTTAACCCGAAAGGCTGGTTCGATTCACTGCTGGGGTACTGCCATCGTACCCTTGGGAAAGATACTTAACCCACAATTGTCGCAGTAAATATCCAGCTGTATGAATGGATAAACTGTAACCTCTGTAAGTTGCTCTGGACAAGAGTGTTTGCTAAATGACAGTAATGTAAGGTAACATAATGAAAAGACAAAGGAAAATGTTGACCATGTCGTGGGTGCCTGATACCTGGCACAGGTAAATATGGAGGCACACTCCTGAAACTTTTCAATGGTAAATCTCCTAATATGGGCACCTAGTGATCACACTCAGTAGTTTCACGGAGTACAGATTTGGAAGATCAGAAATATCTCAAGTGACATAAAGTAAAATACAGCACAGTGCCTGCTTGGATCAACAGGCACAAAACAATCAAACACTTTGTTCCTCGGTGCCATCACCAATAAAATTAGATTACAAATTAGGTAAACAACTGTGCATCACACTCTTGGTGTCTCTAGTTATGATAGAAAGATGACACATTCAACGGTATATGTTGCGAAGACTAGATAAAAAAAATGTCACAACAATAAACAAACCTGTGTGATGATCTGATCTTTTTTTATTATTATTCACGACATTTCAATTGAACTAAAAGGTGGGAATATCAGCAACTCATCAAAGCTGCTAAAAAAGGAATGCAGGTATTGTACAAATTTACATGTCTCTGACAGGCTGCCAAACAAATGACAAACAAACATGAGCCACGCCTGTCAAAGCTGACACTTTTAGCAATATTGCTCCTGTAATTTACCCTACCCGCTTTCAAGAAGTCAATGTAAAAAAATATAACATGCATAAATCCACTCACAAATGGACTCCTTAAGACTTCTATTATTGCCAGAGTGTAAAGGATTCATTTCTCCCACCCCTTAATGCATTTTATCTGTTTTCCCAATTAATCTGCATAATGCCGGGCTCTATGAATCATTGCTTTATTACTGTCCTTTCATTCCTGAAAGCAAAAGAGCTTGGCAGCACAATGCTTCAGCTGCATTCATACATCTAGAGGCTAACAAGTTCAGATTCTGGAGTCAGCCACATCCATGCATTTCAAATCACTCCCATTGCACTCCATAACACTGCTGATTCATGCAGGCGAAGTCGTACTGGGAACGGCATTGACTGCAGACTGTAAAAGGCACTATTGATTATTTTCGCATGGGGGCAAGCACACAACACCATATGGTTACTTTTCAGAGCGAGCACCAAAGCTCATGATTACTCGCTGATGTCTAACAGCCCAAATTGGTTTCCAATTGACGGTCAGTGCTTCTGAAGCACTGAACAAAAAGCTTTCTTGAGGAGCAGGTGGTGTAATTTGGGTTTTTTTTTTTATCGGATGCAGGGTTTGTATGATTAATTGCATGCCATTTAACAAAGAGTGAAACTTTTATTTACATATAAAATGTGCATTGATTCAGTGCTTGATCAGAAGATTCAACTCATTGGCTACCACTGTTGTTGAAAATGTCAGTAATGTGATTTGTCAGGTGGCTGTGTGGCACATAGTTTGATGGCAGGTGGTTCCACATTCCTGGCTGCCCAAGTCCCAACTTCAAAGAAGATGCGCAATACTATTACAACTTCAAAGAGGATGTGCAACCCTCCTATATTTTGAACAGTGAATGCTTCCTCCTAAAGAAACTGAAAAACACAAACTGTACTGAATACTGAAAATATGCTTTGTACATTTTCATGCATTGAGTGGAGTCAGTATTGGAGGGAGTTTTGGCAATCGCTGTGTTCTGAAGAAATGTATCCAAAGTCTTCAGTCTTGAGTTTACACGTGTTTGAGAGCCAAACTCATGACTCTTGGGGATTTGAGTGGTCCCAGCAAAAGTCCCAAATATATGCGCTGAATCCTACTCATTTACCTCTCTTGTTCCTTTAGGATTCATACATGAGGAGAAAGTTAAGAATTTCTAAAATAAAATATCTAAAATACCCTTCATTTAAAATGGTTAAGGTAGTTCATGTTGATTTTAATACTGACAGTTAAAATTTTAAGAGTTTTGAATTTTTCAGTGGAGTATCATAGAACAGTTCTGTTAATGGCCAACAGTTGCTCGATGAGGGGAAAGGTTATTCAGATTTAATTAGGTTTTTTCTCTGGATAGTTGTGTATTCTGTGACCACTCTGGAAAACTTAGTGCAAAGTACATTCAGAAGTATCCTGCATTCCTAAAATACAAACATGTTTTGTGGTTAGTCCTTGGCCTAAGTATTACCATGAAATTCATGTTAGGTGTACACCGCTGCTTTCAAAAAAGACTGACCAAGGTACGTAGGCACCGAGCAAAGCTCTTAATCAGTGTAACTACCCTTAACAAAAAAAAAATTATAAATAAATAAAACAGTCCAAATTCTCTGTTCAAAATTTTGAATGAGCTCACCCCCCCCCCCCCCCCCCCGACTCTGACATATTGCAGAGAGAAGCCAGTGCGTGGGTGACCACAGAAGCCATATGTGCTCGAAGCTGTCTGGTATCGCGGGGTCCAGACACTGTTGGAGTGGCACGGCGCGGCATGGCGGGCGTGCTGGCTGGATCGGTGCCCTCGCTCATGCCACCGAGTTGTGCCTGGGCCCGCGGCGGCCCCCGCTCCCTCCCCTGCCAGCCTCAGAGACTCTCATCCGCGGGCTGGCAGCGTCCCGCGCCCTCCGTCTGTTCCCCGGCGCGCCGCGGTGAGTCTGGCCGAAAGCGGAGCCTGAGAGCCACGTCACACCTCGGCGAAGGACTGGAACTTGTTTTAGGGGACCCGTGTTGGGCCCAAAAAATAAAAGGAAAAAAAAACTTGCCTGCTCCCGGTGCCTTCGTTTTCATCTGCGCACCAGTGAGCATGAGCGATAACAGGCAACGGAGATGCATGGAGGAGACTGAGCACAGGGTTCATGCGACAGATTCGGTCCGAATTAGAATGTCAGCTAATTTAAAGCTTCATTTCTTTTCATCCTAATAAAGGTCAGTTAAGTCAAAGGAAAATAAAGTCAGGGAGAAACTGACAAAAAAGAAAAGCGGAAACAAAGGAACAGAAGAAAAAAAAAATATATGCTCATTTTTTTAGTGGTGGTTTTTCATTGTTATGTTTTGTCTTTTTTCATGATTTTTTTCATGCTTTGTTTCTCTTTTCTTTGTTAGGGATGACTGTTTGAGCCTCCATTGGAAACAGGCGAAACCATAAAAAAAAAACAACAACAACAACAAATGGGGGGAGATTGCTCTTGTGGCTTTGAGGAAGCAACAGCTGAAATTCGGCATGAATCTCTATTTCACGCAAAAACATAAACGCAAACACAGTAATCGCCAGCATAGCTTCGTCTGCCGCGGTCATCTCCGCTGCCACTCCCCAAGTGTACCCACCATATGTGACAAATTGTTCGAAAACTGGTACTAACAAAGTATAACATATTACTGTCCTCTGGACCCCGATCAAGCTGGAACGGTCTGTCTCGAGTGGCTCGAGATTTGGTTTGGGGAATAGAGAGGCGGGGTTTAATTAGCCTTAAGATCTCTCTCTTTGCCAAAGTTTAGGGCATGCGAGTTTCCTTTCAGCGGCGCGCCACATGAAATGACATCTGATTAACGAGCAAAACGCATCATTTTAAAGTTGGCTGTTAGGATGGAAGCGGGACTTCATTTGATGGCATCAGCGTGAACAATCTGTGCGTGGCGCACGCCAAGGTAGGAGATGAGGAAAAGGTACAAGGATGGCCTCTCAAATTTAATTGGAGCTGGAAAAACAGGCCTTCGCAGAGAAGCCCGCGGTAAACAAACTAAAAACAATCGCAGCTCTGTCGTCTGCAAAATCAGACTTTTCCCTGATACATATAATAATGATATATTTTTGTAATTCATATGATGGTTACTATTCCTCCTGTCAGGGGACTGTTCGACGAGGTAGTTGCTATTTTATTTATTTTATTGTTACTTATTTTCTCAATATTATACGGATGCTGATTCAAATTTCAGAATGCCTTTGTACAGCAGACATTATCATCGGGATACCCTGCGTGCTCTTGCACAATTAATTCTATGATGATTTGTTCCCTCCTGCGCTACAAAGTTAACGAGAGAGAGGTAAGTCGAACCCAGTGAAAGTCGCTGAGGTGAAAAAGCACTACGCGGTTCCCTGCCGAGGAAAACGGCACCTCGGCAGATAATTAGCTTTCCAGCAACAGCACCTGCCCGGCGTCAGTGAGTGATATTTTCATCCTGCCTCGACAGCATTGCAAATACTTATTTTCTACCCTGCGAGACAGACATGGCCTGCTTTATGGGGAACTGACCAAAATAGCAAAGCTAACGTGTTACACGCTGGGCCACACCCATCTTGTGAAGGACTCAGAGAAAATACATAAGTAATACATAGCAGTAGATAAGGAGTAAACTGTGTATGTATAAGTCCATGGACAATACTGGTCAAAAGTTTGGACACACCTGATGAAGATTATGGGAAACATGCATTAAAAGATACTTTGATCGAAAAACTTAAATACTTTAAATCTGTGACAAATATAAAAACTGATTTTTATGCCTGCATATGAATTTCTTTAAAAAAAAAAATGCTTTTAAAAAAACAAAGTATTTTTTGAAGAAAAAACATAAAATGTAAGATATTTTTGATTTGTTTATCACTTTTTTGGTTACTGCATAAATCCGTTTACATTATTTAATAGTTTTTTTGTGTAATTATTAGAATTATAATTCTAAAATGTGGAAAATAGTAAAAATTAAGAAAAATCGTCCTAGGAGTAGGTGTGTACAAATTTTTGACTGGTACTGTGTGTACACACATTTCCAGCACACGCAGCCAGGGAAGCTCCACATGCTTCATTTTGAAGTACCATGTATACCCACAGCTCCCGATGAAACTCACCTCGGCTGACTCGCAGCCTTTCAGAATACCTCTGTACGGCTTCAGAGCCTGCGCCCCTGAAAACACCCCTCCCTCCTCACGCTCCACAGTGCTGAGCTCACAGTTACGCTAAGCTGTGTCTGATTCACCGGGTAAGGCTGGGGACGGGAGTACATGAAGCGCATTAAAAATGACGGGGCGCATCGGGGACACTCACACAGGCACCGCAGCGACTCCGTGAGACAGAGAGCCACCGGGCCGCCGCGGTCTGCAAGGCAAGACTCGGAATAAATGTGGCGTTTCCAGGTGCCGCTGTTTCACACTCGCTTACCTGTGACTTACCTGGGTGCTGCCACTGTGACAGATGCTGTCAAATTTCATGAGCTTCGCTGAACATTTCTGAATGTTTAAGGCAGGTGTTACGGAGAGTTGCAAAGTCACACATAAGAATTGTGACATTATTCATATTAATAATACCACTATCCAAATTAAAAATGACTTTTAAGCAAACATAAAAATGAAAACATCAGGTAAAAAGCGTAAGCATAAGGACAGTAAGTAAAACTCTTACTGTCATTTTCTACCTCAAAATTAATTGTTTTTAAATAAGTACTGCAAATTAATAATTGACATAAACAACACAGATATTATATGAGAATGTCAAAATCCTAAAATTATATATAAAAGTAATATAAATTACCTTTGTCAACCCTACTCACTAGCACTAAATCTCACTGTGCCATCCTGGTCTTCAGACTCATTGAATCCCACGCATATCTCCAAGTGCTGGTGTCAATGCTCTAGGCTGGAGCTACATTTCCAGTGACCCACCTCAGCTGTAGTACAGCTGTATCTAAAGCAAGCTGAGGATGAATTCCTAGCAAATGACCTGGACTGACAGTAAGTTAGTCAGACACAGATAGGATAAGTGTATTGGCTTGGAGCTGAGTCAAGCAGAAGTAGGCATGTTTCTCCTGTGTGAAACTGCCCTATCCAGAACATCTCTTTCAATGCTCATGCCTAGCTGTGTAACACGTGTTTCATGCGGCACCTATAGTTCATGCCTGAAAATAAACATATTATCATATTAACTCCCGCAAAGAAGAAAGACAGACTGAAACCCAGAGAATAAAACTAAGACAAATTATACAAACATTCATATGAACTGTACACATGCAGTGAGGTACACTTTTTTTATAGATATTAATGTCAATGAGAGCATCCGTCCTCTGTGGTTAATAAAAGTGCTGTTCCTTTAAACGGTTAAAACACAGTTAAAACACTGCCATGTCTCTGAAACCAAACTTTGCCTTCCACGAGTTTATTCTAACAGCCGTACCTGTTGCAATGTGTTTCCATGTCTGAGTCATACAACATATGCCATTTATGGTTCCTGATGTATCCCCACCCTGGCAGGGTACAAATCGACAAGCAGCTCCTGGTAAATCATTACAAGCTTGTGACAGACACGGAAGGGATCAAGTCACTTGGCTGTTATGTGGGGGGAAGGGTGATGTACAAATCACAATTGAGAAGAATGGAATGTGACCATCTTTGAAAAATCCAGGATTAACACTTGATGTGTGTACCCCAAACATATGTGGATCTTGATCCATCTTAAAAAACAGTTCCCTTGACACACCTGTGCTGTTCATTTATGCAAAATACATTGAAGAGACATTGAAAACCGGACAAACTGCAAACTTTTCCACAACGTAGTGGGTTCTTATTTTTCAGGGCACAGCCTGCCACATAAAAAGCATGCTGTGCTGACGGGCAAGAGAGCCCTCTAATTATGCAAATTTTAATTGCATGATTCATCATTAAGCCCTTGAAGGACTTAACTGGTCCTAAGCACAGAGGTCTCTGGACACAGTGAAAGTTTTGACTCTATCTATCTTTGACTCTAAGTATTTGCAGAGTTGGGGGAAAACGAACCTCTCTCAACTCTCCTTTTGTGAATGAGGTCTGGAGCCTCAAGTTCTTGTAACCATATCACCTGCCTTTATTGGAACAAGTGAAGGAGACATTCATTACTAAATTAATAAATTACAGCACACACACATACTTGTTCAATGAGTGCATACTGTGTAGATAATACAGTAAGTTCAGTGGATGAAAACAGTGATCCAGTGATCCAACCATGTATGGGAAGTAACTGTCATATTTGCTCAGAAACTCAACACAAATCAGCAAGCTTTAGAAATATGGTGTTACTCTGTTTTCCTTGCCCTCAAAAAATTAAAGCTACAGTGGGAAATTTATAAGTAATGCAAAAGCATTCAGATGGATTACTATCCCAATATCCAGATGTTGACAGTTCCTTCAGAAATACATATCCTTTTGAAACAAAAAATAAAATAGCACTAATAATAATAATAATAATAATAATAATAATAATAATAATAAAAATAAAATTTAAAATTATTGCTGCATGCCATCAAAGTCCTCATTCTTCCATTATTCAACCACATACATACTGTATTGTTGAATCTGCCCTCAGTTGTCCTGTAGCAATCGAAACAAGAATGCTCAACAAATTGGATGTGCATAGTGATTTCCTTCTTGTCACCACAGCTGTTCTAAACATTCCATCACAGAAGTGGGATCTACTGGCCAAGGGGGTCTGACCCAGCCATGAGCCAGTAGGTTTAGGTAAACTATTTTGAATCCTACTTCAGTACCGATATTAAAAGTTCAATATAGTGGGAGTTGTATTGTCAATAATTAATTGTTCTTAAATTGTGTCCATTTGGCTACAAGCAAACCAGAGCTACCTTAACACATATAAAATTTGTTAATGATTGGTCATAACTTTTCTGGTGGATCCAATGGGTAACATATTGAAACAAAGCTTTAGGAGAATTGATAATTTGAGCAATAGATTAGTTACACAAAAGTAATACACCCTGTACTTTTTTTAGACATCGGCAAACTTTTTAATTTGTAACTGTTCTTGAAGATCATTTTGAATCACCAACTTTAATTATAATTGCAATTTGCTTGAAAGTCCTATAACACAATGTCTTAATGAATGTCTCTAATGCTTCACTAAAATAACAAATCATTTCTCATCATTGCAGCACTTTAGAAATTCATTGACTCTGAAATAACATTAGCTGAGAGAATTAAATTATAATACTGATTTCACAATTCATGAAGCATCAATCAGTGGCTGCATTCAGGTCTCATCTAATGCAATAATATTCCATATGTTTCCTCAGAAAAGAAAGAAATCATCCTTTTGAATGTTTTAAAACAAAATTTGAGTTATGATGCAATCCCAGCTCTCTGTGCTCAGTGCTTAATTCCTTGTAACAAATTTAATCTATTGCTACTTTTTACTTTTCTTTCTGATTCATATTTAGATAATTATAGCAAAAGCAAAACTCAAAATGTTATGGAATAAGCTTAAATTCATCACAGTAAATTTCAGCCACAGAGGCACTGATAATAATATTTAGGTTTCTCATCCATTTCTATTATTTGATATTGTCCAAACGTTCAGAGAAATATTTCAAAATGTGATGAATGAAAGGCAGGCAATCAGTGGTTCTCAGAAGGCAGCTTGCTTACATTTCCATATTTGTGTGCCTGGAATACCTCTACATTTGAGAGTAACCTTACTTCAACTCACAGTAGCTGACAGAAACACATCAAGCCTGGGTCATTGCAGGTAAATTTCCTGCACCCCCCTTCAGAGCTGCGAATGTGGCGCTCCCCAGAGGATAGTGTCGGCACCATCTTTTACGTCTCCCATCCCCGTGCCACTGACATCCGTACAGCCCTGGCCTCCTGTGTGGTTAGCGGGAATATTAGTGGGACTTTGCCACCTGTGGCTGTGGAGTCTTCCCTCCATCTTTTCCCAGTTATTTTCTCCTGAGCTTGCAAGGTCGTCCTGCGACGACCAAGCGACACGAGCCAGCAGTTGAGTAACCCGAGTCAATGGTTGACATCCCCGATGTGATTTCAGCACCCCCCCCATCCCCGATGTGATTTCAGCACCCCCCCCCCCCCCCGCCCTTTTTTTTTTGGTCATTGAACGTCAGGAGGTCGGTGACCTTATTAAATAAAATCCCCTTCCTTCCACTTCCTCTGCTGTAACCAGTGAATCATTAGAATGACTTCCTTTGCACAGCTACACCTCACCACACAAAGTTCTGACAGGCTGATTAATTAAACGGTTCATTCAGGACATGTCAGCATGTTAACCTGCCAAATTGCAGTTGGGTTTCCACATATTGTTAGTACTATCGCTGCATAGTAGTCATAATTTCATGGTCATAGTAGTCATATGGCAAATATGAGGGGAAAAAAGGTATTCAAGTTACACTAAGAGTCAGACACACAAAGGGGGGAACTCAAAGCACACATTACTAACTGAGTTAATTTCTTCCACACATTTTCAAGGACATATTCTTAGTAATATGAATGTACATTTAAACAGTCATGATTTCATTCATGATTTCTGAAGTTTAATACATTTTGCTTAAAGCTGTTTAGAAACTAGCCAGCCAGCCTTCCATCTTTAAACAAAATAGCCAGCCAATTACCAGCTAATATACACACTGAATTTAACCTTCAGCTCTTACGTTGTTTGTGCATACTCTGGTAACAGCTCCATGGCACTGGCTAACACAAACTGACATATAGGCAATTGAATGCAACCAAGGGGTATTTATAAGCTGACAACTGGCAAATATGAGTTTCCAAGGTGCCACTGAGCGCAGCATGTAACACAGTGACTAGTGAATGACACAAAACACACAACTAACTCAGTCATAACCTTGACTGCTTTTCTTTTGGGACAGAAACAAAATAAATTTTATAAATAAATAAAGTTGATAACTATCCTAGATGTTAGGTAAAGCATGGTTGCCTGTCTGTTGTATTGACAATTATGGCTTCAGTGTAGTAAACTGCTCCAGGACTGTATATACCTAACAGCTCAATCAAACAGAAATCAAGGTATAATAGCTTGAAAGGAGAATACACAATTGGTCTCAGGCACCAGAAATCATGAAACTCACTGAAAAAAGAAGTGTCAACCTGGAACAAAAGAAACCATAAACTTCCACAATCATTGACTTTATTAGTGGCAGAAGTAAAGTTCTGTCAACACGAATGAACATGACAGGTGTCAAGAATCATCCTTTTACAAGCTTGTGCTTTAGTGCAGCAAATTTCTGTGTGTGTGTGTGTGTGTGTGTGTGTGCGTGTGTGTGTGTGTACGTGCGCACATTTTAGGCAAGACCTGTATTATCATATACTCATTTTTAATAAAATTCCTTTATTGAGTACTGTGACTTCCCATCTGCTATGACATAAACACTGGCTAGGGAAACTAATGATCAAGATAACTGAACTGAAACTGAAGTGAACATGGAAGGCAGATTAATGTTTTTCAGATCACATTTCTTCCTACATGATGTTTGCTCATCAACACGACACAGTGCAACAGCTCACAAGAGGGAAATGGGCTTTGAGGATTTAATATTGATATCTTTTCAAATCTGTTTTGAATTTGGCATTTTTAAATGTAAGAGACATCCTGTTCATGCTTTAGTATAAATATGGTTATGAGCTATTTGTCAGTCTTGATATTCCATTACCATATATTTTTGCACCATTTTTATTTCTCCTTCAAATACATGCATTGCTGATTTTTTTTTTTTTTTTTTTGCAGTATCAGCTAGGGAGAAATAAATAAATAAAACACAGGAGTTATACTTGAGGAGAAATGAATCAAGGGTTACATACTCAAGGGTTTGTTTACTAAAGTGTAATTTGCAACACCTTCTTGGAGAGGATGCAATTTTTACACTTTGCATTTTGTGAAAGGCACATGATTAAAATCGGGTTAAGGTTAACCTATAGCTGAAGTATACAAAAAAGCTTTGCATCACTCAATCCATGTGTAGCCCAAGGCTTTGGTCAATACATCAGTCATTCTGTGTTTCTGCTGGAAGCAGAAAATTCCACAGTATAACAACTTTCAATTTATTACAGCTTGGGAACTTAAGTCACACTCTTATGGGTGTGTGTGTGTGTTCCACAGCAGAGCATTTAGCCTTTTGCACCTATGCTATTTCAAAAGCCTACTACAACATGCCTCAAATGAGGATGGAAAATCTCAATGCTAAGTTTATGCATTCCATCTCAGTGTGGTTCAAATCGAGTCGGATGTTACCGACTGAGAAAGAAGACAAAGCCTCTTCACTTAACCTGCGGTGTTGTGGTTATTTCTGAATAACTGACAAGCTTCCTGAAGCGTGTCCTTTAAAACGAATGTGAAATTGGACGAAACCTCAGAATCAAAAGAATTCTATCAAAATGGATGCAACTCTCTGTGTCATACTAATTGTGACAATATATGCCCATCGGAAGACATGTCAATCCACCTGAGGTGTGGACTACATTCTGAGGAGGATGGTCAGCCTCTGCATACATATGTCCCAGCCGTGCATTTTCCTCAAGAAGTATGAAGTCTAGTATGAATCTAACAGAAGTTTTGTTTTGTTACTGGCAGCATTTTACCAGCAGGCAGAGGAGGCAAAGCTGCTTCTTGTGACAACAGAGTCATTAAAGTGAGACATGGGTTTGGTGGCTTGTGATACCTACTTCCACTAAGGAAGGATGACTGGTCGTCATCGATAGCATCATGCACATCGGGAGCGGAGGTGGAAAGGACCTGAGAACGTTTCCATTACTGGCTGTGACTAGCCAGGGGAGTGTCCCTGCCTTTGGTGGAGAGCTCTCGCCTGCCGTCTTGCGACTGTCGCTCTCTAAACCAGCCGCAATATCGCGTCTGTTATCGTTTTTTATGTTAATCTGATTTGCCGCTGCTCGAGTCAGGAGGCAGCCCGCTCGGCGATCTGTGCGAGATAGGCCGGCCGCTGTGACATATTCTTTTTTCATTCAATCGCTTATTTATATTCACCCCTCCCAGCAGTCAGCGGAATAAATTTGAATAATGAAACACCCCACAGTATGCATAACTCACCCTGGGCTTTCCGTTTAGTAAAATAATGTGTGAGACAGTAAATAATGCTGGAATCAAAACCAGAGATCCCCCTTTGTGACCACTTAAAACCTCTCTGTCTTTCTAATTAGATGATACAGGACGTAACAGACCTATTTCTACAGGCCAAGCACATGTAAAATCATAATATTCATAAAAACCTTAGCGAAAAAAGATAACCATAAGTAAAATTACACCCCATGAAATTGTTTGGCTTGTTGCCACTCCTGAGCCTACGTGACAGTACTATTCTCATTCAAGCCAGTTCAACACACTAGCCCCAGAACAGGCCCTTGTGGCATATGCATATTTCAATTTGAATGCATTGACAAGCAATAATGTTCATTTGAAAGATGTTAACTGCCTAATATGACCTCCTGCTCAATATTTTCAAATTTCCCAAATGTCATGCAATGTCATGTGCTTGTTTTTGGATTATATAATAGAAAACAACTAACACATGTCATACGTTTTTGCAAAGACATTCCAAAATAGACTACATCATTATATGAGATCTTTATGTATGGAACCTTCCAATATTGCCATTCATTCATGTGCACCACCTTGCAACAGTTGTTCAAATTGCAGTATTCAAACTATAGCTATAAAAGGTACAGACATTTTACATTTTGAAAAGCTAAAATGATGACGTGTGTACATGTGCTCAAACAGGGTACCCAGGTGTAAACTAAAAAAGATGAGAAACTTTTTTGCAATAAACATTCTTTATTGTACTGATTGATACTGATTACAGCACTATGTAAACAGCATATGTGGTTGTTCACTCAAATACAGGTGACAACAGTCAGAAATGGCTCAATTACCTGACTCTTGTGACCAGAGGGAGCAGCTGTAAAAATGGTCATGCCTCTCTTTCTCTCATTTACTGCATGAGAGCACCCACAGTAGTGAATTTAAGTCATACCTCTTGACCAGTAAGTAGCAAAAGTAGCAGTAAGTAGCAGTTTTTCTAAAATAGCTGTCATTTCTTGATTGACATCACATTCTCTCTACAATATGTTTCATCTGTTTAATGTCTAATATCGAAGTGCCATGATGAATCGAAAACATTAAGGGACAGAAGTATTCCCTAACAATACCTCTGGCTTTGAAGATAACCGAAGACAGAGACGAAGATGGGCTGCCATGATAAATGTGACAATTTCACTTCCAAATCAAACATAAACCAAGCTAACAGATATTCAAACTGCAATTTGTATACAAAAAATGACTAAATTAATTACTCATCTGGTGCACTGCAAACACGAAATCAACAGAAGTGAAATATCGGATTCTGAATGATTATGTAAATGTATGATAAACGTGTCTCTATGTGTATCCTCACCCGCTGGTTCAGCAGAGGCATAATTCTTGAGAGGAGAGAATGACAGAAAAAGTGGGCAGCGGTCTTCAATAATATGCAGATTAATAAAGGTGTTCTTCCTCCAATATTTATAGAGGCCTGCCCGAGTACCCTCGAAGCATGCTGGAAAAATTTAACTTGAACTGTACATCAGTCAAGAATTTGCTGCACCTTTAAATCAAACGCGCGACTGTTATCTCGAAAACCGCTAGCTGTGTTGGTCAAACGGTCGCCTTCACCGAGGGGGGAATTATTACAGACACATAACCAAAGTTGTTGATGTATGTGCGCCGCTGTGGCGCTTCAAAAAATCCGCGGTAATGAAAAATATAAATCTTTAGGTGGCTGAAATAATGCAGCTGTCGCCAGGTCCAATTTGAGTCTTATGAAGACGGGTCACATTTGTCAGAGGGGGGGAGGATGCTCACAAGATGACAAAGCCTTCAGTCACTGGAAAATTCGCCTTTGTGACGAGGCCGCTGTTCCTCTGATGAATGCTTCGTGTGGGAAGAAGAAAACGTTCAGCGGGCCTTCAAACCGGGTAATCTTCTTGGTGGCTCTTGTTTGTCAACTGTAATGTATGTGTGGCAGATGCCTCCCTCAAAGAAAAAAAAAAAAACATGCAGGTCTATTCAATGATTAAATATTAACAAACAAATTACCGGGTTTCAGGCCAGCTCATCAGATCATGAATTTTATATCAGTTGCACAAAACCACTGATATGGGTGCTTGTGTGAACCCCTGTATAAGGTGCAGGGCTCATAAACCAAAGGTTACCAGCTCAGTTCCCAGGTGGGGCATTCCTTTTGTATCTTTAGGCAAGAAACTTTACCAAAAATGTTTTAATGAATATCCAGCTGTCAACAGATAAAATGTAAACTATTTAAGTCACGCTGGTCAAGCACATCTGCTAAGCAACTGTAATGCAATGTGAACTCCCTAGCCTGGCAATCCGATTTCTAACACAGACCCAGAAAAGCACAGAAGAGCATTAGGGAGCAACAGCATATGTTGATTAAAGGTCTGCAAGGGCCTGACACTGAAACCCAAGTCTGACCTGCACACTTTAATACCCCAACCAAACCGGGCACAAATACATGTATCTGTTGCCCAACTGATCACACTGACCAAAGTCCACATAATTGTCTCGTATAATTACCAGACTGGCTGCTGGTATTAGTGAAATCTAATCAGCATCATGCAGCTTACATAGATTAATTGATCCTACCAAAACCTCCCCTTTGTGGTAAAACACCGTTCACTCAGCAAATCAGCCCATACAAATGATTAAATAAATTCTACAGTATGTAACTTTCAGCATCTTAACAAATGAGTGCAAAACAGCCTGTTCCTGACAGGAAAACAAAATAGGGTGTATAAAGCCTGAACAAGTCAACAAATAAATATTTCATGAACATTTCCTTTTCAGGAAAAACAATCCTTTTTGGGAATCCTTCATTCAAGCTTGATATTTTCCCTAGCCTAAAAAATATTAATGACCTTTGTTTCTGTGTCATTTATTTAAAATGAGGCTAAAAGGTCGATTTTAAACAGCAGTGCATTCAAAACCTGACTTCCAGAAATGCTGAGCCTGGCCTGACCCGAAACTGAGTGCTGTAGTGAAATTACGGGCCCAAACGGCCCTGAGCCCAACATGTTTTGTCAGGTCCAGCCGGGTTCAGGTCAGGTTGCAGGGCTTTAACATCGATATGATCTGAAGAAAAATACTGCAGTGTCTGAAGAAAATACTGCAGTAGCTTTAATGCAGACAAAGCAATCATTGAAGATAACAGAGACGGGAATTAATTGTCAAAAAGAAATTATCACCACTCTCTCATGATATCAGAGTTTTAAGTATCTGTTAATATTTTAGTGACTGCTTCCTTCCACATGGTCGGTATGAATTTCTTTGATTTTTTTTTTTCAGCTGTGTAAAATTTCAGCTTTAAAACCAAACGGCCAGCAGAGTACAAAGTTACACTTTATTTACTGGTGATACAACCTAAGAAACGGATCATATGCCATGGTATGGATGTGAAGACCTTAAATGGAATTGGAATGGAACTTTGCACTCCACTTTAGATAATATTAATAAGCATAATATTACAGGCAATAATTACATTGTATTTAAATTTGTTACTGCCTTCTTTAATGAAATTCAACACATTGTTCCACTTGTGTAATTACATTAGGGTAAGGGTTGGATTTTGGGTGAGGATTGTAATTAGTGTTGTAAACAGGCTCACTTGAAAGGCACATGTAATTTGACAAACAGCAAATGTTTTGTGCAATGAAATGCTCATCAAGATGTTCTAATGTTAATATTGTGTAGAGGTTAGACTGTAATAACACTGTCATTACACAGCTTGCTTTCTCAAAATGAAGTGTTTGTGGTCAGCTAATCAGCTTTGGTTCTCTGACACTTGAAAAATGAAGACCATTGTCTCTTGTTCATCGGATTCCAGAGGAAATTGGATAAGTGGCCGGTGCTTGATTATTATAAAACTCACAGAGAGGATGCATGTACTGCAAAATGTTTCACACTGTAAAATATGTAACCATCCTCCAAACCTATACGCTGCTACCCTAAGCCATAGATCCATTATTGTCTTTGGAATACACTCTTTATTCGGCTTATATTTTTCAAAATGACATTGTAATGCTGAGAAAGTGGCCAAACACTTGTGTTACCTCGACAGAGAAGGATAACATTAATACTAAAGTAAACGTGAACCTATACCGTGGCCAATTTGGCCATGATTTCAGTATTTCACGGTCAACAGCATGTCTTGTATTTAGTTCAAGGGCAGATTCTTCTCAGAGACAATAAAAGGTTAAGTGAATCTGCTCTCTTTTTAGTAACTTAAATTAATGACTTCCAGGTCTCAGAAGGCAAGAACCAAGTTTCAATTATTCAACTTCTGGAATGTTATAGAAATAATATTGTCCCCTTCGCAGGTAACCTTGAAACAGGTAAATAATACACAGGCAAATTAATTTGGATTTGTCATTGTTAAATAGTGTGCGCTAAGTCCGATCACAAAAGATGAGCCCCTCTCTAATTATAACATCGTAGGAGTCACCTCCAGGAGAGCAGTCTCCAGCACTAGTTTTGCTGTTTGCTGTTTTGTTTGCGGAGCTCTTAAGCTCTTCTTTCATTAAGTAACTCATATATGCAACATGCATAGTGGTCTACTTTCAGTCTGCCCTCATTTCAATTAAAAGGACATACAATGACTGATGACTGCTGGGCAATGTATGGGACTGAGTTCAGGTTCCACAGAATGGAATAGAGCTGAACATATGTCACACGATTTCAGCGCTTCAAGACCAGAAGTGCTCACATGGAAAGATTTTCATGGTAACACCATAACAATGTCCTTTTATGCATGCACAGCAGGAGTTGCGGTATCTTGGTCTTGAATGCTTTGATAGCAAATTCCAAAGCCGCCTCCTGGTATACCTCTATACGCATCGCTAAGCAACGGTGTCTGTGATTCTGATTAGCATCACAATAAACCTTTATGCATATACACCATAGTGTAAAAATGTAATGTCTTGCAAAAATATCACAAGACCTGACTTAATATCATCTACAAGTCATTGGCTTTTTCCTGCCCAAAATGAAAAGTCCCACATTTGTTCGTAATGCACACTCAGTAAGTCACATTCTCTGACACACATTGGCGCATTAACATATCGCACCTGTTTCACTCCGTAAATAGCTACTTCAAATTCATGAACAAGGCAAACTATTTTCAGTCCATTTGAGCTCACCTTGGGTTGTTCTGTTTTAAATGTCATTAGCAGGACACGCTTTCCCATTCTCTCTCTGATTCATGTGCCACAGGGCGGAACCACGTGTCTCCGCAACGCAGACAATTCCGACCGCGGAAGGAAACATGAAAATTAATAAACCACTAAATGTATTATTTTTTCATCGTCGACTGTCTGAGCGATTGAACAGATTGAATGAAACATGAACGCTTTCATTTCCTTTGGCAGTACTGCCAAAGGAGGCCAGCTGGTTTCACATGCCATAGTTAGGTTTAAGTACCCTCCTATCTCCCCATAGCATGTGGGCTTGCTTTTATTACCGTACTATATTCTTGATAAAATATGTTTACATGACCTCCAAACCTGGTAATTAGGAGAAGCTATAAAAAGACCTACAGGGATTTCTGCAGTGCAGCAGCACGTTATATAGAAACGCCGGCGCGATGGCTGCATTAACCTCGGTGTGTTCTCAAAGGCATGGCTGCTCGGGAGAGGGTAAGGCCAAGGCAACATTTCTTTGGAATTATTTACACTTTGGGGTATGTCGATGTCTACACACGGGGGGCACTTATTTACAGAGGCATTCAGACATCTTAAATGTACCTTCAGGGCAATTATCAGAGGGAAGCCTGGCCTGGCTGCGCACACCTTCGGCGTAGATGGTTGCCTCAATGTGTGTTTACCGTTGTTTGAAACAACAAAATGAAAGTGGAGAAAATGTCATCAGGATTTCATCATCTCTTTAACACATGTAAGTCACATGGAAAATCACTGAAATTTTTAAAAACATTTTTTTTAAACCTCATTTTGGGTCAAAACAATGTGCCCATGGAATTTATTCTGTATCAACATTTTTGTGTAACTTTTGTGGTCAGATAATAACCTGAATGAGACATAAAAATCTCTGGATACAATTTTTTATCATTTATCTCTACTTTTTGTTTAAGTGTTAAAATAAAGTTCTGAAGAAAGCTTTTTCGATGTACTGCATTTTTTTTTTTTGTAAATACAGAGCATTCCATTACAAAACAAGTGATTTTATTCCTTTGTTGTACAATTGAACATGTCTAACCATTATTTAATGCATTTAAATCAATTGAAGTGATATTTCAATTAAAGAAACTCAGAAACATTATGTAATGATTCAACCATAATTTAGACCTTTCAGTGTTGTGAAAGCCAGGGAGAACTTTAGATTCATGGCTGAAGATTTGACTGTTGTTGGTATTTAGCTGTCAAAAAAGCTGTGTGACTCATTAAACAAAGAAAAACACATCCAATATGTTTATGAGGATCTAAATAATGACAACCATTATAAAGTGTTTGGTGGATCAATGTGTTTCATTCATGCACAATTACGCTCACTGTACACAAAAGCATTAAACAAAGCTCATTAACCATTTACGAGATACTGCACTTTGCCTGTCCCTGCAAATGAGTTCCAGTCACTGACTGAGAAGATCTGGTATGGTCTGCTCACCATAAGTATTCAATATGAAGCCAGAAAGAAATGATTTATGGTTCTCAGTGAGGTTGAAGGTTACTGTTATTTATCTATCTTTCTGTTTATGTGCATAATATAATGGGACCCAACAGAGCTGTTTATTGTTAACAGATATTTATTAACACATGCCCTTACTGGGAGCTCTAATGTCAAGTGTCATCAATGCCCATATAGAATGTACAGTAGGAAATAAACACCTTACTAGTCTTCTATGAAGGAATTATCTTTATGTTATATGGGAGGAGTGAAGTGCCAAATTGATATTAAGTTGGAGGAGACCAAAGAAATCTAATGGATCCAGTTAATCTAATTAGCTGAATGTAGCATAACAAAATCATGATATTACTTATTATAACTGGCTTCATTGCTCTGCAAAAACCTCATATTTTGATGTATTTATTTCCCATTATTTTGCTGCGATTACATCTTGTTGCTTAGGGGGTAATGTGGCACAAATACATATTGATGATATGCAATTGAATTATACGTGCACTCCAAGTAGTCTACAGCATAACCAGAAGTAATTGTGAAATTGGTGTAAATATCCAAAACAGTAAAGTGTAACAATTCAGCATGAGACAGAATGTAGGTCATAGCAAGAAGAAAAAATTTGTATAATGCCTTTTTCCATATGTATGGCACAATGTGGCTGTAAAGATTCACTTAACTTAGCAAGCATAATTGAGCATTGGACCTGAGCTTGAAAATTGGTTACATATTGAATTTATATTGAATCTGAAATTGAAAGCATGAAGCATATGGTCAAAATAAATCAAAATCCAAAAATTGTCTGCTACTGATTTCCATTCCAGGCTGTGCCCGTGTGCCAGGGCTTCTCCTCTTTGTGATCCTTTGAAAATGTTCCTCTGTCTGAAAAAAGGACTGTGGTCTTAAAGCAATCGCATATCATGTGAATACTAACAGAAATATATTAATGCATAACTATTAATGCGTAACTATTACAAGGAAAAAAAATCTATTTTGACTTTTAATGGTACAAGCTGTTTTCTTATGCAGTCTGGGGGCAACCAGTGTTTACAAAATTTATTTAGCTTCACTTCATGTGTCAAGGATATTGATTACTGATTTAGGTATGCATCGTTGCTTAATCACTTCTAATGACTTAGTATAAAGCCTTTTGGTTATCTGATCAAAATGTATTGTCCACCTTTAAGGATGGTGCTGTGATGTAGTGGTTAGGCATTCTGAGGGAGACACTTAACCTAAATTGCTTTGGTAAATATTCAGCCCTATAAATGGATATAAATTGCTGCATTGGAAGTCTTGTTTCTATTTGTTTAATGCAATTTCTTTTCAGTGTTGCCAGAATGTAGAGCACCTATTGGTTGATATATGAGCCAATGATATAAGGTATAGGAAAGAGTTGCAAAAAAAGAGTAATGTGGTTAACGGCAGAGCTTTGTGCAAAACATTTTTTTGCAGGTTCACGGAGTAATTGTGGGTGTAAGTAGCGGCTGACCTAAAGTGCCATTTCTGAGGCCTTTGCAGGAAGACGTGTATTCAACAAAATGTGTAGAAACACCTTTGCATGTGATTTCCTCATCAAACCCCTGCAGCTAATCCAGTAAGCAGCTATATGGCTTGTCTCCAACCTCCCTAAATTCAGTCACATCACACACCTCCTCACTTCATTTGAATGGCTTCCTGTTACTGCTTGCATTAAGTTCAAAACTTTGGTGCTGCCATACAGGACTCCAAAACCTCCAATCAAACTTCAAAGCCCACCTCTGGTCTGTAACCTTGGGGCAACTGATTGTCCCTCTGAGCGGGGTCACTCTTCCTAGCCAGAATGCCTGTCTGCACTGCACCCCCCCCCCCCCAGTGGTGGAATGAACCTCCCATGATGGTTAGGACAGCAGAATCGTTGGCCATCTTCCAATGCAGACCGAAGACCCACCTCTTCAGACTACTCAGTCTGAAGTCAGTTTCCCTTCTAACCCACTAGCACCTGCTACTTGCGCTATTTTTATTACCTGCTTTTTATGTACTTGTATTATTACCATGAGGTATAAATATTGTCATTTATTGGCATCATATATGATTATATTATTGTATACATTTGATGACTTCCCACAGTTTCTAGGTTGTCTTAGTTTCAGAATACCTTAATTTAACTTGTGTTTGAGTGTTTGTTAACCAAGTCTGACACTGTTGCTCACATAACACAGATGGATATGTTTCTGTTCTTTTGTGCTGGTAGTCACTCCGGATAAGAGCATCTGCTACATGAATATAATGCAATGTATCAAAGGTTTTGACTTGCTCTCCACCAGCTATTCTTCTAGAAAAAAAGCCAGATAATGGTCTCTTGTGACCGGTGGGATCAGGAGGTGGTGATGGCAGGTGTGTGTGTGTGTGTGTGTGTGTATGTGTGTGTGTGTGTGTGTGTGTGTGTGTGTGTAATAGTGAGCAGTGAAAGGAAATGGTGTAGCCTTTTTGGAGTTGAGATGGGGGGGGCTTTTTCTAGAGGTCACCATCATGGGGGCCTTTACCTGGCAACTCAAATTTGGTACCCGGGAAATCTCTGTCTCTACCAATGTAGGCAAGGGAGGAAGGGTCTCTGATATCTTACAATTGTATAAAACTAAGAGAGTACGCTTGCATGTGGCCCAGGCCTGATCCAAAATCAATCTTTCTTTTTGTCTGGAATTTCTTGGAATTTATGCAATCTGTGGACTTTTTTGTACTGTAAACATTTGCTATATCATGACTCATTTATGAAATAATCCATGAGATGTACATACATGGAAACTGACATGAGTATTAAACAAGAAACAGCAGATGAAAAAAAAAAAAACATGAATCTTGGAGTCATTTCACATTCTATGTTCCTACAAACACAAGCTGTGTTTAATTGCTTCACTTATTTGCATCACGCAGGCAGTGACAGTGAACATAAAGGAAAACTTGGCAAAGCTATGCTATACATGTTGATAATAGCCAATCTGCTTAAGAGCTATTTTCATTGCAATCTGTTCACAAATTTGGGTCATATGACTTTAAGAAAGCCAATATGCATGAAATACTGTGTCTTTAGAATCACATGTAACAGATGCAAGTTCAATAGCTTTCCCAGTTTTGGTGTGATGAAAACTTGGCAATGCATGCAAGCAAACTACCTATATACTGTATGCATTATATTTTAGTCATCTAGCTAGCTACTGAATTACACTAGCAATAGACTAGCAATAATGCTAACAAGTTAGCACACATGGTCAGATGTGCAAAGATGAATGGAACTCCACAGGCATATGCATTGCACAATAATCCAAATAAAATACTATTGTATCTTCAGTTTTGGTTTCACTAAAAGGAAATGCCCCTTAACACCTAATAAGTTCTATCCAAGTATGCACAAAAACAAATTTCACATTCACTTTTTTACCTGCTTGTAACTTAAAACTAACAAACATGTTGTAGTGAAACTAGAGGGGAAAAAAAGAAAGCTGCAACAATGTTGTCTCATTTTAATTCATAGTCTCTAAAGAAATCACACTACAAGAGAGCCTCAGCATCTCTTACAGCACCACTGCATGATGGGAAAGGATTATTTGATTGAGTGCTTGTTTGAAATATGCAATATGTTGGTGTTTTGTCACACTGCCTAATCTGTTTCTAATTATGGGTATTTTTCAGGAAACAGATGGAAACATGAGTGATGTCACATGGAATCACAGGGCCTTAATGTGTGCGTTACATTCAACGCGTAAGAGTAAGGCGTGTTGTATGTTTTGTTTTTTAATGACTCTCCTTGTTAGACATTGGATCATTACTGTATATAAATATCAGGAGTGAGTAGCATGGAACAGCATACATAACTACATGGCTGATTTTCATAAGTGTACAAATGTGTCCTCCTGCTGCTTGCACAGCACTGGAGTGATGTGTGTCACTCCATGTCTACTAGCTGACATGATGCCATGCGTCCTCTGATAAGCTGGGAAAAGCCTTGCGTCAGAATGATAAAAGGGGCACAGTCCCAAATGAGCAGGCCGACGGCGTCCCTCTCTTCAAGACTAGCCCTGTTCTCGCTCTGGTAACGGGGAATCTAAGAGATGTTCCAGCTGAAGAGGAACCACCGCAGACTGGATTAGCGTCCCCTCCAGAGCAAGGAGGCTTCTGAAGCAGTCAGACAAAAGCAAACCCTGCAAATAGGGGATGAAGGTGTGCTCTTCCCTGCTCTTGTGGGAAAAAGAAAAAAGAAAAAAAGAAAATCAGGATTGCCGAGGACTCTGAGGGCCGCAGAGCATGCGGGGAAGGGACAGACGACTCCGGTGACAGATCATCATTTCGCGCGAGCGGGGACAGGCTAATGGAAGGCCTTCCGACTGACCGGAAGGTGAGAATTCATTTCGGCAGCTGTTTGTTCTCCTCGGATATCCTTGCGGCCTTTAAAGGGAGACCTTGTCTGCTCCCCCGACGCCGGCTGAAGGAGACGGGGAAGGCAAGCTCGGACTACTGAGCGGAGACAAGAATCGGCACCACCCTCACGGAGTCGTGTTAGAGCAGGACTGACAGAGCTGGCTTATGCACACAAAAACTGCAAAAGAAATTATTTACCAAAAAGCAACATTTTATTAAAAAAACTGACACAAGGTAGAAAACAAATAGTGCTCAGTTGACTCTGCAGCCACACCTGTATTTAACCCAGGCTAATTAAACAGGAGCTGCTTGTTATCCAATGGCTAGTATCCTTTATACAGACACATTCCTTACAATGAAGTGGATGGGAGAGGCTGTTTAAGGGTAGGTGAAAGCTGTGTAACACTGCTATCACCAAAATTATGAACACTTGAGCAAATACTCATTCCTGTGCTCCAATATACAAATAAAATATGTCACTGTCCATGTCAAACATTTATGGTTGGCACAGTTAACTTTGAAGCCCCCTCCTTCACAGTGCACTCCAGCGCTTCTGTAATTGGCTGCCCTGCTCTGGAGAACTTAAGGCATTGGCTAGTGGCCAAAAAACAAATGTGGTGCGTCCATCATAACCAGAGGCAATCAAGATTTACAATGTGGGCAGCACTGACATGAATGTTGTGCACACAGAGATGGACTGGACTCACTGCACTATCCGTTTAGAAGCATGACCTCCTTCAGATTGCGGGTGTGTGATTTGGTAGGGCTCCTGCATGGACAGCACTCTGAGCGACAGGGCCGTGAACAGAAGACCTAAAAGTGCTTAATGTCTCAGGCAGCACATGTCCTACTGCACCCACAGAACCGGCGAATCACAGAAACAGGGGGTGGGGCATGTAGCTGCAAAGCAAAGCAGCTGACCCTGCAGAGACAGGCTTAGAACAGGGATTGGGTGTGTGCCCTTTTCTCTTTGCAGAGAATGCTCAAGAGACATCTCTGAGCGAGGTTGTAGGGAAGTGTTGCCGGCTTGCGAGAGAGAGAGCTGAGAGGGTTTGTACGAGGTTGAGGACTATAAGAGTGATCTTGCTTGAATTGTAATTCTGGAGGTTCATCTGACATCCTGAAGGACATATAAAAATCGAGTTTTCTACAGAGACCTTCTGTACAGACGGAAAGTGCCAATAGACTGTACATGTGTCTGTTGAACCAGTGTGCATTAGGGAGCAAAGAAAGCCACAAGACACAGCAAAAATTCCAAAACTTGAGCAATGGCAAATACGGAGTAGCATAGTAAGCACAGTTACAACTTACAGTAGCATGCGCTAACCTACCTTTTTTGAATATGCAACAGGATCTAATAATGTCAATCCATAACTTTTTTTTCAATTTAGGGTTGCTATTTCTACAGCTAACAATATATTTTTTACTACAAAACACCTGTATTGAGGTTATATTTTCTTATTCATGTCACAGGCTACAATATCAGTATTTTTCATCCTGATGCTGTTCAGTTTTATTTTCCCTTTATAGTTCTATTGCCACTGTTTGTTTTATAGTATAGCATATGTTGCATATGATATTAAGTTATTGCATAGGTGTGATAATTTTCCCTGTACATACTAAAACCCAAAAGAGTGCAACTCATATTTGAATGTATGTACATGATGCAAGAACGTTAAGCATTAATAAATATACTTGCTTCATCGGATCATAATTAATTGATCGTATATCAACTTACATTCACTATTCACCTGAATCTGAGGTCAGAAGCACACTCAGAAAGTGTCCAGGGTTTTCAATTTTGCATCTGGAGTGCAAGTGGTTTAACATCTGAAATGCCAACAGAGATCAACATCTCTCCCAGCAAGAATAACACTCTCACACATGTATCTGCCCCCAGAAGATTGGATCAATGAATCTGATCACTCAAAAGTCTTAAAAGTCCTAATCAACACAGGTAACACATGACAGTACAGCACGATTCAGTGGTTGCATCGTGGTGGATCCAGCAACCAACCAAGGTGTTGAAAAATAAACACACTGGATCAAACCTTAAGCATCTGGGATGCAATTTTTCAAATGGTCTGAGGGCTACACAGTGCCCTTATCAATAGAGCTTTTGTGATCACCCAGTATCAGATTTCTGCATTGAGACTGAAAGAGATGCTGTATCCTCGGGCAGCAATGTATATATTTTTTCATCTCTCCCCTTCCGCACTGAAAAGATGACACAGTGGAGATTATTCTTTCAGGAGTCAATCTCAGATATTACTTTTGACAGATAAATAAAGCAGGGGCTGATTAAGGAGATGCCGGCACAGGTAACACAGACCGGAGAGTGCGATGAAGCGTTTATTAACCCTCGTTATGGCCTGCCCGCTCCGCCGAGGACTCTTGACTGCTGATTTAATGATGTCTTCAGATCAATAAAAAGGTACAAATGTGTGAAGCGGGGAAAGGGGGTGGAGCGCGCGTGCACCGCACCACACCGCACTGCGAATCGCTTCTCATCGGTCTTGAGTTCCGGCGTTAGCGCCAACCAAACACCGCTCCTTGGATGTCGGTTTCGGCTTATCACTGCTTGTTTTCAAACAGCTCACCATTGCCAGAGCAATCACCAATGTGATAATTGTTTTACTTTTCAAATGAGGATATACCCGGAACCCCTGCAAAACTGTGGGTATATGTAATGGGGTTTTCATTGGACAGGTAGGTCAATGACCAATACTCCAGATAGATCATAAAACCAGTATCTGGTTAACTGGCATTGACCTGATGAAAAGATTTTATTCACAAAACATATAATTAGTGAAGAGAAAAAAAACTGCCTTGCCTTAATTTAAACTGGTCCTGATCTCTAGTAAGTATATGCAACCAGGGACTCTCAGATGTGACACAACATACGTTTAGTATAAACAGTATGCATATATCCATATGCCTATTTTCTTTCAAAAACACCTTTCCAAAAAAAAAAAAAAACATACTGTAAATATGTAATTTTCCATGAAAATTGTACCATACGTTTCTAATTTCAATAATTAATAAGATTAATTAGTGTAAAGTATATTTGATTATGCAGAAATAATGTATGATTGCATAATCAAAACATATGGACAAACCTCAAGACCATGTGGAAGACATTTCACAAACATTTAGTCAATAAATTGGTTTTCCTTTCCCTTATATTTAATAAACCCCTCATGTAAAACTGATCAGAAATGATACATTATCTTGTGTGTTATGTTTTTTGGGTGAAATGCTGATTCAGCTGTGCTGTCATTAGTCTAGCTCTGTGCCGTCACCATGGCATGCCCCATTGAAGTAAACGTGATTCGGTTGGTCCTGTCTCCTGAGTCATAGAGTGCTGGATTCCTCGCTTCGTGAACCATGATCGAAAGAATATATACGGTAGTATGTATGGTCGATTGACAACAGGGAAGAAGGTGGCGGTCCCACTTTCGCCCCTTAGTTTTCGGCAACCGTCACCCCCGACACACGCACGTGAGGAGGAGTTGCGTCAAGGTGGGCGCCGCGCCCGCGTTTCCGTTCCGAGCCGCGCGGCTCGTCGACAGCGGGGGCCACGGAGGGGAGCGGGAGTGGGGAGTGGGGGGGCGACCGAACTTCAAAGTCTCTCTGAGTCATTTCAGATCTGGGGAGAAGAGTTCACAAGATGACATTGAGGGAGCATCAGTGCCAGGGGATCATATCAAAGGCGGATCGCGCCTTTTCAAAGGAGCCTCTGAACTCGCGCGGCGCGGTGCAGCTGCCCGCGACGGCGCCCGCGCATCGCTGCGAAAGCGGACGACAACGTCCCGTTCAGACGAACATGCCACGGTTAGAACTACCATGTTTTTTTTTTTTTTTTCCTGAAATGTAACTGCTCCTTCACGCTCTCTCTGAGCTTAGATAATGACACCCTGAGCAGCCTTGCCTTATGGTGGGTTTTAACTCTTCAGCTTGCCGCTTTTAACACCACTGGCATGTGCTTGCTTAAGGTGCGCGGCTGTATGGGTCAAAAATACTCGCCAAGTGACATCAGTGCCTCCACATCTGGGCTCTCTGTTAAAAATGGCGCCGTAGAATTTTATTGGGTTTCTTTGCACATCTCAATGCACCCTGGCTGTGCTTACCAGGTTTACAGTTTCAGCCTATAGAGAAAATTTGTGATTGGGAGCTATGTGTACATCACAGAGCAAAGCTATCAGCAAGAGTATTCCGATATTGTTCTGAGAGCGTCTCATGAAATCAAAAGAAAATCTTAATTTTAAACATTTAAATTAGTTTACAGTTAAAATCTGATTCTTTGTGTTGTTTATAAGAAAATGAACAGTACACAGATCTTCATGAAGTTATTAAACAATGCAACCTGTGTTAATATTCCATTTCCATAGAGGTTTCCTGCATTCAAAAAAAAAACATCTCCTCAAGCTCTTTTCTTTAATAACAGTGCGAAAGATAAAATGATGCTACCAGCCAGTGTGCTGTTTATGATCTGTATTGTTAAGAAGGAACCTGTTTGTACAATGACAGTGCCTGCACAAAGTAATACGTATCTGGTGGCTTTCAAGCAGGAGAGGAGCTTAGAAACGAACAATAAACATGGCAATGAAGAGCAAAATAGTGCTTTTTGTGAAGCACTTGTTAATACAGCGTGCATCCTTGGCAGTGGAAAAACCACAGCACAAACATCAGGATATGGCTCTACAAACATGCTGAGAGCAGGTCTCGGTTAATCACGGGGCTCCATTTGTAAAGCTGGCAGAGGCCCATTATATTTCGGTGTCATGTGCCAGCTCTCCTGAAATTAACGCGGACCCCATTGTTTGATCCCTTCTGTGATTTACGTTTAATTTCCTGCTTCCTATGCCAGTTTTTGGGAGGAAAATAAATAAATAAAGAACGCCTTGTTTTACAGCATGTTGCGGCAAATTGATATAGCGGCAGGTGTCTGCACAGCTGGCTGCAAGCAAAGATGCACTCGAGCCTCTTGCGGTATGAAGGACCTCGCTAATATCGCAGTAACAGCTGACGGAACCCGAAGGTGGCGCTTCGGAAAATGTGGCCCGTTGACGCCTGTGGTCTCATTTCGTTCGAATCGCCTCCTGAGTCTAAAGCTTCTCCCAGGTTTGTTAACCTATGAGGGCAGTTTTCTTTCATTTTGAGCACAACCTTCTGACACAAGTAGCAGAGTGAGATCGACTAAGTCATAATATGTCTGTGTCCATGTGGGTCCACAAAAAACCCAAAATATAAGGAACACAAGGAGCGTAAGTGTGTGTGTGCATGTGTGTGTGTGTGTGTGTGTGTGTGTGTGTGTATGTGTGTGCGTGTGTGTGTGTGTGTGTGTGTGTGTGTGTGCACTAAACTACATTATGACTTAACTATCTGGCTATATTAGTGGGTCTTTGTAAAATGGGTGAGCTACATGTAAGTCACTCTAGTTCAGAGCAACTGCTGAGCAAATATATGAACCAATACAAGATTACATTTCCTATCTCAGCATAGATATTGTGGTCTGATGATGGTCACTGTTAGGTGCTGAAACATTCTCTTAATTGTTCTTTTTGAGAGAAGCCCTGAGTGAAGGCTGACCTCAGACCGGAGCTGTACAGTTTGTTCTTCTTCCAAATGATTTTAGCTGTTTCTCTTTTACTTTCCTACTTACTGTTTTCAGGCTGGCAAGTACCATGTAGGTCTGGCAATCACCGACTGCATGTATTACTGCAAGTCTGTAGGGGTGTGTAGTACATATCATTCCCTCATTAAATAATTTTAACGATAAGCTGTAAACAACTGAGTCATTACCTACAGAGCGTATGTGCCGCTGCTGGGGCCCTGAAAAATACTCCTCAACTATTTTCACATCTATTTGTTATTTTTCTCAGATCCTCGCTTTGGAAGAAAAAAAAAAAATCCCCGAGCAGTTCTGATACCCGAGACCTTTCCTTCAACTCTTTTTAAAATGCTGAACTGTCATTGTGTTAAGGGACAGACTTTTTGAGGTAATATTCCTCTGAGTTTTCCCTCCTTATGCCAGGGAATCATTATGTGAATACATTAGTCCGCCGAAGCCCTTCTATGAATATCAAATGGCGGGTGAAGCCTTTTTTCCCAGACTCTTTGGTGACTAGAGTAATTGAAAATGCTTGTAAAAGCGACACTGGCCCGGGCCTGTTAATGGACTGTGTGGTATATTTTGATCTAGTGTCCCGTAATGCAGCGCTTGTTTGAGAGAGTGGACTCCCACTGGGTTTAGGGAAGCTCTCACCACCCATGCTAAATGTCAGCCTATGATCTGTAATCATCTCCCCTTGCAAATCACAGCGGGCAAAACCCGATCAATAATTCAGGCCTCGGACCCGCACGATATGTCTTGTTTACAGGTCCTAAATGCATTACCGTCTGAAGTTCCCCCGGTCCATTTGCATCTGCGGTAGAGTGCTCGCCGCGACGGTGCTTCAAACTTGTTCGTGTGGGAAACGAACAAATAGACAGCGTTGTTCTCTTTTTTTTAAAATTAATTTCCAATGACGTTTGCTTTTAAACAAGTCTTTGATGCCAACCAATTCACAGGGATAAAAGTAGCGCCAGAAAGTATTCAATGTATGAATACTTTAAATCCAATTTACTTTCATATTAACTGCATAATGATTCAGACCAGTTACTTATATTGTAAAAACGCAGTCATGATGTCAAAATTAGGGCCTAAATTGAACTGAACAAAAATGAAACTTTTCCTTAATGTTGGTCTCAGCACTATCAAAAAAATGGAAATCAGATCAGATTTATCGGGACACTGTCTTAAAGACTGAAATGAATTGAGGTTTCGGGCAGATCTATGTGCCATTTGCAAAAAAGTACAGATTCACTGCACTGGAAGCAACTATCCAGAAACTGCTTTTAAAAACATAGCTCTCTATATTTATTCGTGTCACTTACAGGATTACAGTCTGTAGCGGCCTTCCCTTTAGGTGTCCATCCATGAATGCCATTTTTCCAGTGAAAATTGGGTGCAGCGGTAACCGGCACAACGTTCTGGAAGATTCCACACAGAGCTCAGCCTTCGTATCACCGCAGTGGAGGGAAGCCATAAGGCTACACTGAGACTCCCACAGCAGATGAGCACTCCAGTGATTTACTCTGGCTTTCCCACCCCCCCCCCCCCCCCCCCCCATCTTGCTGACACTTTCAATTAAGCGAATGGGCGGGCGCCTGCCGCTCCCAGAGATGGGACGGGCGCAAATCTGCGCTCATGGAAGCAAAGTGACAGGGCTGCTCCCATCCGAGCACCTCTGGTGCTACGGCCGCGACCCCCCCCTCCCCCTAACTTAAAAGACAAATCGTGTCGCCCGGCTCTTAGGTTCTGTCAGAACGCCAAGGCAGACCGTCAAAGCGCAAATCGCCACTCTCCGGGCCCGGGGTCAGCGCCGCTGCACTTGAAGAATGAACTGAAGCAGGGCCACATGTCATGCGCAACTGGACCTACGTGAAACAAAACTACACAGAGCTGAATCTGCAAAGGACCTCATATCGTCCCACTGTGCAATAGCGAGGTGAACATAACCATTGAAAGAAATAGCGATGCTTTTGGAGGGAACTAATTCTGATTGAACTTGATTGGAAGGATTTTATTTTATCATTAAGAGCAATTTGCCATGTCATGACTGGCTTCGAGTCTTGTTAACAAGTGGATGCCTCTACAGTGAAAATGCTATGTTAATATGAAATATTTGTGCTTGGGGTATGTTTATATCACATTTAATTATTTGCATTTTCATGTATGCATCTGCATACATGCATTGTTAGATGTTTTATAATGAATTCAACACACACACATTTGAATAATTCATATGTATGCAGTATATTTTGATATATTAAAATTGAAAGAAATACACAGTTTTATAAACTTATTCTTATGTTTTTCCTATTTATATTCCAGAACATACAGTTTAAAAGCTCAAAACAAAGAAGTCTAACTTTTGTTTGTTTTGTTGTTGCTGCTGTAATAAAGCATGTTTCAAAAATACAGTCAATATTCATGTGGTACAAATAGTTTTAGTTCCAAACCTTCTGTGAACATGCATAACCAATATGATTTTATTCATTTATCCCACGCAACATGTATTTATATATAATTTGTATAATTTCTACTCAATGTGTGGAGATACAAGATAGTGAAATTGCTGTGTAGCAGAGCATGTACACACATATTTAGAAATAACTTGCCATAATTATCGTTAAAAGATAATTGCTAAAGCTGCTACAGGAGACTTGTGCAAATGTGAGATAAAATATGGGTGGTTATTTCAAAGCAGCAAAAGAATAGGCATGTTTTGGAAGACTGGTTTCCAGATTATAACATAAAACTGAACATAATGATATGCATCTCATGTATAACATTGACCTGATTGCTAATTTTGCATGCAAAAGAGCTAATACAAATATATACTTATTATTATTATTACTATTGGGATGTGGCAAGAGTACATTTTTGTCCAGCCATTCTGTGCCTCCTTAAAAACCCCAATAAAAAGACAATGATTAAAACTGAGGTTGAATGATATTCAAATTTTCTGAGACATGAACATATCACCAAAACTGTCTGAAGCAGGCCTCAGGTATTGAATGTGTATTTGTGCTTTTACATGCTGAAAGTGGATCAGTGCAATTTCATCTATATTTAATAAATGAGGATTGCCTTAGCAGAAGTGTGTGGAGCCACCAGACAAATTGACAGTTTTCACAGTAGAACATCACCACTTTTTTCATTAAAATAACCGTTCAGCTAGTCAGCTACTATTACTAATTTTAACCACCCAGTTAGCTGGTTAACTTAGCAAAACTAGCATGCTAATATTATTGTAACAATTGCCTATCTGTTTCATGTTTTAAATTAGTTATATGTCACAGTGTCTGTGGTAAAAATAGAGAAGGTCTATTGCCAAGGTCATATAGGACATGTGCCTTCAGTCCAAGGTTTTTCAGTGCAAAGGAAGAAACTACAGGACCACTAAATGCATTCAGGCACAGTACACCTATACTACTAAACATAGTAGACATAGAACTAATGCACAAAGCACACCTGTGGTGGAAAAAAAAGGGAGAATAAACTCTGACTGTGTCGGGTAAGAGAAACTTTACCACCTTGAAAACAATTTTAATGGTACGATACCAGTGCCCCATGCAGGCCACTGGTGTGTGAGCAAGCTGCCAAAAGGAATCAGACAGAGACATCGTGATCAAGGGTTTTTTTGTCAAGCTGCACTCACAACGACCGCACAGCAGACTTCTTACAAGTCACAGCTTATGAAATTGCAAGTTGTGTGTCCATGCCTTCAGGGAGTGATATTTGTCTTTATCAAATTAGCTCCTGCTCCAACAGAGCAAAGAAGAAGAAAAAAAAAGAACAAAACAACACAAAACAAAATTTAGTCTTAATAAAACCCAGTCAGTGTTTACACGCTTGCTCAGAGGGGCCCCTGCTCTCTGGTTCTGTCTCCCTAAATGACTTCACGAAGGGAGTCTCCTCCGCGGTGTTGAATGCCGTGGAAATAAACATGGACATCTCGGGCTTCGGGGACTCGCTTTTGTAGAGGAGCTCTTGCATCCACCTCAAACGCCATTGAAAATTTGACAATTTCCAGGAGAACACCAGGGGGAATGAGTGCAATACCCCTTCAGCACGAAGGGAAGAAAAAGCTCATAGTGAATATGTGTGCCAATTATTATTACATTATTACCGATGATAATATTCTCAAAATTACTCTCAGTATCTCTGCTCTTCTCCACTGCATTCCAAGAAAATATACCTGGGATGTAAAATCTACCTGGGAGAGACAGATGAAAATAAAAATAAATAAAAAAAAATAAAGAAAATTTAAGAAAATTTTAATCTGAACCTGAAAGAACCAAACTTGTTGTTGAAACTGCTATGTTCTTTTCTTTCGAAGTGATGTGTATTTGAAAAGATTCTGGGGGCACACAAAACGCTGGCATTTAAGTATTCAGGTATGCATTTTCTGGAGCAATATCTACATTACTCCATAACATATGATTAGCTTGGTCTAGCCACAAGTTTCATATGAATCTGTCCTGTTGCACTGAAAGGCGCCATCACTGACATTTGAATATGCAGTGACTGCTGAGATCTCAGCAGACAAACTAAGTGAATGCACTCTGTGAAACTGCAAATCATGCCAGCGCTAAGGTTGCATGCTGTATAATTAAGGCTGAAAACCCTCCCTAGCTAATTTGGAGTGATGAGGTCTGGACTTACTTTGACACTTAGAAAGGCTTTTCCCTGCAGGTAGACCCCCACAACGCCCCCTCTCTCTCTCTCTCTCTCTTTCCTCTGTGCTGTCCTTCATTTTTTGTAAGGTTGTATTTTAGAACATCCTTAGCTTGTGCTTGCTTTTTTAAAGCAGCTTGTTTGCTGTGGGGCCCATTTGTGGCTAAATGTAAATGCAAGCATGAAACGTAAATGCAAAGAGACATTGATTTGTGATGCGCTCATTTACATTGCCCTATAATGACTTCTTTGATGCAAAATTTAAAGAAGCAACAGCAAAATTAATTGCATATTGCTTTGTGGTATATACATTAGCATTTCTTTTTCACTGTGGTAGTTTGCATGACTGTTCATTGCTCTGTGTTTTCAGGAGTGGTCATGTGTTTTACAGTGTAATTTGTAGTAGTTATTTGCTTTTTTATTATATGTAAAATGTTTTATAGAGGTCACTGTTTGAGAACACAGAAACATCAGACCAAAATGTTGCAGACATGTCAGGCTTAACAGCAATGGAGCTCCAGGGGATGAACCAAATTCACATGCATGACATTATTCCTAGCGCTGGCTTCAGAATGATCCCGCCAGTCCCAAATAAACTGACTGCTACACTTCCAACAGACACGTCAGCTGACTGTCCTCAGACTCTTAAGAAATCCTGGGCTGAGTGGCCACACAACAGACACATTCTTAGAACGAGGCCCATCAGAGGTACAACTGACAATCCGCGGATCACGAAAGGGGACAGATGCGCTGTCCTCACGGATGAAAGCAGACAGAAAGCTGTGAATGGGACCGGGTGGGGTATAACTGGCACCAAGGCGTTGTGCTGGTCTGAGTCAAAAGAACGCTAAAGGTTCAGCGGACTCCCTCTGAGGTAACGTGTGGCTGTGAAGTGCGTGTAATTAGTAAGGAAATGACAGTTCCACCTCCAATGACTTTTGATTTGACTTTTTATTTTTCGTCGTGGTCTTAATTGCATTACATTATTGTCATTTGGCAGACACTTTTATCCACAGGGACTTTATCCACAGCGCATCTAATAAAGTGGCATGAAAAGACGCATAAACAGGACACCACTAACCACACATGAACAAGCGTCAGTGCTAAACATGACACTGAGATCACAAATGTGTGCCTAGACTGACATGTATGTACAATGTAAGGACTTTATAATTTCAAATATAATGCTAACACATGCCAGACATTCAAGCAAACCCCCGCATTTACAGTACATTATATTATTATAATATTACACTAATTACAGTAATCACACCTGAAGAATACCTATTACCTATTATGAACATGTGACAATCTGAACCCACTGGACACATTAGACATAGACTATGTTGGTCTTTAGTACCCCTCGAGTCAAATGTAAGACATTAACAACCAAATTAACCAAGCAAAGTATATGCAGAATTACAGCTGTGATGCATAATGACTTCTGTGGGCTTGCACTTCTTGTAGCTTCCTGCTCTGTCGCATGGTAACTGTGACCTCATTATTCTAAATTAAGGATATCGATCTCTGCCTGCCTGGAACCTGTAACACTTCCTTTACAAATCTGAAGTACCTTTAGTCATGCTGCATTTTAGAGATGTTTGCTGTTAGCAAAACACTCTTAGCAAGAATTTCATTCCTGTGACCTTCCAGCTGCACAGAAGGTCAAGGTTTTCTGAAAAATAATGAGTCGTTTCATTAAACCTGAAGCAATACATTAAAAAAAGAGGAATTAATCAAATCAATATTCATATACATGTAAAAATACTCTGACAAAAAATGACAATTAGCATTAAACAAATACTGTCATGAAATAATGCAAACAGCTCTGTTGGATTGGTGGACTTTTCCTTGTTACCTGGGGTGGCACATGAATTTTTAAACTGAGGACAAACTGGAAAAAAAAAACCAGTATGAAGTAAAACCCAAAAAACACATGGTTAACAAGGCAGTTATTCAGAGTGTCCAACTGTTTTCACTCAGCTCTCCTACATTCTCTCATTCAGCCACTTGTACGAATTCCCCTTGATTGACTGTGCTTGCACCGTTTCTCATTCAAATGGCAGTTATAAGGAGAATTCATACAGACCTTACAGAGTTTTACTGTCACGTGCTGATTTTCATGAAATGAATTGATTTTGAAACATTTAGTTTGGAAACGAAATAAAAATAAAACAGTTTAAATACGCCACGCTCACAAAAGCCCGCACAGCACTCTGTGTGAACTCTCATTGCTCCCCGCAGACTAAGTGACAGTCGGCTGGAGCTTTTGCCCAAACTGGTTTAGACATGGTCAGTCAAGCTGCCTTACTGCAGCCAGAGCAGTTGCCCCATTGTCAGTGGAGATGTATGACAATTTCCTCTCATCCGTTGCCCAGTCACTGAGAGCGGATCCGGGGTGCATCAGCCAAGCTATCAGCAGCGTAATTTTCTGGCAAGAGGCTAGTTTGAAAACACTTAGCTTCAAGATGCCAGTCCAAACACAACAAAATGCATTTTAGAACCAACGAGTCATAGTCGTGCTTGGTTCCCCGTCCGCTTTTACCTGGTTGTAGAGGAACTGGCTGAGATAGTTCTCTTGGGGAAAGAAAAAAAAAATTCTTCTTTGAATCTCCTTTGTATCATAACTTGAAAGGACTGCTGTAAAGTTAGATTTCTCCACGGTCTATAAGGGAGCCATTTCAGCCACAGGGAAGTCAGGGGCTGATTCAAGTCTGCGTGTCCTCCATCTCACACCGTGACGGCTGCACTTCGTTTCTCCTGAAAAAGCTCACATATTTGACTGTTTAGCCACTCACTGCGATCACACATTGTTCGGGGAGATGCCGTTTTGAGGGCTCCTCGAAATCGCTTATGTTGGAATACTTAGCTGTAACTGCAGCCAGAAGTCGAGAGGCGTCTCTTAGTCACCACATTCGAGCGCTGAGGCCCTGTTTTATTTGGAAACCTGGGTAGGCCTACGCCCATACAACAGAAGCAGCTCACAGTGACAGACCAATCCAGCAAAGAATGCCTCCATATGCATAAATTGTGCTATCTTCAACCTCTGCTTTATGGTTGTGGCAATGTGGATAGGCATGTAGCAGTCCTCCTCTTTATGTTAGGCGGTGGTGGAAATTTCACAGCAGTTCACAGTGAAAACTGTATATATATATATATATATATTAGATGAGAGGATTTAGTCACCAAGCTCACCAAGCTCACTCAAGCCAAAACAAAAAGGTGCATAAGCTACGTATTATCCATCATGTGACAGTAAGGCATATTGGGCATATTGCCATATTGGCCATGATGGATAATATCTGCAATATGCCCATTCTCAGAACGTGTCAGCTGATCAGGATGTTTTACCATCCTCAACATTGAGCCAAACGTCATGTGACGAGTAGTGGGTTTGAAGGTTGACAGAAAAGACCTAATTCAGCTTCACTTTATGCTGCATAGGATATGCACAGTTGGTTTGCCTCTCCCCCTTTAGCAAAAGCTACAACTGCATTTCATATATGAAACGGCATATGCATAGAAACATTCAGGTTTAATGGTGTCATCTTCACTGATGTAGGATAGAGTCTGCTCCAGCAGTTTGTACAAATTATACAACCCCTTGACCAGTGATCTGTGTTGATTTAACCCCATTCACATGATAATCGGTCTTCCCTTCCTCAGTTCAGTAAACTGTCAGGAGGCTTGCAAGGCGGTAGTGATGCAATTGAATACCCTGCAGCACATTGTAATCGTCAGTGCGTATTACTTTTCATGCGTGTCACTTAGCATATTTTTCACTGCAGCCCAGCCAATGAAAATGTTTCCAAACGGTGTGAGCTTCGCGCTTAAAGCCTTCTGAAAGCGGTAAGTGAAAGTTTGTTTGAAGCATCCACTAAATGAGTCCGTTGACGTTTCCGAAAGGAGATAAAACCAAATATCGCCAGCATGACGCAGCCCCAAGTGGAAGATAGCGCTTGTTCTAATATTTATCCAAAACAGCCACAGTCACTCTTTAAATAAATGTCCTCTCGCTGAAGGAATGAGAGCAGCTCTGAGATGCAATATTTGCAGAGAGGAGGTTTTGCTTCTCAGAGGTGTCAATGTAGCAAATCGAAGTTCCACTGACACCTCTGTGCTGGCGCTCTAGGATGACACTGCTTAGTTATTAGCACCTTGCCATTGTGACATCTTTGATAATTAAAAACTAGGGCACGACAGGAAGCAGGGACAGAGCCCATCTGATCAGACAGAGAGAGAGAGAGAGAGAGAGAGAGAGAGAGAGAGAGACATGTTTTTCTATATCATACAGTGGATAATGAATATTCTCGCTGATGAGTTAATGTATTCTTTTAACGGGATGTAAAAACGTGTCACGCGTGTAATATGCGAGGGAGGGACATGCAGCCGCACGTCGTTAAAAAAGTCACGCGTTTACCGCCGACTGTAAAGGAATCAGCGCCGCTTCCATTTTGAATGAGCAAGGGTGCCCCAGCACGATCACGTTTTTTCCCTTTAAATTGGCAGCGCTTCTCATCGGATGATAAATAATCCCTATAAATGGCAGCTCATTCCTAACCTTGAAAAAAAAATGTGTCTTTTGTCTTCAGGCTTTTTTTTTTTTTTGTTTGCTTGACTTCTCTAATTTCAACAGGCTTAGGACCCAATCATCAGTGTAAACAGGATATTAGCGAGCAGTAACGAGCGGCGTCCTTCAAGAGCACAAGTCGGGTTTTTTTTGTTTTTTTTTTTTAATATATATTTTACTGTCATCTCAGAAGAAACACAGCTCACCCTGGGGAGGGGAATGGGGGGGTACCTTCCAGTGCCATTATTCAATAATTGATCTTCCAAATTGCTTTTTTTTCTAGTTTGCTGTTGAATAACAATGCCGAAACGGTGCGGGAAGCACGGCCTCTCGGCTGTTTAATCTGCGGAGGCTTTGCGCGGGTTGTTAGCGGAGCGAGAGCGAAGCAGCTCTCTGGGCACCCCATCTCCCAGCTGCAGGCTGCCTTTTGTCTCTGGGTTACGCTTGGGCGTGCAGCCATATTTCTAGAATGATATTATTACGTAAATCTTTTGACTTCCAGCAGACAAGAACAGCAAGTTCCTCAAATCATACATACAGATCCTATTCTTCTCATGACATTCTGGTATTTAAAGTATGCCAGATATGATGCTGATAATATTTTGGCCAAAATGACGCATTTTTTTGTTTTTATATAAAAAATGAAAAAAAAAAAAAGATTAAATGAAATGGAGGGGCAATAGTTGCCAGGAAGTTGGGGTTTGTATGGAAGGCCTTTCTTTTTGCAGAGAGCCTGCCGTGTCCGTATATGATTGGTGCTATCTGTAGGCCAAAAAAATATTCTTTTGTATTTCATGTACTGCGAAGTTAATTTAACACATGATGAGCAACAGCAGCTCTAACATGAAGCATTTTCAGCTGGATGCTAATAGCTGGGGAAGAGCATGTACCGTTGCCACATTGTTCCTTTCTGACACATCAAATCAATACATGTTATACAGTGGTAGAATCACACGTTTGCCATAAAAAAACGCTATCTAGGTGAAACAAATGAGTGTGTGATGGTGTTGGGAGCAGGCGGTGCTGGACAGGAATCAGAGTGTTAAGTCTTTCCAGTGTCTGACGCCCCACTTTCCCAGATACCCGCCTGTGTCCTCATTGTGGTCCTGCAGACATTTGGATGTGTCTTTTAGGGGGGTATAATATCCAGAACTGTTCTACGGGAAGGTTTTATGCGTCTAGTCTCCAATAGGGTTGGCCTAATGCTGTTGGTGATCATCAGCTGATGTTTTCTGTGTTGCTAATGAAAGTGCAGTGGCTGACAGTTGATCTGAAGCCTGATAAATATATTAATCAAATGGTAGTGAGCTCGGCAACAGCCCCGTGGGAAGAAAGCGTACAAAGCGTGTGACAGTTTAAACAGCTAACTATAAAACACATCAATAAGCGTGGTAAAAATACCATTCTTTGTTCTCCACATGGCAGTGACACGCTGCAGTGGAGTATCCAGCTGCTTCAAGCTACATCTGGGCTCTTACATTGGGAGATATTACCTGCTGATCTTTCTATTAAATCACATAATCCTGAATATTGTGGGACTGTTTCCCGACAGTTGCACTAATGCCATATTTTGTATGTAAGCGCATGACTCTCATTTTTCCTCCTCCAAGACCTTAAATGCAAAAGCTGAGAACATTACATAACCACTGTGTTGTAGATTACCATTTTCATAGAGGGATGGAGAAAGAGAGACAGAGAGAAGGAGTGAAGGAGAACAGAAATGACAGTGAAACAGAGAGATTATCATGAGGAGAGGAGGTAATTTAAGGAGCTCCGGGTGAGACTGATGTTAATGTTGTTGATCTTCTTCGTAAGAAACATGGGTTAAATTAAAATCCCTTTAACATGTGAAACAAGTAGAAGTTAAATGAATTGTAATTGGTGCTTTCAATCGCAACTTTGAGCAGTATGCACTTGCGTCAGATTAATACTGTACTCCTGTGGTATCATATTACCAAGCTGCTGGTTCCACAGTTACAACCTTTACATGTACATAATTGAAGTTCCAAATGAAGATTCAGGAGGAGAATTTTCAGGAAATCCCTACGCAATTAAACAAACCTAGACAAACTGGTCCTATCCACAACTATGAAAATGCCACTTATCCACATCAGCTGTCCATGGCATCCCTCCTCTACTCCACCTCCACCTTTTCTTTTCCCTGTTTATGATGTCCACACAGGGGGTCAACAACTTCGACTCATGGCCAAGTGCAATCCCTTTCTGGGACTCCAAGCCAAATAAATGTAATGCTATGACCACATCAAAAGCAACTTTACCGCTTTGACTGTATGGAAACCTATATTGACAGAATAATATGATTATTGTCATTACTGCAATTAAAACAGATTGATTAAGCCGTGTACATGTCTGTACATGTTTGTTGTAAATAATGGATAATGCAATTAAACAGTGGAAATAGGATACCTTGCAAACTGGCTTGCCATTGTCCTGTCCTATCCCATCCCACCATTTTCACTCAGGTGAAGTAGCTATAGTCATATGAACCATGCTTTGTCTTTGCAGTCTTATCATTAACAAAGAAATTGTCTTTTCTATGCTGTCAGACATGCACAGTTTTAATATATCCCAATGAGTAGGATTAAGGTGTTTACATGTTACAACAGTCCTACAATAGTGTGGAGTACCCCACATATTTTACTGCGATTATGTTTGTGGTGACTAAGAGCTTAATCGCATTAAAATAATGGAAGTGAGGTGTTTGCATGACATCTGCCTAAATTGGAGCATTATCTTACTCACAATAAAAGGCTTATTGATGTTTGTGTAATGGCCGCTTTTACTGCTGATAGAACCATGGTCTTCTGTAGCTTCTGTGCAATCCAGACTGTTTTTGTTGCTGTTTCCTGTGGTTGACCAACCAGAAACCACAGCTGACAGTGCTCAACAGAAAATGATAAGTGATGCAGACAGAAATTGACCATTAAGACCAAGGAAACAACAAAACGAATGTTATAGAACAGACGATGATATGGTATGTCCGGAATATGATATGTGCTACTGTTGAAGAAAGCTGCCCCATCCTTGTAGTGCATCTGTGATCTTTTATCCCCTGCAGATTATGCAAACCATATTTTTAAACTATGAATCAAATCAAGACCTCACCTGCAATTGGAACTGGTCTTCTTGATTAGTGAGCGTAATCCAACAATGATACAATGATGGAATGGTCAGGAAGACCATCTTTTCTATGGGTTCATTATTATTTGATGTGAACCACAGCTGGTGTTGTGATGTCAGACTTTATTGAATCATTGATCTTCACATAGAGATCTGTTGCCTTTTACCAAAATCGTGTTTTTACCAAATACACCACCCTCTATAAGCACTAGTACAGCAGACTAGAACTGCAATGAATGTAACATGTAATGAATGTAATAAAAAATAAGAAAAAAAGGTCATTTAGTAAATATGAGTAAATATGAACATGAAGAAACTGGAACTTTCAGAAGAAATCAACAAAGAAGTCAAAATATTTGTCAACAATTGCAATACAAGTCATACTGCCTGCATGCAGGCACGCACACACATACACGCGCGTGCCGCGCGCACACACGCACAAATACAAGACTGGAGGATAAACACGGATTCAAGACTGCACAGCTCTGCGGCCGTCCCACTGAACCCGGCCTTTCAAGCAGCGCACAACCAGACAGCTTAATCAAAGGGCCGACCCACTGTGCGCTGTTCTAATGGAGTGCAGCGGGGCCATTCGAGTCTCAGGTAGCTAATCGACCCACTGGAGCTGTCAGGGGCGCGCAGACCACCCTGTCAAAGGCACCGCTCCGCTCCCAGCGCCCCCCACACCTCTCCCCCACCGCCTCTCAAAGAACCAGCAGACGCAGTGCCGAGGCTGAAGATTTGAGCTGGGCGATCCACTCTCCCAAAACAAGGCAATTACACTCCGGAATAGCACACCCCCCCACCGCGGGCGACAGCGCAGTGAGTCTCGTCACCGCCTTGAATTAAAAATCGTTCCATTTCACACTCCGCAGTGAAGTGTTTCGCTACATTTCAACTTTGATCCGCGGGCTGTGTCATTGGCAGTAAGCGCAAGTCAACACGACCACAGTAAAACATTCAACAAAGTAATTCATGAATAATCACATGTTATGTATTACTGTAAACCCTATCTGGTTTATTGAAAATAGGGCTTTTTAAAAATAATTTATGAATGCATGGTATGATATCAATAAGTAGTAATATCAATAATGTTTTGCGCATATCACAGTTTAAAAGGGCACACCTGATTTGTAATTTTCTAAGGGATCCTCTGGTCTGTTCAAAGTCAATTCCACCCTCTTTTCTAAACTGACATCCCACGCGACCGGGATCCTTGTTATCTGAGATTTTTAGACGTGGTTTTGTAAATCACTCGTCCTCATTTGACAGCAGTCTGAGATCCTCTTAAGGCAGCTCTTTGTTTTTTTCCCAGCCTCTGAGATCTAAGACTATAGTTCGTCTTTGGTTGTCTGAAATGGTTTTCTTTCATACTCGACGCGGTTGAAACTTTCCATCGCGAGATACTCCACGGAGGCGTGCTAGTTTCCTTTCCGGAGTCGTCACCTTTCGAGGGGTCAACATCATGAGCCACGGAAGAGGGTGTTGCGAGGTGGACGCCGGGTTTTTTAAGGAGGGCTGTGCCGAGGAAATGATGAGGAGAGATTAAGCCCTCCGGCGCCTTTCCTCGAACAAAGCGGATGATTTCTTTTTAACGCCCACTGTCTTTTCTGTGTCAATCAGTTTTCCGTCCGACTTCTCAGTCTCGCGCCCAGCGCTGAGTTTTCCACTTTCTAAGCGACCTCTTTCATTGCAGAGGGCAAGTCTCCTTGCATCTAGGTTTAAGCGGGAAAGGGGAAAAAAAAGAGCTGAGCTCTGGCTGGTACTAGGCTCCAAAGTGTATCCTGTAGAAACTAAGAATAGAAAAATGACCGAAACTGGAAGGACATCCATGTGTGGGGTGTGATGAATGACTTGAAATTAACTTGCTATATTATACACATTGACACCATAGGTAGTGGAAGGCAGTTCTTCAACTGAGGAACATGAAAAAAAAATTGTTTCAAAAATTGTTTCAAACATGTCAGTTCAATTCTCATAGTTGGTAAGGTGGTACCTAAGAAGCTGTGTGGGTTTTGTTAAAACTTTTTCAGGGATAATTTAATACAGAAGACAGGTACAGTATGCTGGCTGCATTCACATCTGCAAAAGGATTTGATCTTTGTGAAGGTGAATCAACTCTGAGTATTTTTAGCTTTCACACAAGCCATACACTTATTTGTGATTTTCAGTCATTTATGGCAAATGAGTTGTTGTTGTTTTAATGAACATCTCAGTTTTTTTATAAGGTGTTGCGCTAACATGATTCATCCTATATATATATACAAGGTTTTTGTTTTCAGTGATAAAATACCTGACTTTGTACAAGCTCAAAAAAGAAGCATGAACCTTGTTAGAGCACCACATCTTCTTGCCTGTAGATGCCCTTTTGTACCAATTTGTACAATTTTTTCATTAATTTACACTAATTGAAGTCAGACTGTCTAGAAGTTTTTTTTTCTTTTTAAGATGTGAAGAAAAAGGAAATTTCAGATGAGGAAATATGCACACTACATTATCCACAAATATTTTGAATTTCTGCTTCAGGTTCTCCCTGATCATGACATTTATAGTCTACATGTGGCTTAGATGTACACTTACACGTACTATGTGTACATCATATTTTGAGCCTTCCTTTACACTGATTGGGATAATGCTTGCATGTTTTGCCTTTTCCTTATAACGGGTGCAGTTGACAGCACAGCCGTGTCTTTGTTTGCTTGTAATGTCTGTATGTGTGTGAAGCAATGGAGAAAGTGAAAGAAACAAAAACTGATAATTGGGTAAGTTGGGGTTCATGCCACTGATTGTGTAAAATGGAAGTTTCTCTTCTAGTGCTGCTAATTTCAGTCTAATACCCACTCACAGGACCCCGAGAGGTGCAGGTGAGAAGGCATTCGTATTCGAAGGTCAGCCAAGGCTACCTCATCCCAGCACTCTCGGGCATCCTGAGATTCTTCAGGTGCCTGTGAGTTGCTTGGATGATGTCATTGGATAGAGCCTACCCTACAATGATCTGTAGTGCACCATGTGAGTCGTGACAAATAGCTGTTGGCTTTATCGGAGGATTGCGTTCTTCTTGCCTCGGCACTCCCGCATAACAGAGGCTGTTGAAGTGAGGGGGCAACAGTGGCTCAGGAGGTAGAGCAGTTGACTGGGGATCGGAAGGTCCCTGGCTCATCCTGGCAGAGTGTCGAAGTGTCCTTGAGCAAGACACTAAACCCCCAACAGCTCCCAGTGGCTAGTTGGTAAGCCTGTATATAGCAGCCTCTGCCACTGGTAGGTAGATGTGAGGCATATAACAGTAAAGTGCTTTGAGTACTCAAAATGAGTAGAAAAGCGCTATATGAATGAAAAAAAAAAAAAGTGAGACAAGCCGAGCGTATAGAAATGCCAAAAGAGGGTTGCAGTAAGGGGAAAAAAAAGCCATTCAGTTGTGTCCTTGGTAGTGGAATCCAGTGTTCCTTCTAATCTGTTCTTTTGTGCTTTCTAGAGGTCATTGAGAGCCTTTTAATCATACCACAAGGGTCCACTGCTCATGCTCACAACATCCTGTCAGACAGTATGTCTTTGAGGAAACTGCAAGTTGCACTCACAATCATGAAGTCCATCTTCAGCACACTTTGTGTGCTTTGTTCACCCAAGGACTGAAACACACCGGGGCCAGAAAAGTACAAGAGTACGAATGATGCAAAACACAATGTCTAGAGTGTGTGCAGTTTTAGTTGTACTTTTTTAAGCTGAGAGTTGTTCTGAAGGTTATCAGCGGGTTTGTCACGGCACAGAAAATGTGGAAAACAGAGACGTAGGTCCAAGTTGCACGGCCTTCGCTAACAAGTGGCTGTGAAGCTTGCCTGCAGCCTCTTAGCCAGCCTGTAAAAATCAGGCAAAAACCAGCTAGACTGAAGCAACTTGTGGAGGGTGGACGTTGGATTTTGAGGCATCGAGTCATTAACAGTTGCAGCCCCTGGCTGAACACATTCCTGGATGTGTTCAGCCAGGATGTGTCCAGCTCCACTCTGCGTGGTACTTGACACCTGTTGAACTGTTGGGCGCATTTTGTAAAAAAGGCACAGGAACCAGAGCAATAATTTCTAAGGGGTCGTGAAACAGAATGGCAGCATGACCCCCCCCCCCCCCCCCCCCCCCCCACACACACACACACACACACACACACACACACACACACACACACGCACACACACACACACATATACACATTCACTTAAAAACACACACACACTAAACAAAAATTAACTACTATAATATAATAAAATACAAAAAATGAACAAACAAACAGAAAAAACTTTTTTTCTGCTGGCTCAGTTTCCTAATGGTGCTTAATGGTGATAGCAAGCATCTATGCGAAAATGGGTGCCACAAATAGTCATGCGTCTTCAGAAACAAGGTGGTTTGTTCAGTTTGATGCCTGACAAACATCCAAACAAACAAGCAAGCAAAAAAAAAAAAATACAAAAAAAGCAACGAGAGAAAACCTGGTGTGGGGTGCTTCGAAAGCAAAATGTTTCCCTTCCCTGCCAAAAAAATACTTCTTCAAGGAAGTTCCTGACCGAAATTCATAAAAATTCCACTAACTAAATGTAAAGGTTTGTGTCAACAGCTACACTGGTATTAATGCTCTGTTTTTTTTTCTATTTCATTCTCTTAAAATGGAGTCCCTCAAGGTTCAGTGAATTTATTAACACAAATACAGCATCTCTCAATATTGACATGATCAAATGCGGTTATTTTCCCAGCAGTAGTAAAGAGCATCATATTCCTGCTACAGAGCAAGTCCCAATGTCCACTTCAATTATAGCAAAAAAAAAAAAAATGTATATATTTTTTTACTGCTGTTGTGGTTTTTTGAAGAGAAGAAAAACCCGAAAGTTCTGAAACTGGGAAAGTTTCGTTGTTTACCGGGTCTTTGGAGGTTGTGGAGTTTATCTAAATTGTACTACCTCACGGAGACTTAATGGACCGACTCAGCAATGAAACCCCAGGGTTAATCACTATGCACAAAACCGCGATCTCCGCAGAAGGAGCCGGGAAAGGCAAGAAAAATCCACTGTCTGTAATTTGAGCCAAGGGTATTGCGGGTAATCAGTGCAATTTTTCAGCATAATTGCGCTGTGAGACGATGTCAGCCCAGTCAGCCCGTGCTAATTCCACACCGCCACACCTGTATTTAAGCGGAAGATCCTCCTCACCCCACCTGGAATATTCCCATCTTAAAGGGCTTTAGTCATGGAAAGCACTCAAGAGCCTGTGTAAAGGGTTTGTGGGAGACAAAGGACGGTGTATAGAGAAGTGCATTTTTCTATTTATGGATAAAAAAAACATCACAGCACAGTACACTTTGTAACTCAACTCACTAGAAAGTACATCACAACATCACAGGCCTATTGAGTTCAAGTAGTAATATGCTTCGTCAGACAGATTTAAGAATAACTTTTTTTAAATGACATTATGTCTTTATTAAAATAAAGAAAACTACTCTGTAAGGAATAGAGAAATATTGCTTAAAAAAAAAAAAGTTTCTTAAAGTTAAGGGAAAATTAAATTGTGGTGGGTAGACCACAGATTTTGATAACATTCTGAATGTTCTGTTTTTCTGCTGGTATTCTGACTCAAACCTTACTTGGCTCTTGGTTTTGGCAGGTCAACACTTTTAACTCTATATTTGGAAACCTTGGATCAAAACACAGAGCTGATGAGCAGAGGGTCAGGTGAAACTACAAGCTTGGTCATTTCTGATTTATTTTAGATGCACCTCAACATGTTATAGCCCCTTGACTCCTTACTAATACGTTCTTTAAAAACTGTATGGACTGTTAGTGAATGAGGCAAATCACCTGAGGATTCCTCACTTACATGTTACAGAGGAGCAGGAATCGTGCTTTTGTGATGAAATTTATGGGTATTAGTTCTGTGAAATGTTTTTTAACTTCATCATGTCGATTCCCCTAACGAGTCAGATTCACACACACATACACACACACATATATATATATATGTATCTATATATATATATATATATATATATATATATATATATATATATATATATCTATATATATATATATATATATATATATAAATACATTTCCATGATCAGTTCCTTTCAAAGGCCTCTGTTTGTGATCAATGATCCATGCTTCTTCAAATAAATAGGGGATAAACCAGGTATTTTCAATTTTCTGACCAGTTAATACCCTTTTAATTGAGGCATAATGGATTTGTTTTCCTTGACACTTGAATAAGAATTCTGTTTCTGTTTATACTGACACACCTTCCACAACTAGTGGGTAGCATTTTTGAAAATTCTGAAAGGAAAAAAAAAAAGAGTTGCATTTCATTGAAGTCCGAGTTGTCAGCTCAGTACCACCATGTGACTTACTCATGTGACTTGCTGCTGTGCAGTTGTCATGCTTGGTTTGATCTCTATAACTTGGCAATTTCTACCACACTAGGGTAGAAATCCATTCAAATGTCATGGGCCGACCTACGTTCACTTGCCGACTGGCTTCTGGTATGCATGCAGTTTGATCATTGTGATATTCATACTGTCACAGGTGAGCTGTGGTGTGGAATGTGAGTTCAAGATAGTTTAACAATAGAATGTTAGAGTAAAGTAAAGAATGTTTACATTGTGCAGAGCAATGTAGGCAAACACATTGACCCAAAATGGCTTGCTATGTGTAACTTGCTTACACATTTTTACAATACATTTTTACATAAGCAATTACAAAAGTACTTTGCTCAAAGACATGACAGTCAACTGATTTGAACTCACAACCCTGTGGAATCCAAGGTCCAAAACCATCTCAACACATCCTTTGCCATTTAAGAATGAAAAAGTGCAAATCGGCTTCATCCAATTATTTTCAGTTGTGTGTGTGTGTCTTACCTATTATGGGTTATTATGGCTTGACACAAACAAGCTGTTTTGCAGGACCTGTCTGACTCACTCTCATGTCTTCGCCAGGCCAGTGATCCTACAGTGGAGAACATTATTACAGTAGTAACTGCAATAATTTTCTCATGTTAGAATACATCTCTTATTTAAAAAAAAAAAAAAAAAAAAAAAACTCATTTATTCGGGAAGGCCCTAATGAATTGATGTCGTTTATAACTAGAAGGAGAAATGGAACATTGAAACAGCAGTGTTTGAGTAATTGTCAGATTAGGTTTGATATAAAATCCCCAGGCCTATTGCTTTTTTATGTTCTGCCATTTAGTGTACACACTAAATGTTTAGGATTATATAAAGCACTGGTGACAGTAAGTGCTGTTAAACAGTGCTGCTTTCGAATGACACTCCCTTCCCCCACTACTACTACCCCCCCCCCCCCCCCCCCGAGTCGAGAGAACTGCTGCTCTGCTGATATACAATTATGTTCAATATTCCTCTGAGCTAACATAGTAATGAGAGTAATGGTATTGTACATTAATGAAATTAATGTGCCTCGCTGTTGAAAAAACCCCCATTGCACACTCTACCATCGGCCGTTTGAAATACAGTGGTGGGAAGCGAACCGTCATATTCGCGTGTTCATTACACCACTCAAACTTCAGCTCTTAATCAAAATCAGGCCTTCGTGATAAATCGTGCTCTGATTCATCATGATTTACCCAAGCTCACAGTCTGTTCTTCCCAAAGTAGCTACAGAAATATATCTGCTTTCCTCCACCACTAATAAACTGTTTCAGCTGCTTTTATCTGACTCTATAATATGTAAGCAGTTGTAATTACCTTAGAGAAAGTCACACCTTTAACAAGACCATAGAAGTGGCATATTTTGGGCTTGCTGTTTGTGGTAAGGATAAATATAATTTATATGTTACATGCACGCTATATTATTAATATTATATATATATATATATATATATATATATATATATATATATATATATATATATATATTTATAAAAAACTATTGGAAAGATTGAAGATTGAAAGGTGTGGTGTCAATGGAACCTACTAATCAAAAGAATTGCTCAGCTGCTTCAGACACACAGTGTGGGAGTGGTGGCCGCTGTCCCGGGCTGGTGATAAAACTTGAACCAACATAATCTCAATCTGGCCATTCTTACCTCTCCATTCTGGGGCCAAGACAATACAAAACCAAAAAAAAAAAGCACAAGCAACATTAGTCAAAAGGCAAATTTCAGCAATACAGAGCACGACACAGAGTAACAGACATCCTCCCCAAAGCCACAGGATCTGTGCCTTTGTCCAACGAGACACACCTGAGGCATTTGCTAATGCCCTACAGGTGTGTGGGCCTGGTAGCTCCTGACCTACGGATGCAGCTGGTGCTCTGAATGGACAGTGGCTGGTGTTCAACTCTCCCAGCATCTCATGCACACTCACCCATTCACCACCATGCCCCCCCCCCCCCCCCCCCCCAACACACACACATACACACACACACACTGAAAATACAAAAGGGACGTGTTTACTGTGACATGTGTTCTCTAAATGTGTTATTCCAGATTCCTGTCTAACGTGGCTGATTTTCCCATTGTTACATGTTCACTTAGACATGCTTCATTTGCTTAAGTGAGGTTAAAAATGGGTATAATAACTGTGGTTGTTGCAATTACGGCTGATTTGCATTTCCTATTATTCTAAAAAGGTACTTAACCTAATACTCCACATGTGTTAAACGGAGCCGCTTCAATTAAATGTGGGGGCATTTTCCACTTATGCAACCCTCTCATGCTACTCTAAGCTGGTTACTATTGAATTGAGCACCAAAGTTAAAAGGGTGCGATCAAGCCAGCCTAAAGCTAATCATTTGATTGTGGGATAAAAAATGCAAAACTTTGATATGAGGTCACTCCACGCTAACCCCAACACTTGGGAACGGGCACCAGAAGGCTTTGTGTGGATCACATATTTTATGGCACTTTTACTGACTAAATTTGGAACGTACAGAGTGTACAGTGTGACTGTACTTTCTGAAGTGCAGACATTGAGTATATGCATAAAAAACAATCAACAGAGACAGTATCTGAGGCTGCACGTTCCCACCAAGTAACCGACTGTAGCTATTGTTAGTGATAGAAGAAAGCTCACTGGTTTAGGCCAGATCTACCTCTCTCAGCTACGTGATGTGAAGACGTTTTATCTCATTTGCCTGATTGCCAAGGAGATGAAACCAAATTAGTTTTAACAAACGAACTGACTCATTTAGTTGGAGCGCCTTGTCACTCTCATATTGTGGTATCATTTTCCCCTCCAACAGTGGTAGAAAACGTGTGTCCACTGCTTTAAACGTGTTAGAGAGAGTGTATTAGCAACATTTACACCACCAGCAAATAAGTTTGAGTGAATATAAGTTGTCACTCCTAATGAGACGTATGTGCTTTCAAATGAAACAAATATTAGGTTTGAGAGTTTGCTGGTGTTTGAGAGTTTGAGAGTGTTAGATGCATGTTCACATGTTAGTGCCCGTGCATTTAAATTGGGAACACATACTTATTTTGGTGTGAATGATGTCAAGCAATATCATTTCATAGAAGCCTTAAATCCACTGGCTATTGACATAACGTAGCATCACTCTCTATGTGCATAACGTGGGAAAATGTCAGCCACTCTCCCCTAGTCTCAAGGCAATCCTCAATAACCTTGTCATCGGCCGAAATGGTTATAGTGCTGGTTTTATGTCTCACGAGAGTCCGGTTTATTGCTGCAAGTCCTCTCACGCAGACTTGTACTTTCCACACTGTGAGCGACTCCGCCACGTTTGAAGTTCCTTGTGTCTGCTGCGCTGTCCTTGAGACGCTCAGCTTGGCGTTTGATGCGCTGCCCGGAGAAAAACCAGGCAGACATCCCCTGACAACAAGCATTTACTTCCAAACAGAGTCTGCTGTTGGGTCTGAAACACGCCACACACTCAACCCTCAGATGAAGGTGCCAGGCCATAAGAATTCTCTCCCAGATGTTCGTCTGCGCATGGAGAATCCTGAAAAGCATTCAATGTGTTGCATGGGGAGCGTTGATAGGCCCGTGCTCGCAAAGCGTATGAAAATGAGGAGGCATGAGTGAACGAGTCAGGCTGATTATTGTATGAGGTTCACAACATACGCATAGGAAATTTGATGAATTATGAATCACGCTTATCCTGCTGATCTAGGTCTCTGCCTTTAAATTTCTCATTAGCCCTTTTTTCTCCCTTGACAAAATCATTTTGACTGGGCTTGACCGTATCTCGTACTGACTTGTAAGAATATGTCTGTGTGGGGCAGTTTCATGTACTCACTCAAGTATTTGCTTAAATCCCTCCACTGGCTTCCTGTCGCAGCCTGGATCAGATTCAAAACACTGACCCTTGCCTTCTCGGTAGTCAACAGGACAGCTCCTACGACCTCATCCAGCCCTACACACCTGCTCGGCCCCTGCGCTCTGCAGCAACTGGACGTTTCTCCTCCATCGCTCCCCACTGGTGGAACGAACTCCCTGTCTCCCTGTCCTGCTACGGACAGCTCCATCACTCCAATCCTTCAGACATGGTCTGAAGACACATCTCTTCAGACTCTACCTGGACTGACCTATCACACAATCAAACACCCCCCCCAGTCACTTCCCAACTCCTGTCTGCTGTCTTCTATCAGTTCCCCATCTGGATCAGTGCTGTTAAAAAAAAAAAAAATGCTGTGTTTTTTGTTTTCTTTTGTTACCGCCTTTACTCTGGTACTCATTGAGCTGTTTTGAATCTGGTTGAAATTGAGCTTGTTAGTTGCCCTATACCCTGTAGTTGTATAAATTACCTAGTACTGAATCCTCAAACAGACTTTGCTCTCAGCTGAGAACTACTGTCTCATTGTGGAAGTGTACACATCTTGTCCCCATACTGTCGCTATATTTACTGTATGTACTTTTGTATGTTTTTTTGGTAAAAGTGTCTGCTAAGTAAATAAATGTAAATGTAAATGTAATGTATTATTTTTTTTTTTTCTGATAACCTGTTCTATAAACAGCCTGGTCGTCAAAGCAAAACATTTCTATGTTTCCAGTGTACGAAAAGCATTTTCATCATATGAAAAGCATGCACACACATTGTTCGATGTCAGAATAACCAAACATGCAAATGACGTGTACCAAATTCATGTAAACACTGAGTATAGATAAATGGTCTCTTGAAACTGGTTTAATGCTGCATTTCTGGAGCACAGAGGTTAATTTGATTGCTGTGGTACTCATTGCCCCAGTTGCCTATATTTTTCCGTCTTGAATGTGGTCTTGCTTTCAGGGTGCGAAATCAAGCAAAGAAAACTCATGACTGCGTTAGCACAAGGTGAGTAATGGGCCATTGTCATTCAGCTAACTGTATGAGTATACGGTCAACACAGTTGGCTCATTTAATCAATCTCCAAACCTACAGTGTCATTTAAATTGTGGATAAATGTGCCATTTGCTGAGATCTGTTCCTGAAAATTAAGGACAGCGTGCATTGTGTTTAGATTGAACAAAGGCCATAGTGCTGTTAAATTCCTGACTTTCCTAAAGAAAAGAACCTCTACCCTGATGTTTTCTGGTTTAGCTGTCAGTAGCGCGCTGATGAAGCCCAAACTGATCCAGTAAATGCATCACTTAATTTTGTAAGCAGATAACATATAAATGAAGTATGTCTCTCTCTTGGTGAAGGTTAAATAAAAACAGAGATAACAAATAAAGTAAACTGGTGCTTTATTACCTATAGTATAGGTATGTATGCAAAACATATCTCAGTAGTACAGATGTATGTGTTGCGGTGACATAACTGAGGCAGAAAAAAATTGGTCTTCCAATTGTACCCAGGCATTTTTGCATGTTGGTCACATGAAGCAGTCAACAGTCAATAAACCCTTAACAGCAACAGTTAATCAATCATGCCTGCCCCGGACCTCTTGGTGGCCACTGTGTAAATCTGTACTAATCCTTGAAAGCAGATTCATGACACTTAGCATGGCTTTTAAGCAGTTCACTTCCAAAAACCCAGATACACTGTCAGATTCACCAATCAACAGTCTTTCTAATACAGTCAGAGTAATAACACTGATGTGCTTTATTTGTATAGATGTACAAACCTCTCAGTTCTCTGAAATTGAGTGTGAAACAAGCATGGGGACCTTAAATATGGATTTTTTTGTCCATTCTCTCATCTAAGTGTATCACCATACAACAGTACTGTGTGTGGTGTAAAGCTGCCATTGACTACAGGAATGCTGGGAAACATTTGAACTGACTGAAAGAGACAATGGCTCAATGTGGAAGTGAGCCATTCATACCAGCTTTACCTCCCCTCAGTCCTCGACATCCCCCCTACCACCAACCACCACCTAACCCATCCCTCCTCAAGACGCCAACTCATTCCACACGCTGCACTTCAATTACCCTGAGAACTCTGCACACCCGACCATCAGCTGAAAAGGTTTCCTCATCGTTTTTCTTTCTTATTTTTTGGTTTTGTTTTGTTTTTCTTCATAGGGAAACGTCTCAGGGCACAATTTTCCATTTTTTCCCTTCTCATCACGGAGTGTCTGAAAAAGATGGTCTCCTTTGTGGAGCTCTTTCCTCATTTCCCCAGCCAGTTACCTCATTTCATCTGTCCCACATTTCAAATCATCCAGCAGCCTACATGCGCAACATGATGATCATCTCTTCCCTTAAAGGCTTTACAGAGAGAACTTGGAGAAATGCAAGCGACAGCGAGCAAATTAAAATTTGATACAATTCTGTCATAACTCTGCAATCAAGGACGCCTGTAATGCGGTAAAAATAATATTTTTTCATTATAAGAAGAATATTAAATCAAAATAGATGAACAAACAGCTGTTACGCTCAATTTGTTTTAGGCATCGAACGGTTGGTCGGTCACAGTTTACAACGTGTACTGTTCTAATTAATGTATAATTACCATACGCGCATCACCAATTTCGCAAAGTTTGACGAACCCTGGGGGAATAAATTGGACCATAAATTTCTTTGTAATTTTATAAATATTAGATCATGAAGCTGAGCTTTCTTTGCATAAAAATTGCACAGGAAAGTAGCATGCCGCCATCTCTGTGTTCATCTGATCTTTCCCCTCTCATTTGAGTGAAGGACAGATAAGAGAATTTATAATCACAGCATAATTGTACTGTGTGGTAGACCTTTGCTACAGTCATTACAGGGGCTCTTTAAAAATAAAGGCATTTTTGGGTACAAGCAAAACAGATGAAATAGGTTTGTCCAGTTTTCTGTCCTCCAGTACTAATAGAGATTCAATTTTATGCTGCCAGTCACACATCACTTATTTTATCTTTTTCATTTTATCTTTTTATCATTTTATCTTTCTACAGCTAATAGTTGAAAGGCCACAAAAAAAAAAAAAAAAAAAAAAAAAAAAACAGAAATACAATTAAACACAAAAGGTAAAGGACAACAATTATGCCTTTTTAATTTTATTTTCTTTGTAGATACCAAATTCAGATACCAGATATCTTCCTCCTTTTTAACAGATTGTCCATTTGTACAGCTGTTAAGTTTTCGGGGGCAATGCAGGTTGCGAGTGGAACATCAGTGGTTATTCAGGATCAGAGTGCTGTCCGCTACACCACGTTTCCACCCTGGTAAAACAAGTACATTTACCCAAATTCTCAGAAAGCAGGGAAAAATAGCATCTGCCATTACTGAGTACTAGGCAACAGTGGCCGTAATCATAGTAATACCGGGTATTTGCTGCATGAGGGTGTGTTTGATAATGTGTGTGCTGAGGACAATGACGTCACTCCTACGCCAGAGAGGCAAAAGCTTTTTTTGTTGACTCCTGTACCGGCGGCCTTGTTTGTTTGGTGCGGTGTAGCGGATGTTGCTGAAAGTGCAGATGGGATTATTTTATTAACAGACACCAAGTTGACACAGAAAGTGGCGGATGTTTCTGCGTCTTGGGCTGAAGTATAAACTTTGGGAAGGGGTGGGATGGATTGCGTATGGCCCTGCGGTCCTCTCTGCCACCTCTCTTTTGAGATCCGTTAAACAGCATGGTGCTGTGTCCTCTGCGGAGGAGCCTATATCTGAATCTGGCACCCCTTCCCCCCCAGGGCGGGTGCAGCCTTAATGCAAGGCACCCCTCTTCCCCTCTTGGCACTTTTCCGAATGTAGCCAGAGCTTTCCGGGACCTCCCCCCTCCAATCTGTGCCACTTTCCCCCGGTTTGCATGTCCCACCTGTTATTGCTGTGGAAATATCTGAACGGATCATCCGGACTGAAAAAAAAAATGAAAGTGAGGAGGCTTTAATTAGTACGTCCATATGCTTCGGTTGGAAGGGTATTGTTCTGGCTGTAGATCTGGAGGTGTCCATGTTCCAGCAACGGCTGTGAAAACCTTCACCATGTTTTCTTTTTTTTTTAAATGGGACGCAGCCTTCTCCGCAACTCTCCCCTTCCAGCTTGCTTGGAAGAGCTCACTGGGTTCTAGGCCTCTTTGTCGAGGGCTCCAAGACTGGTCGTGTTCCCCCTATGCTCTCCTGCCAGGCACGACATAGCGGCGTCAATGAATGCATTTTGATGGCAACTGGCAGGACAGCTAAGGGGAATCTGTGTTGGGGATGGGAGATTGCATCTTAAGTCTTTGGGACAGGGATAAAATCCGCCGTGGAAACTCAGGGAGTTATTCAGATTTAATGCTTTTCAGATTCATCATAACTTTGTCAGACGAATTTAAGACCATGCTGCATTATCAGTCTGGCAGTGACAGATAATAAACATTATTTGTGATATTGGTATACTGCAAGATTAGCTCCTCATGCTACTTGTGTTTAGTTTAGTGATAGATTTGTTTAAGGCTCATTTATCACACATGAAATGTATAAGTCAGGGCCACTTACAAATGCAAATATTCTACAAGCAATACATGCATGTGACAACACAGATGAACATTGAAATAAATTATACTTATAAATGTGTTATATAGAATTATACTCCTTATGTTTTGTATTGCCTTTTAAAACATATTCTTATTACTTTTTCAATAATAGTGCGACCTTGTTTAAACTATACACCTACATTTCAAAGCATGATCTTTGAAAACGAGTATGAAAAATTATTTTCATATGGAGCATAAGCATTTCATCACTTATCAATAGTAAGTAATGAAATTGTAGGAACAAATAAGCAATATGTCTCAATGCATACCTCAACCAAGGCTACGTTACTTGTTGCAAACTGACCAGTTCATCTGTATGCATAACAGTGCCTTTGCTAATGGAACATTGTTCCTAAAATGCAGTGAGGAAAGATGTAAAGACATCATACTGTGAAAGCAATCATGCCTGCTTACCTCTGTAACTGGTCTGTTCAGGTTAACACTTTCCCTTCAAGAGTTTCTGCCATCTCTGTTATTCTCTGTTTTTCCCTCCACAGACAATGAAATGTGAATAGAATGCTGCAGTCAACAGTGTTCTCAGCCATCCACTGTTTATGTGCTTAAAATGATTCAGAATAAAAGTTCATTATAAAACTATAAAAGCAATTAAAGAAAAAAAAATCCTACTTTTTACTTTGAAAGAAATTACATATTTCAAGAGCTCTTGAATTCAAAGTGTGCCCTTCTACATGAATTTCAGTCAGGAAAGGGGAAAAAGAGAGCTGTTAAAAGAATTTTTAATTACAAAGAGTGAACCCCACTCCCCCATACACACACCAAGAAAGAAAGAAAGAAAAAAAATGAGGTAGATCATGAAAGATTAGGGCTCAGAGTCATCACTGGTTTTGCTGCATCTTTAATGATTTCTTTATACAGCTCATGCATTTCCGTCTCCAATTAGCCAGCGTGTTTATCATTGTGAAAAATGCCCGGAGCCAAATAATCCAGCCCATATTCCATCTAACCCAAGTGCACTTTGTTCTCAACTTTTGGTAAAGACATTTAAGCAAGCACCCCATACCCTTCATTTCTACATTTTCACAGACCATAATATTCAGAATGTTGTGTGTAAATATTAAAAAGTGTGGGCTGTTGTTTAGGAACCAAGAATCAAGACTCCGCTATATTAGCCTAGAAGGAGACTACGTATGGGCCTAGATGACTCATGAGAGGAGAGCTTTTTTTTTTCTAATTTAATATCAAAGACTATAAAAAAGCATTAAAGAGATGGATTTGGGTAATGGCCTTGCAATGCGCCGACTTCCTGCCCAGGGGACCTCTCTGGAAGTCAAGCTGTGTCGCGCCTCAGAAAACGAGATATCCCTAATTGTTACATAATGTTACGTAACTGACAGCGATAAGGTCTTGCTAATTCCGTTGGATTGCTCAAAGGATGTGTTTTTTTTTTTCGTTTGGGGATGTTTCATTAAACTGCTGCAGAAACCGCTGAGTCGTGCCGATAGGACGCCGTCCAGTCTCCATCGCCACTCCTGTGTTAGTCTAATGAGTCAATATGGTAAGAAAACACAGAGCACTCCAGTGTGGTCAATGCAAAGACACCCCCCCCACCCCCTCAGTGAAGCTGTTCAAATGCACCTCAGAAGATAAGGAGGTTCATGTAAAATGTTTGTCCACTTACGACACGTAGGAGTCTGGATCAGAATGATTAACACTCAACACACTGTTACAAAACTGCACCATTAGTATGGCTGAATATAGCTGAATATTCATATCCCCAGACACATTGGGGTATACAAGTTTCACTAATCCATTCTACACAAAGTGATAATAATTGACATGAAAAAACTCCTTCCCTTGATAAAAATGTTAAAATACAAAAACTCCTCCCCTTTATATTAACATGCTAAAACCTCCTTGATATTGATAAACCAAGTGATTTCCATTTGTGTAGTCATACATTTATTGTAAAATTGCATATATTTTAAGATGCATTCATAAATGCAGTTATAAAGTGGCATTTGGTGACTTATTTGCCTGAAAATGACACATTGACATGTGACATTGCATACTTTGGATATCTATTTAGACACACATGTCAATTGCACATGCATGACTCACGATTTCTATACAGAACTGCATGTGACTGGGGTTCATGGATATAATATAGAGGGACAGCAATGGTAAGGGGATGGCTTACTAAATACAGAGTATAATTACAATGTTTTTCAGAGCTATAATCCATCTGAAATGTTCTTTATTCGGTGCATTTCCATCATTACTGTTAATCTAATTAAAGTCACGGAACAATGCACTCAGCATCAGAGCATATTTATGTGAATTTAGCTTATTATGTCTAATTACAATTCAGTGCAGATATAGTCCTACATACACCCTAGGAAGCATTTTAAATGTTGCCAAGGCTCACCAAGGTTCAAATCCACTTTCAGTTAGTGGGAATAAATACAGCAAAAAAAAAAAAAGAACTCAGGAAATGTTGACACAGTAAACCTCCGTGCACCTGACAAGAAATGCCTGAATATAAATGGGGATGACATTTCCCACTGGGGTCTTTGCATAGTGATAGCATGGGATGCATCTCAAATTAAAAAAAAAAAGTCCAAAACATGATTTTGAATTGCAAGTGTACATGATTAATGAAGGGAGGAAAATTATATTAGGTGTCAGATGGATGCATATTGATGATGTTGATATGTCGACCATTTTAAATTCTGGGAGAAAAAAAATGTCCTAATTTTTTGTCAGAAAATGGAAGGCATAACTACCCCTCAAAATAAAGTGTGCATTAAAAAGAACCTGTTGCAAAAATGATTCCTTTCGATAAAGGCAACCAGTCTTATGAGAGCGCATCACAACTCCTATTGGATGCTTGTCAATCCTTCCTCTTAATGATTTCACAAATGAAGCATAAATATCATTTCATAAATGGACTTAAATGGGCAGTTTTTAAACAGGGAAATCTTAGAGGAATAGTTGAAGAGGCATTTCTTAAAGGGGTAGATCTGAAATGAACAGCTTAGAGGCTGTTGAATGGAGTCCTTAAAGGGGTAGCTCAATCTTCATTCCTTGCAACGCAGACCTTACAGGGGAAGTTCTGATTTATTATCATTTATTATTTAAAGGAAAAGATTAAAGAGGTCGCTGTAAATGTGTGTAAATGTGTCTGCGTATAAGGATTCTTTGCTTTCCTATTTTCTACTTTAAAAGCAGACATGCTATGATGACCAGATATTCAGCTATCTACTGCACTCACTCTGGGAATGGCATTATGCACATCATAGATGTAGCGAGTTTTATAAAAAGATCCTCTGTGCTGTTCTTATTCTCCCATGAGCAATGCCTTTGAAATCCACTGAGGATTGAAGGCTGTTTTGACCCAGTACAAATGTTTTATCTCCCATTTTGCCTTATGACCCATACTCCACTGTTTATAGCTGTATGACTATAGAGATCCTTGCAATAACAAACACCTGAAGATGCAGTCACACACATTCCTATACGATGCATTGTCCCTAAACACCATTTCGAAAGAACATTGCTTCTGAAGAGGTAAACCCAACCACTTTCTCTTCTTTTTCAAGGTAGACATAAGGTTCATATGTGAGCTTTCTATTACTTTTTCTTTCTGTAACACGCAGTTCTACTCAGTGTGGCTTAATGCCAGGTCTAGAGAATGATTACCAATCTGTTACGATCATCTTAGGTCAACCCTTCATGACTGCTGGGCCCAAGGAAATATATTTGGATTACAGTGGGACCACTTTGGGAGGTTCATCGTTTGCCGCCTCATGTCGTCATGGAGAATTAATCCTCTCCTGCTGAAACGGAGTCTCCAGTTTCAGGGATGATGTATTTGCTTTAATTTTAATGGCTGTCTATTTGCTGCCCATTAGATTAGGGCGACCTGGGCCTGACCACTGGGGACAGAGCTGGCACGGCAAGAGCTTCTTCAGGAAGCGCTGACAATTGCTCCGCGGGTCTGAGTGGGACGGCCCCTAGTGATTCCTTTTCAGGTGTCGGCCAGGGTGGAGCATGACTACCCTGTGTGGAAGTCTTGGTTGCGTGTTATTTACACTCACCTGAGGCCAGGGGGGCCTGTAAGAGCAGTCTTCAGGGGCGAAACTCTTAAAAGAACAAATGTACATGCAGGCAGACCCATGCCCATACAAACCACACTCTGAAACAGCACTGGCCTGCCCTGAAATAAAACTGCAGTCCACTGATTTCATTCTAAAAGCTCCTTGCTGACAAATGTCTCCTATTGATAATGCTTTCCAAGACTCTGAATTTAATGAATGCCATTATGAAGTATAGTATACATATAGTATACATTTGTGACATTAGATCAAGCTCTTAGAGAATACATTGTTCATTTTTTTTTAATTTTTGTAGAAGCTTTAGCATTAGTTTACAAATGGTATTGGCACTTTAAGCCGTGACATGATGTTTTCAGCATGTGGGAATCTGTACTGATGCAGCCCCCCCCCCCAAAAAAAAAAAACCTTTCCTTTTAATTTGAGAACTTCTGCTTTCTGAACTGAGCCATTAGTGTGACATTGTATGGTTAAAGTGCCATTCCTAACTGCAGAGACAGATGATGGATGTTAAGTTTTCAGAGGGATTCATTGAGTCACTTTGGAATTAATTGTCGCATTTTCATTCAATTTTTGCATTTAATGGAGAAGGAACATTTTAGCTGAGTTAAAGCAGAACAAAAACTACCTTGAAATTTGACGTGAAGATTCATTTTTGTACTCATTTTAAAAACACACATTCAAAAATCATCCCTGAATTTAAACCTCATTAAATACCCACATCTATTGTATTTTCAAAAGTTTTAGTAAAACATAACTGAGTCAAAGTATATAATAAATGCCAGGACTCCTTTTTAATTCAGCTTGCAAAAGAACCTCAAAAACACACAATTCCGTGTGAGGAAAGAATCTGTGTCTTCCTTTCATTGGGATGAAAATGTCAGCCATTTCAAATGGAAATTTTGTTCATGGTCGTGGTACTCTGCACCTTTAGTCAAAAGCCTTTCTTCATCCTGCTGTCTTGGAATGGCACCATCTTGGGCTTGGCGACATAGTATGTGGTGATACAGGTTCAACGAATGTTTAGTCATGGCCAATAAGCAACACCAGCTTGATGCGGCAAAGTGAGGGTTATGGAGCATTATGCCCAATAAGACAATGTAAAAAATAAGAGGGAGCTGGTCAGGTTGGCACTCAAGTGCAAGACTGTCTTGTATTTAATAACAACAGTACTTCTCACCACCAGGTGGCATTACAGACAAAAACCACCCAACACAATTCAAGCACAGCCAGTTACAGTACCATGCTTCCACACACAAGCAGCAACCATGTTACCTGCACCTCAGCTCCGGGGAGTTGAGGCAGTTAAGTCTGGGGCAGCCTTCCACGCTGACCTGCTTGACGAAGTAGCTGGCGACACCTGCAGTAATGACTAATTAAAGTCAGCTGTGACTGTGCCCGCGTGTAGCACCTCTGCTACCCTCGGCCCTGCACAGCGCCCTATCTCCTGAGACCCCCCGGTGATACCGAACAGACAAACAGGCGAAGAGGTCGCGCCATGTCTCCTCCTACACCGCCCTTCCCGGCATCACCTGAAACAACTACATACTGTACACGTTATCTTATCAAACACGACCGGATGATCCGCTGCCCATAAAAGGTAGAGGAAAATAGTCACCCGGCTTCTTCTGCTAAGCCTGATGATTTTTTTTTCCGCTCGTTCCCAATAAAAATAAAAACAAAAATAAGAAAAAAAAAGCGTGCATTTCTTTTTTAAGCATCCCCTGGGATGGCTCCAAGTTTGCCATCTCTGCCCGTGTGTGGGCATGAAAATCAGGAGCACGGAGGAGATTTGGTGCGCTGGTACACTAAATCAGGAGAGTAATCCCTTCCTCCCGCCAGAGGCCCAGTTGTGTCATTTCATATTCAAAGCATTGCTTACAGTGCTCGTGCTAGCGCCTTGAAAGATGGCCTCTCGTCCGTGCGAGAGCTGTGCCGCCGTCCCTTGACGGATCCAAAGGGGCTCGCGGCATCCCAGGGGGAGGGGGGAAGCGAGCGGGGGCGCGGGGCTTCTGGGACGCACGGATCCTCTGGCTGAGCGAGCAATTCGGGAGGTGTCACTCCAGGCCCGCGGGCACCGGTGCTCCATAGAAACCCAGCTGTCACTAGGCCCAATCCTAGTTGTGTGCCACCGCACCAGATCCTTTTCAAGGTGTCCGAATGAGAATGGTGTGGGTGATGTTGTGTCATACTGAAAGGAATATATACTGTATAATGGAGGCCATATGTTATAAAGTATATGAGATATCTCAGAATGCAAATAAAGCATCATACATGCTGTTTCAAGCATATACAGAATATATTGTAAAAGTGCATATATTGTAATGCATTCAGAATTCTTCTTCCCACAACCTCCTCCCTTTAACCCTTGAACCCTCTTTTTAACCCCTGAAATCTGTACATAACATATGTGACTTTGAATTTAGTATAAATGTGCTGATATATAGCACTACTGTTTACGACCAGCATACCACCGCTGTATATGTTCAACTGGACAGGACCTATGAAAGCGTTAAGGTTCCTGAAAACTTGTCCGGTCGCACCTTCACTTGCAAGGGACACTGGGACACAGTCCATGTCGTCATTAAGGATCAAAGTGTGGCCTTCTGTAGGGTCGGCAAAGAGCCTTTCCGTGTTGCGCCGGGGTCCCGGGGCGCGAAACGGCCCGGCCCTACCAATGTCACCACGGCGAAGGGGGCGCGCCGACGGATGACCCAGGCGGTATTCAATCAATGGCCCCGCAGAGGCCGACGCTGTCACAGTGCATTTGCTTTTTCCGCTTTCGAGCAATTACGTCCGGCTAATGCATTTTTAAATAGCGACTGTCAGATGGAACGCGTAATTGGGTCATTAGATGGTTTCAGACATCCAGTCAGAGATTCAATTTTGTGTACCCGTTGCAGGTAATGAGGTGTGCGAGCCCGCTTTATTTCGCATGCAAGCATTGTAATGCCACTTTTTTTTTTTTTTAACCCTGCAATGTGTCACCCTAAGTTGTAACCCCCAAGACAGACCTTGAGACCACATCAGAGGATGAATTAACATTTGGTAATGAAGATCAGTGCAGGTTAAGTCAAACAGTAACCGTGTGTTGCCTGGAAATATAAAAGCAGCAAATCTCGCTTTATCTTCTGTCTTTTGGAACATGTCGTCCTACTCATAATACACAGCCCCTGGTGCATTATATGCAGTTCATTTTCAAGGATTCAAAAAAAAAAAAAACCTCACTTCATGTACTCATAATCAGCAGGCTGCATATAGAAGTCATTATCATTCCTGTGGTAATATTCAACACAAATGACATTTGAACAATGACACATTCCACATTTACCCAGTTGCTTTGAATAATTGTTGTGTTTAAATGTTAATGTCTTTCTTCTTGTGTACACACTGGCAAATGTGCTTATACGCTTTCCCCGCGCAGATATTCTCCTCTGAAAATAAAGATCAAAGTAAAATAGAATCAAATTTGTTCCACTCCAAATGCAATATCAGAGCTGCAAGAAATGTCTTTTTGATTTCTGTGCTCAGGAATAGCTTAAAAGGCGCATCAGATTGTTCTATGAAAAACAAGACCCAGGAAAAGTGTTTGGTTGGGCACACCCAATGTTTATACATCCGCCTTGTAATTGTTATCTACGTGCTATGTTCTTGATGTATCCCACATTGCACGTTCCCTCGTGTTCATAAAACACTCAACAAACACTTTTTTTTAAGGAATGCTTCCAATTAATTTCTAGCTCTCATTAGATCTGCATATTCATTGAAAATTGAAAGACGTGTGATTTTTTTCTTTCTGTTGATGGCCCTAAGTGCCCTTCATACCACAGCTACACATTTAGTGGAGAGATGATCACTGGCATTTTACCTAAATAAAAAAAACATTTTCTATCCATTCATAAAAAGCTGTATTGGGTAAAATTTGTTTCTCAAGCTTAAGGGGACAGCAGACATATATAAAAATGAACTCACACAAGTTTAATAGTAATCTTTAAACTTTCAATCAATGGCATGGTACTGCTTCAGGGTCATTGCTGTTAATGTACCCACCATTACTGTGGACTGCACCGGGCTCTATCTGTAATTGAAGCATGCATAAATACCATTTGCTGAAATATTTTGAAGTTAAATAATATGATTTACAGTAACTTTGTTATGGAAGCTTTGAAATTCCTCAGAATTAAATAACCAGTGTGCGAGGGTGTTCTCAGCTGAACTCCACATCGTCTGTAAAGGAGCTAGAATGAGGTGGCGTTTTGCAGACCACAGATTCTGCGTTTATTCAAAGAAAAATCAATTGAATCATTTCGAATGGGTATGCAACAATCTGCCAGGCCTCCGGTTTGGCTGAAAGCTCAGCATCGCCTGTTACGGCAGAGCCTCTTAAAAGGGCACAACACAATAGATTGGGATGTGCCTATTTACGTTGTAATGATATAGTTTCCAGGGTACAATTTCACAACAAAAGCTGTCCAACACCTCCACCCTCATCCCTCCACCCATTGTATCAGTATATACAGTATATGATGGCAGTCAGTCAATTAAGAGCTGGTCCTCAGGCACCTCTACAGTAACCTGTCATACACAGGGGGACTGCGACCTTCACAAGGTAATATGTCTTTCAGATGAAGTACACTGTCAGGACTCAGGCTGCCATAAACTTCTTGTGTTAACCACCTTGGAGCTTTGTAAATCAGTACACTGCGCCACAAGCTGAGCAGTGCTGGCAGAATTCAACACGCTTTTCAAGGGGCACCCGCTGGGGTGTTGACCACAGCAACGTGAAGAGAAAATTGGTCGTGATGCTGGAGTAAGGCTTGCTGGACCCTGTTCTAGGTAGAGCTACCATCTGCTGCCAATCACCAACTCTCACAAACCAATCACAAGAACTTTTTCTCTCCATAGCCAGACATCATTTGGAAAACAGAGTCACTGATAACATGTGGTAGCTCCACCCATTTTTGGGAAGATCATAAAGTGTCACGCCCTGATATGAGTATACATGCATACCAAATACTTTTTACAGAATTATACACACACCATGAATGTAAAGGGTACAAATCATTAACAAGAATAATGCTATTCCATGCTGAAATATGAAAAAAGTGCCTAATATTGCTTTCGCAATGTTTGTGCTCAAGTCAATACTGACTGAGGCCGCTGACCCTAGGGTATATAATTTACAGTTCTAGCCAAACCTGTTATGTATGTATTAAATTGTAATTTGGTAATTGTTTGCTAATGTTTATTACCTAACTAAATAATTTATTCCTTACCCACCTTACTAATGTCTTTGTCACACTCTGTGTGAATCTAGTCTCTAAATGAGTTACATTTGTTTTTCTTGGCTGCATTTGCAGTGGTGGAACAACTTGCCTGTCACTCTCAGAAATACAGAATCTTTCAAAGCCTTTCAGCAGCAGATTCATTCTCCATCTTAGTTCCCTGCTGAGAAAAATATTATTTCACCAGTCCCAGGTTTAAAAGGTAGTAAAAAATTGGGCTCCCTTCCCCTGACAGACAGCATAGTGTTGAGAAAAACCGAAGACATGGAAAAACAAGCAAAAGGATAGCTTATCACTTACCACACTACTTTTTTGCAGGATGAAAGTGGGGATATTAGTAACTTTGCGGAGCCGCTTGCTTATGTTAGTTTTTGAGAACGAAATGACACTAAAGGAAGAATTCTTGCTTTGTGATAGCGAAGCAAGAAGAGCCAAAGGGAAAAAAAAATAAAGGAGATTTTGTGACATAAAACAGATTACAGTGGTAGAATTTCATGAGCTTCAGTATACAGTTGTGAGAAAAGCAGTGACAGACAGATATCTAGGCATGTTTGAGACAGAAGGGTTGGCCCTGCACCAAAAGGTACATGTCAGCTGCTCCTTTCAGTGTGAGTCTCTACCAGAGGACAACATACCTGATAACCTGTTGTCCCACTCAATTCATAACCATTTTTCTTTTTTGTGTGTGTGTTTGAAACTGCCTACACACAGTAACAAGGTTTGCAACCTTGATTTCCGACAAGTGATTTGTCAAAAAAAAAACCCTTTAGACTTGTCATGGCAGAAACACTGACAAACACTAGTGATCCAGGCTTCCAACTTTGGACACCACTCTTGAAAATGAAACGGAGCTTTGACCAGACCCCGGTCAAGGACACGGAAGACCGTTGTCGTGTCCGATATTTAATTCAGCTGATTATTTCCATCGAGGAGGTGTCCAAGGGCCGCTGCATCGGGGGCCCATTTTCAATTGAAGGCGAAAGGAGCGCCAGCTGGCTTCCCGGCCGATGAAGCTGAGGAGCTCATCGATCTGTCCTTTGACGCTGCTCCACACGCTGAGCTCAGAGGCAATCACCTGTGTGGCTTTTTGGCGGCTAACAACAAGGTGAGGGAGCCACAGGATTTCTGACAGGTCGTCTGAAAGGCTCGATGCCTTCCTGCACGTTATAATTGTCAGAAACCGCGTGTTCCATAACGGCGGGTGTCGCGGGCACACAACAAACCTGACCTTGGAACTGGATCTTGGAATTGGCTGAATTTGACAAACAATTCTTTTTGCCTCCATCTTCGTGGCTCATCCAGCCGGGCCCGCCTATCACATTAAAGATATCTCTTGGTTCTGGAGCAGGCCCTGAGATTGATTTACATAACTGCAGATGTGGCTGTTATTAGTCAGCACTGAATCTGAGCTTACTACACAGAAATATCACAGAGTAAAATATCTCTTCCAGTCTGACTCATAAATGAATAGAACCATAATCATTGCGCCCTGCTAAGTGTATGCAATGAATATGAATATGTTGATTCCTAGATGGGCGAGGAGTTGAAAGTACTAATTTTTACAGCGTTTCTGTCTTTTAGTTGTACGCCTCCGTCTGCCAGCAGATGTGCAGCTCACAGTAAACTGAAACCAAGAACAAACGTATCGAGTTGTTTTTGAGGAGTAATGAAACAGCTGGACATTGTGGGAAGAACACAGAATTTTTTATAAATCTTCAGTCAGGTGTATTAACTGCATATCTGAAGTGAACACAGGTTGTGCGGGAACCAACTTTTAAATGTCAGATGTCAATTGAAGTGATAAGCACAATTACATGCCACACAATCAGTATGTAGGCTGAAAAGCTGATAACTCTTTCTGAAAAACAATATTGGCAGTATTTTGTTTTTATTTCATTTGCATGTGATTAGTAATACACAGCATAAAGAAAACAGCGAAATAAGAATGTTCCAAACCAAACATTTGTAATTCTCACCTTGCAAAGGTGTTCTTTTTATGTAAATATCTGTATACATATACAAAATTAAGAAAATTAAAGCTTTAAGTTATTCTGTTTTGCGGAAAGTGGGACAGACAAGTGTGAAGCACCAGATGTGGAGTCTTGCTGGATGCAAATGAAATGTCAACGCGCTACACGGCGGTTAATGAGATTTTCAAACCGTAATTTCCACATTGTTGCAGATGTGTGAAAGCAGAAGATCCGCGTCATTAAAACGGAAACAACTTCCTGGGAACGCCGCGTGCCTTTTGTTTCCAGTTCCGACACTTGCCGGGAAAGCAGCTGATGGCGGCCGATGTTCTGAAGGATTGTCTCAATAATTCATTTTTTGGACCTAGACTAGCCAAGACCAGCACTGGTGTCCCACAGTGGTGAACTAAGCTAAACTTGAATCGCAAAATAAAAATATAGATAAGAGTCTGGTCATGAGGCTCATATCTGTTGGTTTTTGTCTCTTCTATGTCTTTTTAAGTTTTATTTTCAAGACAAATACACCTCTACATTCATGAGCTGTTAAATCACTTTACATGGCACTTGAAAACCTAAGATACTATGGGTACACTTCCATATTCCAGATGGCTGGAGGGATATAACATTATGAGCAGGAGAATATAACATAAGATTCTTCTTGGTGGTGCTGAAGTTGAGGATGTCATGTTTAGGGATAGCGTACTCAGCTCAGGGATATGACTCCCTGCTCCTGTGTGTGGGCACTTCCAGTGGGGTTTTTGCTCGCTTACATGTCTAAACACGGGGTGTTCTCATAGTATCAACCTTAGTCTTAAACAATCCATCTGGACATCATTTAGCAACAATAAGAGGAAGTGCTAACACAGCTAGTTGCTGTATTGCGCTGGACTGTTCTCCCTCCTTTGGGGTATTGCATGGCTGCATTTGCTATGGAGCTCTGTGCCACATCCATGTAGAGCATGTCAGGCTCTACACCTGAGCTGTGATCCCTGACACCAATATATAATTTACGATATCTGCGGTCCATGTGTCTGCCACTAATTTCACACAAGTACTTACAAGCCACTTCGGTGAACTCCCTCCAAAGGGTATCGGCCGTTTTGATGCTGTGTATGTTGCCATAGGGTTGCAAGCCGTGATATATGGGAATGCTCAGACCGTCATACATCAGCTGCCTTTACGTGTGGACTTTGCCTTTACACTTCCTTTACCTGTGGTATCCATGGTTGTCAGGTGAGATAATAGTCCTCTCCCCATGTCTTTACATGCAAAGCGTGCATGGTGATTGGTGGATGCAAGGTTTTTTCAGGAAACATTAAAAACAGGAGATGTATAATGGTGCGTTGCCAGTCCTCTACTGCCTCGCTGTTTAGTCCCCTGTGTATCACGACAGCTGGGTTAGCACAGCCTTGGCAAACAGTTATGATGACTGTTGTCCATGTTGTCGTGAATAAACTGTTGTCTTCAGTTTTGCCCCACGTACCGTCTATTGCTACACAGTTGATGTTTTTGTGGCATAAAGATTGAATCAATAAATCACACCCAGCTAAGTGTCAATGACATTTTCAAGCTGATTCCAAGCAACATGCTGCTACCAGGCCCAGCTTGGGCCTTGCTCTCACTGTCATCGTCACAAGTGAGATGACTGACAAATGCTGACTCCATTAACCCACCGCTTGATAAAGAGCATGAGTCTTTCATCTGATTTTTTTTCATTACCTTTTGTCTTGAGACATGATTCACAAGATGACCTCATTTGGCTTTGTGAAGTTCAAATCATTAGGATGACACTGTTAGGCTTTTACAATAAAACACACGTGATTGCTCAAGACAAAACTTCTTTGTGTGTAAAAGTGTGTGTCACTCCAGTAGTCCTCATCAGAACCATTTTGGCATTTTATAGCTCACTCTTCACAGGTTTCAGTGTCCAACCATACAAAAAAATCACTATGCTGAGAAACTGGTAAAGTATTACAAGTGGTCAATAAGATATTGAGTTAAGTGTCAAACTAGTGAAGTGCTTTTTTGTAATACAAAATATGAATAGATAGATATTTCTGATTTGCATTTATATAATGATATTTCCAATATTTTCTTGGACTGAATGAAATATTTCTCAGTATATTATAATGTGTTTTATTTATGAGCAGACTCTATGGTTGAACATGATATAGTCAAGGCTGGAGGTGTAAGCATTTACCTGTCTTGGGCTGCACTGTCAACACCCAATATAGCCTGACCCGTTTGCTTTAATCCTAAAAGATGTTGTTTCTTTATTCAAAGTCATATTGAAAGAGTGTCTACTTCACAGTAGTACATTCAAAGTATATCCTTACCACAACAACAACTTGAAGCTACAAGAAGCAATTAAAGTTCTACCACAGTGATGCATTCAATACAAAAGATGCCGTAATAATGTCTTTCATCATGTTTGGCATCAGAATCATAGCCACGTCTCGGTTTATCCTTTACTGAAATTAAAGACCATATAAAGCACAGTTCAACAATATATCATTTTCCCAAAGACAGATTCCTTTCAACAGCATGGCGAATCTATGAAAAACACTCCCCGTTTTAATTACTGTTTACATTGTTGCTTGTTTTCAACTCAACAAAGTGTCTATATGTGCGAATAGATTAATTAAGTGAGGCTTTTTTTATTATCCAGCTCACTTACGAGCCAGCTTTTAGTGATGTCATGTTACACAGGTATAAATCACTCTAATTGGGCTTGGCAAACCCCAAACGTTTCCATTTAACGGAACCATTAGCTGCCAAGGACCACATAAGCAAGTTGAATTGCACACTCTATTATGTAAATAAAACACATAGATAGAGAGTAAATACCCTTATGTTCCAGAACGCTTGCACATTTAATTATCAGTTGGATTTTATATCTGTCTTTGTGTGTGTTTACCAGACAGGCTGACTTTATGTTTGGCTTACTCAACGAGGGTGCATATGTGTATATATTCGCCCTGTGTGTGTGTGTGTGTGTGTGTGTGTGTGTGTGTGTGTGTGTGTGTGTGTGTGTTTGTGTTTGTGTTTGTGTTTGTGCTTGTGAGAGACTACATTAGGAATACAGTGGGACTATTCAACTGCTAGTTACCTAAAAAAGGGCTGCAGTGCAGCTTGGGAGCGAATCTTGTAACCGGAACATTGCCAGCAGCTGGTAAGTTCAGGTCCCTGGGAAGGTACTGCAGTACATCTTGAGCAAGGTGCTTATATTGTTCCAGTGAATTTCTAGCTATATAAATGGATGACACATACTTTAAGTCACCCTTGCTATGGGTTCTGGCAAAAGCAAAAATATTTAATTTACTTCTATATCCTCTAAGTAATTGGAACCACATCCTTCTAGGTTTTTACAGTCTGAAGCAATGAATTCTAAACAATAGAGATCATAATGGTTTCCAGATAAATCCAAAGATAATGATTTAGAAACAGTAAGTAATTAGCACATAACATAGCTATGTGATTTGGAAGATACCAAAGTCATGAAGATACAGCAAATAATGTGTTCAAACACCCAGGTAGGTCAGGGGAATTAATGGTTTTCAAATGCAGCTGGTTTTCTTGAATGTAGTGGAAATGGTGGTCATTCTTCATGCTGTCTTGGCGCTCAGCCAAGACAATGGTAATAATAGGCCTGTATTTTACGACAATCTGGCTAACGTGTGCTTACGATTTTCCTTTTCTAAAGAAATATAACGAATCACACAAATATGAGTAGAGTAGAGTAGTACCAATAGAGCAGAACTACCTCACGTTCATTAATGCATCACAGTCAACATCTCATTTTTGTGTAACGCTTTCTCTCTTAGTTTTCACCTTAGATTAACTCCACATAAAAAAAAAAACATCTGAATTTTCATGCCGGCTATCTTTGAACCATGTTCAGAACACACTCAAAACATGCCAGGTTAAATTTTTCACTTGCGGTCCTCATATCTTTACTTTTGTGGTATTTACCCTGCATAGACTACCATAAGAATATTATTTTTCATCGCTCATGCCCTGAGTCAGTCTCTAATTGCGCCCATGGGCCTATGTGACCTTGTCTACCCTTTCAACTGTTGCCTTTCTGGTAGTAACCTAACATCACCCCAGTCATCCACTCAGTCTCTCTCTTTAAATTTGGTACATGCAAGCATGGAGGAGTCGTGTGTGTGCGTCATACGTGTGACTTGTCCTCACCAACGTCTCCCTGTATTTCACCTTAATGGCTTCGGTCAATAGCAAAACTTTCCCTGCCTAAAGGCAATGAGGATTGATTTAATATGTACACCGCGCGGGCCTGAACCACAAGAAAGACCCGAAACAAGGCACTGAGATATTAATCAAACTGCGCTGTGTTTGAGTGGCATCAAACGAGCGGGGTCAGTGGCCCGAGTTGGGGGGGTGGGGGAGGGGGTAGGACGGACGGACAAGCTGAGACCACTTTGTTAGACGCGTCAAGCGACGGGAGGGCGCGGCCGGCGAACATGTTCCACCTGCTAAAATAGATAATGTAATAAAACTATGTGGCTCCGGGGGGAGATCCAACGCAGGGGCCCCCGAGGACTCCTCCGCGCTACTATTTTGTGCATGTCCTGAGGTTGTGCAATCTGTTTGTCTGTTTAATGTATCAATTAAAAATCAGCGTTTTTTTCGCCGGCAGCACAAATTGGCACTGAATGCGTAATGCCCGCCTGCAGGGCAGTGCGGGGAACAAAACACATGTGTGGAGACCTTTGAGAAGCTCAAGACGGCAACCAGCTCGGCCTCATCAATAATTCAGCCAGACAAAGTGTCTAAAATTAATGCTGTAAACTTTTTCCTGGTGTCAATATTTGAGAGTGAACTGCATTATTAATAGGACCGATGTAGGATCAGCACAGTAGGCTCTTTGTGTGATTGCTCATTTTCATATTTCGGGCTGGAACTGAAAAGCATCACTTGCATCAGGTGCACCGTACAAGGGAAATATTTTGTCTGCTCCAGTTTTGCCATATGTTCCAATAAACTGTTACTAACTTCCATATATCATTGCAGACATTGTTTTAAAAATTGACAGTTATACGGTGCATCGAGGTAAGATGTGCTAAGGAAACATATGAACCAATAAGTTGTAACTAGGTTCCATACATTTTTTAAAAATATGTTTGACTCTTCTTCAGGGAACAAAATTAAGATGTGCAGGAAAAATATGTTGTCTGTTTGTATCTTCTATATGTGGCAGTAAGCTATGCCAAGTTTCCACACAAACCTATGGGCAGTATTTGTTTTGAAATGTGTTCTTTGACCATTGTATACAGACTGTGAGGTTAAAAGGCTTTCAGATGTTTGCTGTAGCACATGTAACCTGGACAGGCACAGTGAAGGCCAAGCGTCCTTTTATTGCCAAGAGATTACAAAGGGTCAGGTGGCCCTCGGCGTGTGAAGTGCAGGGGCCCTTGTCCGGTGGAGCGTGCGACGATTTGTGGTGTTAAGAGCTCTTCTCGGAGGTCCGCCTCTGAGACGATGTTCCCCTCAGGAGGCCCGCTTCTCCACAAGGTCACACAATGGCAAACGTCCCACCCCACGGGTCGACCCCTGAAGTTAAAACAACTAGAGGCGATGGGGGGAACTTAGTGGGCAGGGGGATCTCTTTGGTTTGACTGAATGATTGATATCAGCGGGCGGGGGGGGTATAGCGACAATATTCGCTCCTCACATCTTCTCCAGATGGTGAAGAGGGAGGGTAAAGAGTTTGTGCTCTCTCTCTCTCCCTCTCCCTCTCTGTGTCTGTGTGTGTGTGCGTGTGCATGCTAACACTGTGGCAAAAGTAACATGAGGACACTTTTCTGTTTGAACCACGTTTATGAAGATCGAGCTGAAAAGGGACCTGAATTTGAAGGCCCTTGTTAAAATTCCAGGAACCCACTCTCCAGAGTCGTTTTAGTGACTGACTGGTTGGTCTTTCATTTCTTTATGTGTTCCTTCTTTTCATTTTAATTATCAAAATCAGGGTCGATATTTAAAACTTCAAGAAAAGGCCAACAACATTTCAGAAAGAATGAATTGCATAAATTGAAGACATCATAACTAAATATGTGATGTAAGGCTAGTTATTAATATTTCAGATAACGTCATATTATAATTTCAGTTCAGAAATCAAGTGTGTACTGTCGTACATTTTTGTTGAAATTAACGTGCATAGGCATTTTGACAAGCTGACACACAAAACTTCACAGTAAATCAGAGAGAAAGCACTTAACTGACTGGACTTTACGGATGCACATTAGAAAAAAACAATATGTAATAGTGCCACTACTATTCAGCAGTAGATCGAGGGCAAGAATGGTCCTTAGCGCATTTTATGATCATGTCAGAACGCACTCTCACGGCTTTTTACCCATACTTTTGGACAATTACTGGCAGGTTAAGAGTGGGTTCCTGGAATTTTAACAAGGGCCTTCAAATTCAGGTCCCTTTTCAGCTCGATCTTCATAAACGTGGTTCAAACATGCCTCTCCTTCTCTTTTTAAAGCAGAGAATGGCTACTTCAGGCCTGGTCACGTTGGTGTCTGTTGGGGCTCAGTGCTGTCAAAACCTCTAATCTCTGTACAGGCCTCCCCTGACTCTATAAACTGAATATATAATACAGACTGAATAAAGACTATGGGAAACACAGTAAAGTTCAATGTGAGGCACACAAGTCAGCAACATCTTTTGAACCAATGATTTATTTGCATTTGGACTGCAATTGATAAAGCTGCCAACAAAACAGTTTGTTTTATTGCCTGGCCTTTGTAAGGATGCATAAATTCTCAGAATTTATACTGAAATGAAAAAATATTGACAAAACAAGAACATCACTATACGGGTTCATTTTTTTTTTTCTGGATGTGGAAAACAAAAGTTTGAACAGAGGAGCTCGTAGCAATTACTTCTTAATTGGCAATCTCATTTGAACAGTAGAGCTTAACATGCTGTCATTTAATGACATACCCTCTGCCATCCTCCCCCATTAAAAATTAGAGCATATTAATTAAGGTCAGAATTCAGACTCATCTGCCTCAACCCCTCTCACCCTGCGCTTTTTACTTATTCCTCAGATTATTTTGACCTGGAGACACCATATGATAATTGACATGACTAACAAGACCCTCAGTTATGGCAGGAAAGTGATTTGCATTTAGTGACTAAATCCATCTAATTAATGCACTCTGTACTTGCTATTTAGCCCTGTCCTATATATGCCTATAAATGTATATATGGAGTAGAAAAAATAATGGAAACAGTAAAGTATAATATTCATCAGCTAGTAAGGGGTTGGTCTGCTCTTTGACTTCAGAACAGCTTCAATACTTCCTGGTATGCTGTTATACAAGTTTTAACTGTTTCTAGTGGGACATTGGACCATTCTTCAGAAAGGAAAGTGTCTGAATCTTTGGAAGATAAAGGAGGTGGAAACCTACTCCACACCTCGCGTTCCAGAAAGTCCCATGAAGATTCAATGATGTTCAGATCTTTTGATTGAGGAGGCCATGGAATGTATCCTCTTGAATTCATGTAGCAGTGTCTATAGCTCCATTATCATTGTGGATTATGGGAACATCTCGAGAAAACAATGCTTGCACCATATGATGCACTTGGTTGCCTAAAATCTGTTGGTTTTCCTTGCCCATAATTCTACCATGCAAAGTAATAATCGGATCCAATGACTCCCATGAGATTGCTGCCCATGCCATAAAAGATCCGACCATCATGTTAAACAGCTGGGAACAGGCAATGTGGTTTTAAAGCTTTCTCCAAACATAATCTCATCCAGATGTAGGAAAAAGAGTAACAGACTTGTAAGACTGTTTTACTACCTCACACTGCTCAGAGGTTTTGTGCTCATTACACCATGTTATGCATTGTTGCACATTGGTCTTGATTAAAAGCTGTTTCAGAATGGCAGCCTTACCATACGTAGCATACATACCAAAAGCCATAAATTAAACTCACAACATACAGTTTTGCTGCGACTGGGTCATGGAGGTGTAGATTCAGTTCTGTGGTTTTTTTTTAGGTCATTGTTTGTGGTTTTTAGTTACTATCCAGCGAAATGTCCATATATCTTTGTCAGTGAGCTTTGACTTGCAACCACTGTTCCTTTTCCTTATTCATGAATACTTTTTCATTTGGTGTTTCCATTATTTTGTATATTTTTTCACCAAATTTGGATATATCCAAAATATCCTCTATGGACTTACAAAACACTCCAGAAACAGCCAATGGATACTTTTCGCACTGCAAGTCCCACAATGCACCACACCTGGGCAAATGCAGATTAAAAGGAGGGGTGCATCACCACTAATGTGACTGAAGGACTTCACAGACACCTAGGAGGGATAGCAGAATGCTTCTCACATCTCCACCCTTTTACCCCCAGTGGAACAAAGCCAATTTGTTCCACTACTGTGAGCAACTGGACATTAACAGCTGATGACATGGCTGAGCTCAAACCTGGACAGGAGAACTCAGCCTGCGCCTGGAATGAGGGCATTACTCAACTCAGCTACTTGGCAACGATGTTTAAAAATGTATTTCTTTGCCAGTAAGCATAGCGATAGTTGAATTAATTTGTCCCTTTTAGTGTTTAAAGTTCATTTCACAATGTCTTTGCCAGTTAATAAATAGCGAGCTAACTGGGTATAGTATATAATCCTAGGTCCAGCTATCAAAAATGCTATCTTTATGTGGTAGATGTGGTAGTTACATAATATTTTGATTTTTCAGTTGATTCTTTACAATATTGATTTGTATTAGTCATAGCCATGGCAGATATGCATGTCCATACGGGTGCATACAGCACACAAGAACATAGAGCACTTCTTCGGCGATTAACATCCCAAAGCATGGCTCACCACACAAGCGGTATATGTCATTTCGTATGTCATGAATTTGATAATAATTCAAAATCTATAGTTTTCAGAAATCTCCTTTTCAGACACTTTTCATTTGTTGATCAAAGCATGACAGATATTATCCAGCATGGCATGAGCCATCTTACAGCCTTGGCTAATCCAGTATCAGAAATACAAATGAGGATTAAAGCTATCTATTCTCCCAAGCTGTTGTGTTTGCTTTTTCGCTGTCATCACTTCACAGTTTATAACTGTAGTGAATGAAACACTTCATAATCTTACAACAACAACATGCTGTTGTTGGGATACAAAAACTGCACTGTAGACCAAATCTAGATAATGACAACAGTAGCTCATAAACTTTATCAGAAGCCATCGGTGGACATTTTATGGGTGTGGTTATGAGGTTACAAATAAAAGACTTTTAATAACCAATTCCCATTTGTATTCAGTAACGGAGTCATGCAACAACTGTCAAGAACATAATCTAAATAGGAGGAAAAATAATAATAGGCCTGTTCAAAAACTCTGAAAGGAACTAGAAAATTACATTTCATCACACTGAAAAATTACATAGGAATGCATGAACAAACAATCACACATACAGACACACAGGTACGCAGACACATGCATGCAGACACACACACCCACACACACACACATGCACGCACACACACACACACACACACACACACACACACACACACACAAACACTACAGTTACCAAGTCTTATCTTTCAGAAGGCTTGGCATTGAATAATTTGAGCAAAATTAATAGCAGAATTCTTTCAAGCAGGCATGCTTCAGCACGATCAACGTGTATCAGGAAGACTCAAAATGTTCATTTTAAAATAGATTCTCCACCATTTTGAACCAGCAAATTAAATATGATGTGTGTTATTACAGCCAAGCTGAAGACCTAAATGGAAAGACTTGGAGTTCTGATATTTTCAAATTAAAAAGGTGATATAAGTGAGTAGAAGAAATATGATTGTGTACTAAGCAGGGCTACATCACAGAGCAGTATTTAATTTCATTTTATTTATGAAAAAAATGATGTCAAATGAAGGGATGGTGCAAGTGAAAATGATAAATTGATTGACTAAAAAAGAATTCACATACAGTTAAGAAAAAAAAAGACACTGAGAAATAATATTGATGACAAACCATTATCAGTCTACACATGCTCTAATTTAGGTGAATTTAGGAGTCTGACTGAATCTGTTTCAGAACATACAACCACGAAATGAAAGCCATGTGCAAGCATGTATGTCTCATTGGTTGAGAGTCAGTTTCAGGCTACTCGATGTACAAGCACTGCTCCTGACATAGGTATTAACCAACCACAGTGCCACTTGCTCAGTTAATATCTGTGGTACTGAGAATCCCGAAAAAAGGAGAGTGACCTTTTTGGACTTAAGCCCACAACCCTCTGGTGCCGCAGTGAACATTTTAGGCAAAAGGTCATTGATACTGAGGAACCATTTCCATGAGATGTGTTTAGTAACTTTTTATCAAACAACAAAACATTAACAGACACCAAAAAGCAATTGTGTTTCCCATAAATAGCATGCTTATCCAAACCATGCAAAAAATGATATTTACACTACTGTATCAGTAATTTAGTGTGTCTTTACCTTGACTCTTTGTCATTTTGTCAAATACATTCCGATATAGGTCACCACCACAGGCAGTTTTTCCACACACAGGAACAATACCTGCCGGCTGTTACAGATGGGTCACTAATAATCGGAAAACCGTTATCGTACACAGTTGTCTAATTTGTACATGCTAGGAAGTGCATTCCAGTCAACCAAATAACATTATTCCTTACTGGGAAATTTGGTTGATCCTACATTCCTCTCACAATAAGCACTGTGCACTGCTCCCAGTGGACACATTTAAACCAGGTAGCACACATTTAAAAAGTCCCCTGAGTAATAAAACATTAAAAAGCAAGTTTGTTCAAAACAAGAAAAAAAATTACAAAAGACAGGAAGGCTTTTCAATAAATAATCTGTTTTTCCTTCATGTGTTAGCGCTTACGTTTTTACACTTGATCGCAGCAGGCGCAACCAAGTTACCATAGCTGTCGGTCTCCGTTTTATGCCGTTCAGCTTAACCACAACTCCTGTTGCTTCTGGCACGGCTTTAAGTAGAGTGGGTGTCCACCATCTCAAAGGAAGTCGCCTCACTTTATCGCAGATCAGTTGTTTATACTGTGGAGATCAGACACCGAGACATGATTATTCCCAATTATTTTGTTTGCCTGCCTGACCAGCCGTTACACTTCGATTTGATCCTGATGCTCCTCTTTGCCAAAAACACAAATAATTCAAGAAGTGAGAAAACTTTGTACCATGGGCTCATGAGAAAGTTGTTAAAACAATTATGCGGTCAATGCCAAGCGAGTTGAACTTTTTTTAATTATGTTTCGGGATGTTGCAATTGTCTTGCAATCATTTGTGTGAAGTGTGGACTTGGAGCATGCCTAAGGCCTTCATACTGAACACAAGTGCTTCATTTTTTGGCACATTCCAGTCATTGGCATGTAATTAGTAAGACCTTGATCCAAATGTAATGACTTCATGACACACCTCACTTTGCATCATAGTAAAAGGCTGTGACTACTTTACTGTCTCTCTATTCCCCTCTAGTGAGAAGTTCTCATAAATACATGAGCAGCCCAACACATCAGCCGTTCAATCGTTCAGTTAGTCAATGATGGTCATTACTATTTCTCTGCCGGCTTCCATCATTTGTGAGCAAAAACTCTGAAAAGTAGACTCCGTAATCATTAGTGCAGAATTGGGAGATCTGAGAATTGTCTGGCTATCTGCAAGATTTCACCTCAATTAGGAATGTTTTCAAGCCATGGGCAACATCCAGTCAACTTTAGTCTCCAGACTGCTAAGACGTCTGAATTTTCATCTGCAATCTCACACACCATCTGGGAGTGCTGACATGTTAATGCACATGTTGATACAGTAGCATCAATCCACAAGCCTACAAAAACTGTTTCCCTGCTCTCTCTTTGTCTTCTCAATGGCGTCGGATTCAGTAGGAGAGAGCGTAGACAAAAACGCCCACAAAACACTCGCAAGCTGGAGCCTAAGAACGAAACCCATGGTAGACCCGCCTGTGACAGAGAAAGCCACTAGCAGTGTTGATTTGTGCAAACGACCAAGCAGCCATCTGACCATGTCACTTTGCTCTGGCACTTTTAACACTTTTCGGGGAGGAGGGGGGGCTTTCTTCCTGCTTGCATCCACCTCTTCTCTCTCTCTCTCTCTCTCCCTCTCTTTCTTTCACCAGCACTCCTCCTCCCACCTTCACTCCTGGCTGTAAGTGGGTACACTCAATTCAGCCCAGTGCACAGGCAGCTCTAATTGCAATAATCATTATCATAATTACAAATGACAAAATGCGGCCCTCATTTGCATTGCTTTTATGCCTCCGTAGGTTCCGGGCCCAAATTTGTGCCTCACCACAGATTTAAATGTCTCCTGCTTTGCATGGGGCTTACATCAGCTACTTGCAAAGAGGCATGCACTCCCCTGTATATGAATACTTATTGCTATCCTGTTTACTCAGTGCATATGAACGCATTGCATCGTCCCTTTTCTTGATAGATAGCCCTGGTGCATAACCACTCTTCTGGGCATCATAAAGGAACATATTTAGTTAAAGTCACTCAAGCCGAGATCCTTTCTCAAGGTTACAACAGGTTGGCCACACTCAGGGCTTGATCTTGCAAACTCCCTGGTTTCTCAGTTGAAAAAGCCACTCTGTACTGCTGTATTCATTCTAGTGAGAACAAAAGCAAAAGGTTATTGTCCGTTCTTCAAAACATTTATGAATGAACTGCATTGTCCACTGTAATGCAGCAAATATTCAGTTTTTTCCCCCAAGGGCATATCATTTTCAAACAACGGCAGTGAATAAATCTCACGATGTTTAATATACTGCTGTTTCAGAAATGGGAAACCCACTTCCAAAGAAAACGAAAAAACAAACTGTTCAAAAAAAAACAAAAAACAGTGAACACAAACACAAACACGCAGGAATTTATATGGTTCAGATCCTCCATATGCCTTCGTAATTATTTCAGATGCTCTGGCTTACGAAATCAACCCAGCTAATCCATTTGAAGTTGACGGGGACTCTGATTGCCACACCTACTTTTTTCTTCAAAATTCTGTGAGAATCATGCTCGAGGAATTCACGGCTAGCCATGAAAAGACCCCTTTCAATTAGCCGATCCACTCCCTCCCGTGTTCCGAGGCATGGACACGCAGTCCTTTGCGCATTGCTGCAGGACAGTGAGGTTATTTCAGAGATGCCGCGGCATGTACACACCTTATTTGAATGGAGGGTCCTCTCTGCAATAATAAACCCTGGACCTGACCGAGGCGTTCATGGCTTGACACGTTTGTAAATCGATGGAAATGCTCGATGCCATATTTAGTCCTGCTCTCTGAAGCTCCACATACACCACAGTGAAATTTTCTGGTTCAGAGCCATCGCACCCCAACTGGGTCCTGTTTCTTCAGGCGAGGTTGAGTTCCAGACACCCAGCTTGCTGCAAATGCTGAATTTGACACTGATACAAACTCAAAGCTCCAAAAATATGTAGGTGATGGTGCTTCATTTCTGACTGCAAGAGAGGAACATGTGCAGCCAAAATCCAGAGAAGAAGACTGGATTATAGGAACTAAATTCTAGGATACTTCCCTAAAGTACCATCCTTTTTTGCATGGTTCCTGGGTTGATTTGATTTGATTGCTGTTGTAAAATTGTACTTAACCTGAATTGCCTCAGTAACTATCCAGCTGTAGAAACTGCGGAAATTTTAAAAAACCTATAGAAAATCATTGGCCATTCCACATATTGTTTTCACTTTCCTAATTTTGCACTTTAAGTAATCCTTTTCCTATCGGGTTGCTAAAATGGTAAATAATAAGATGAATGAGAATGCAATTGGTGTGTTCTAAAGACCACCTTCGAAGCGAGAGGCCAGTTTTTTGAATTTATGCATTATTTTCATTGAGCCGTACCCTGAAAATGAATATTCGCACAGTAGGAATTCAGAACATATAATGCAGCCGTCATTTTTTTTTCCAGCTGTGCAGTAATGCTTTCGCATGATATGTTTTGCCACACGCAGCGCCTGCAAAACCTTCTTGGTTATCGGCCCCGTGCATGAGGCTACCCCTCCCTGGCTCACGGTTTCGCCGTTTTTTTTGCAGTTATTGCCCCGAACTCGTTCTCTTTTTTCCGCCTCATCCGGCCTCCCCGCAGGTGTGCTTCCATTACTCAATATCCCACACCAGCCCCAGGTTCCAATGCGAGCTGCGGACTTGTTACTTGCTATTTTTTTCCCCAAGTTTAGAAAGACCTTCACTGGAAATGGATTCCCCCAAAGGCCTTCCCTGTTCTCTTTTCACACACCATCAATTCATCGTCCCACCCCTCGTACACCCCATCCCACCACACCTCAACCCCCCAGGCTAGATTCTCAGACAGGGCACTGCTGTTGTTCCCTTAAGCAAGGTAACTACCACGAGCTGCATCAGTAAATACCCAGCTGAATAAGCGGACAACATATGAAAAAACCCAGACCGTGTAAATCATCCCGGATTAGGGTGTCTGCTAAGAAGCATTAATTATGTAATATATTGTCCTTTAACTCTTGCGTTTATTTAAACAGGAGCTGAAGCAGTGCAAGTGCTAAAAAAATCAATTTACTAAGCATTTAAATCAAAGTTCCTACTTGTGGATTAACAATAAGAACGCTTAGTCATTGTAAAAAGGGCATTTTGCTGGCAGTGCGCAGGAAGAGGCCTCCCGAGCCTCTTGAAAGTATTCAGACTGCCCACGGAGGTAATTACGCTCCCTATCAACAGAATCATCTCCACAATTCCGACTCTGAGGCTCCACGGAATTGTGTGTGTGTGTGCGTGCACAGAAAGAGAGGGAGTGTAAGGTGTATATGTGTGTGTGTGTGTGTGTGTGTGCAGGTGCTCTTGCATGTGTGCATATCTGCATGTATGCTTGAATACAGCATGTGTGTGTGTATCCATTGGTGTGTGTGTGTGTGTGATGTGTGTATGTGTTTTGTGTATAAGTTTTTGTGGTCACACATTTTTCCCTCACTGAATAACTGGGGATTGTGCCTGATTATCTGCATCTAATTGTAAAATGTAATTATATTCAATAATAATGTCTAACAATTGTATCTAAACATAAAAAACTAGTTATACTTTATTTTAAGGATCTAAAAACATAAAAAACAACCAGTTTATGGAACATAATATTTTCTGAATTATGCACTATGGTCCACTACACCACAATAAATGAGTATAACATTTTTCTGACTACATTATCCCCCAAAATATTCAAAATTTACTGTTGGATATCAATGTAACTTTCTAGGCCTGCAACCGACCATGGCCTCTGTGTAGCCAGACTAATTCGAGAAACTGTAAATTCATTCTAAGCACAATCCTAAGGGCTCTGCGATACTTAAATTTCATCGAGTTACATCACCGTTTTCCCTAATTTTAATGGCTCACTTACTTTTTAAGTGCTCACGGAAAACAGGTTTAAAAGTGGTGCATCCGTTGGTTGATCCCTGTCTGATCCCTGTGAACACCTTCATTGGCTGTATGCATTTCGTCCCTTTGCTTTGGAACCGTTGTTCAGATATGAACAGTGTAGAACACTTTCAGTCTCTCAGTGGCATCATTTATTCCATGTGAAATGGAGTAAATTGTAGGAAGGGAGTGCTGAAAACGGCTTGATCCCACACACACATCACTTTTTTATAAAACCGACGGACAATGTTGTTTCACTAACACCCGGCATCAAAGAGAACATCCCTAGGAGCAGCTTTTCACTTGAAGCTTCACAGAGGCATGTTGACAATACTTGCAACATAATATGAAAGTATCCTCCCAGATGCACATATGGAGAGTAGTTGTTGCTCAGTGATAAAAAAGAATGCCTTTGTTGAAAAAGATACAAAGGCAAAATAACTTTTGTGACAGTATTTTCAGTGGCACCTGTGACGGGAAATGCATAAATATATTCAGGAAGAGTGCCATTTACAATACCTATCTGCTTTCCTGAAGATGAGCTGAACCAGACACGTGGAACTACGGCTGGTACAGCCGTACATTACTCCAGCTTCCACTTCAACAGTAGAAACTTGCACATTAACTCTGAAGACAATCTGAGAAAGTGGCATGAATGAAGTGCGCATCCCACACAGTCACTCTCCATTCATAGTTAAGGGCGTTATTACCATATTACCAAGTGTCAAAATATGATTGAAATCAAGACTGGACATGATATGGCTTACCAGCATTTGTAATGGAAGCAGAGACCTTAAGAGTGTTGAAAACCAGACTTGACACTGTGCTAGGATACACTCTTGTCCATAGGCAGGATGATGAGCCTTGTTGTGCTGGATGGCCACATTCTTATCATTAAACTTCATACGTATTTATTCAGTGGGAAAAAAAGAAATGTTCACACAAGCCTGTCAACTAATGTTATCCTTGAATAAAAAACATTAGAACCCCAGGGGATCCAGATTTCAACGGTTCATGCAGTGTGTATTGAAGTCAGATTAGATCCCTGGGGGTGGGATGGGGGGGGGGGGGGGGGGGGGGGTTGCGAGTTCAAGTTGCTGTGGAGAATGTGAAAGGACGACAGCCTCTTGTTCTGTGCTCTTTGCGTTTAATTTAATATTTTGTAGGCGTCCGCCCAGAATTAAATGTAAAACCAAAACGGGGTCTGATTTTGAAACGCGTGGTAAATCTGAACCGGGGAACCATAAGACATGCACCACAAGTGGGGCCGTTTCCATTGGGTGGAGGAAAATAGTATCGAGCCCAGTCCCCTGCTGTCTGAGTAACGATACAGAAAAAAATGATAAACAGAAGCCATATGAAGACCTCAAGGCTATGCCTGAGGTAATGACTGTGCCGCAATCAATAACTGAAACATAATGAGAGAGACAACAAATGCGATGCTGAGGAGAAAAAAAAGAGACACTTCAAAGGAGAGAGTGTCTGCATGCGCTGAAATCTCGATGTTTAATTGAATCGTTGAAACAACATCAAATTGCCACAGTCACAATGGGCGGGTTGGAGGTTCCAGCCAGAGGATCACTGCACAGAATACCAAACCTCCACTTCTTTGGCCAAAGCTGGGAAGAAATGCAGGCCGACTATTTCAGCTGTGAACCTCGGGCATAAAATGAGCACCCTGTCGGGCCCATGTCTACTTTTTGGTTTATTTAGTAGCCTTTAGAAACACCAAGAAGGAGTTCAATTTACCAGAAAGTGCTATATTATTGTTGATCAAATTCAAACGAGTGATTTTACATATGTATGTGTGTAAGTATTCGAGGAACACCAACGTTTTCATAATGTGAAGAAATAAAGGCCCCAGCTGAAGGCACGGATGACGGGATTCAGTTTAATTAACTGTTAGCCTCGATGATGGAGAGGACATAGGTAAATAAATTCATAAATAAATAATTATGATAAAAATGTTCAGACCATATTGAACACAGCCTCCATCCCCCCTTAAACAAATCCACACCAGGCATGGGCCTAGTGCAGAGCTGCTTGTTTCTCAGTTAAGTAAACTTTGTACCATACCATTTCGTTCTGAATAGTAAAACTCCAAGAAGATTTGCCCCTATATGCAGTCGACGACTGCCATTAAACTTGGTTTCACAATCAGACGCAAGTGCTGCATTCTCTTCGTTGGGAATGCAATTGGACGGGATCAGAGGTTACCAAAATGAGTGAAAAGAATTTCCATTCGCAGCAAAGAAATGTACCTACTCCATTCATCTGCAGCTCTAGAGTTAAGGACAAATCATGATGGAATCCAGGGGTGAGGGGCAGACTCCAGCTGAATACAATACCTTTAGACTTGACACCTGTATCGTTCAGTTGTGTATGTATTTTCACACCAACAGAATACTGTCAATTTGAGAATCTTTGAAATTATTTTTGAAATTCTCTGTAGGAACAGATGAAAACATTATTCCCACTTAAACGGGTTACTCAAAGGTAAGGACACACTGTATCATGGTTATAATGAAGCCGCCCCCTGATTTTGCATCATCATTACGACATCCTTGAGGTATCAATATTCTCCAAATGCAATACTTTTTACACCTGTGTATCCCATTGCCATTGTCCTTCATCATAGCCAAGCATGAATTAAACTGAGGTAAACCCTCTGGATCTCAGCTGTGCATGGCAGCTGAAAGAGAAACCATTGCTCACTCCCTCCTGTACTTTGTCAGGAGTTAACCTGTGACAAAATAAGACAAAAATGATAAAAATCGGTTTTGCTACAGTGCTCAAAATAATACAAAGTCACTATCAAAACCTCTATGAAACATACACATGGTAAATGTAGTAAAATATAAAACTTCCAATTCACATCACACAATAAACACTTCAAGAACATGCTTCATGCATCAGAGATAAGGCTTTGAAGATCTGTAGATATTACCCCTTGCCCATTATAACATGGCTTTCCTTGGGGTGGGCCCCTGCTTAACTTAGTCATCTGACATGTCAGAGTATATAGCAAGAGGAGATTGCGTCACATCAGATTAAAGTAGCAGCCGGAAGACACAGAGTTAATTTCAATTTACATCTGAACCAGTTTTCCCTGAAACAATGAATGACCTTTAATTAACAAGCCAGTTGGACTGTATTTTCTTTGGGCTTCTACAAATGTCAAAGAAGTGAATACATTTCATGATTAATGAAAGGACAGCACTGCATGTGATTGTCAATACTACTACTACTCCTACTACTACTACTACTACTAATAATAATAATAATAATAATAATAATAATAATAATAACAATAATGTGTTACAATAACAAATATGTGTTAAAATATAAAATATAAAAATACAGTAAATAACATATGAAACATTCTCTCCCAAGAAATGTAAAAAATGCTTGTATTATACAAAAAATATACCTTGGCTTTCTGTATCGCAGATCCTGCAGTCAAATGATACGTAGCTTGCACAATATACACTCAGTGACTACATTATTAGGTACACCTCTCTAATACTAGGTAGGACCATCCTTTGCCCCCAGAACGGCCTGAATTCTTCATAACATGGATTCAGCAAGGTGCTGGAAACATTCCTTAGAGATTCTGCTCTATGCTGACATGATAGCATCACGCAGTTGCTGCAGATTTGTCAGCTGCACGTTCATGCTGCGAATGTCCCGTTCCACCACATCCCAAAGGTGCTCAGTTGGACTGAGATCTGGTGACTCTGCAGGCTATTGGAGTACACTGAACTCATTGTCATCTTCCTGGAACCAGTTTGAGATGATGTTTGCTTTGTGACATGGCGTGTTGTCTTGCTGGAAGTAGCCATTAGAAGATGCGTAGACCGTGATCATAAAGGGATGCACATGGTCGGCAACAATACTCAGGTAGGATGTGGCATTTAAACGATGCTCAATTGGTATTAAGGTGCCTAATGTGTGCCAGGAAAGTGTTCCCCACATCATTACACCACCACCTCCAGCCTGAACTGTTGACACAAGGCAGGATGGATCCATGGATTCATGTTTTTTTCCGCCAAATTCTGACCCTACCATCTGCATCTGCGGAAATCGAGATTCGTCAGACCAGGCGATGATTTGCCAATCATCTACCATCCAGTTTTGGTGAGCCTGTGCCCACTGTAGCCTCAGTTTCCTGTTCTTAGCTGACAGGAGTGTTGTATGTTCAGAAATGCTTTTCTGCATAGCACTGTTGTAATGTGTGGTTACTTAGGTTACTGTCGCCTTCCTGTCAGCTTGGACCAGTCTGGCCATTCTCCTCTGACCTCTGTCATTAACAAGGCATTTTTGCCCACAGAAATGCCACTCGCTGGATGTTTTTTTTTTTGTTTTTTGTACCATTCTCAATACACTCTAGAGTCTGTTGTGCGTGAAAATCCCAGCAGATCAGCAGTTTCTGAGATACTCAAACCACCCCGTCTGGCACCAACAATCATCCCACGATCAAACTCACTTAAATTAGATTTCCTACTCATTCTGATATTTGGTCTGATCAGCAACTGAACCTCTTGGCTATGTCTTTGTGATTTTATGCATTGAGTTGCTGCCAGATGATTGGCTGATTAGATATTTGCATCAACAAGCAGGTGTACAGGTATACCTAATAAAGTGGTCACTGAGTGTATGCATTAATTGCAATGAGCCAGTAACTGATGCAATTGTACTTTATTCAGGTGTATATTTCTTGTATATTTTTTCCATGTATTCCTGTAATATTTGCTAATGAGGAAACAGAAAGTTCTTAGTGGTACAAAATCATGCACCTATCTGTTATATTGACATGGAAGTGGCGGAGTTTGGTTTGAAGTAGTGCAAAAGTCACATGATACTTATTAGACATCTTTCTTGCTGCAAACTACTGCAAACAGCCTTGCAACATCACAAAGAATAGCAATCAACATACCGCCCGCCGCCTCGGCGGAATTTCTGTTCAGGTGTTTGTTTATCCCAAATGTTCTCCTTTTTTTTTTTACATAATCATAAGGATTTAAAATAAACCTTTTAAAATTTAATTTGGTTTTGGATGGTCTTGAGATGGGCCATCTGTTTGGTTTCATGTCTTCCTCCCGTGTGGGTCGGCAAACTCATTCACTTCTGATTTCAGAGTTGGGAAAATCAAGTTGTGCGGGAGCTGGCTTTTGAGAGGCGCACCAAATCCATCTGTGTAACCATTGTTAATATTTCATCCATCGCCTAAATTAAAAGCCTTTTTTTCTCATGTTTGTTTTCTCTCGTCAAGGTGGTGGGGAGACGCAGGCTCCACCTGTCAGCCATCATTATTGTATGAGTTCTTGTGCTCCGTGATACAAACCCCAGCCCCCTCCCCCGTATCAATTAATCATAGTTTTTCCGTATGAATTAATAATGATACACGCACAATTATTACCCGCTTAATGAGAGAATGAGTGTGATGGCGCTAACCCTAACCACTCTGCATTCTCTTGGCAATGGACCATTGATATCTTCATACGTGCCCCCAAGTATGTCATTTTTTTAAACCTTTATGTTCCGATGTTCACTGAAGGTCAGTGGTTAAGCTGGATTCCAACAATTTACACTGTGTGCATAGAGTGGTGTAAGATGTAGCAACGTTACACCTGCACATAACTGCCGAGCTTACATAAAGCGTAGTTATTAAGATGCTTCTGAGGATGATTTATTAGGCAGTCTGAAGGAATGTTTGAATCTTCATAAACCCCCTGGCCTACCCATTTGTGAGTACATTTTCAGAAGTATATGCAGCGCTGTGCCTGTTAGCATAGCAATGATTGCAAGGAACCTTCGTCAGAACAGAGATCAAGTGAAAATCCTGTGATGACCTTGTATGGATTTTGTTAGCTAATGCTCCCCATTGTATAACATACACTTTTGTGCAACTTCAGCATTATGTAAATGTAAACCTGTACAAGTGTAGACTTTGTGTGGACTTTCAACACTTTCACAGTCAATTAAAATGAGTCTGACGCAGACCTCCAGTCCAGAGTAAGTGCAAGAGTAATTGCAGTGATGGGACCACTGCAGTGTAATGTTTGACCTAACATCCTTTTGGTGGCAGGTCCAATTTCCTAGATTTGACGCCATTTTGTCACCTCAAATGAAAATGAATGACTTGTTACTCTCCAAAGGGGAATTGTACTGAGGATGTCTGTATCTGAAATATCCCCTTCACTTGAATAGATGGCATAAGTACATTCAACTTGTCCCACTCCCAAATTCAACATAGCAGAGGCATCTGCGGAACTCCTTTCCAATGTTTTGGGAACATTCGTTTTCCAGCTGTAATCAGCATCCCATTACATGAGATTCTTGTGGGTATGTGGAGTACAGGTAATTATTCATTGGACAAAGTTAATAAAGTGTGATTTTCCAACTATAGTACAACTGTTGCCAAAAGATATAATGTGAAAAATCATAAAATTATTGTTTAATATTGATACAACTGTTCAGCGTTTTGAGGAAAACAACCTGGCATTGCATTAAAGGTGTTTTTAACACATTTTAACATTGGTTAAATGCGGTTGACTAAGATGTCAAAATTTAAATTAAAATAATAATAATAATAATAATAATAATAAAATTATTATTATTATTATTATTTTTTTTTATTATTATTATTATTTATTTATTTTTTATTGTGGACACTTGCAGTACACAAAGCAAGCACTCCAATGTGAAGTTGAATTCATAAACTCACAGTGAGTAGAGAGGAAGAATACTGAAACAATATAACACAGCTACGAAAGACAGTGCGGCAGGTTACCTGGGTTACACAGACAATATCAAAAAAAGGATAAATTTGGCTTTATTTACATACTTAACTATGGAGGAAATCATTAGCAGCCCACAAAGTAAGTGACAAGTGAATACCTTCCCCCGACACAAATTAAGCCTGTCGCACGGTTTCATCATTAATGTTGACAACATTTAAAACACGACCATTAATTATAGCTTTCTCCTTTCAAGCTGATTGGAGAAAATTAAAGTGTATCACCATTGATACCTGTTCAATTGTCAGTCGCCTACTGTGCAAGAGCACAGGCTGTATTTTTGCTCCCTTCCGAAGCAGCGGGATTCCTCAAGGTAAGGTGGTAACGTTCACTGCGGCTGCACACACGCTGATCTATTTTAATGTTTCACCTCCAGAGAGATATAGTTTTAAATGCAGTAAAAACTTACAAAACTTAAAATGTACACACAATATCTGTATTTTGTGCATAAATGCAAAAATAAAATCAGCATTTTCCACTGTCCAGATCTTTTCTCCCAACTCTTTGGTCACAGAGCATGCAAACTCATAGCCAGACTGGATTATAACTGGCAGACAGCTCTTCCTTCATAATTAAAATATGCTCTCGGAGGGGAATCTAAAAGCATTTTCCTATTTCTGTACACACAAAAAAAACATTGTTTTTTCTCAATCTGTCAAGAGAATTGTATACATTTCCCCTAAAATGATGTTTTTCGTTCCCCCGATGAGTTTTTTCCCCCGTTAAATGATGTGTCAAGACTTGTGACTAGCGCTGCTCAACATGAAATCTCAGCTGCGTCTGAAAGGCCATCTGCCAGGCTGTCTCTTTCCCTCCAATCCACGGTCTGGTGTGCACAGAGAAGGAGTGTGTTTCCGACAGGCAACATCACGCTGCACCATTGTTTGACTGCAGGTAGCAAGAAGGGCTAAAACAATATGGCACCATATATTGAACGTGAAACCCTCTCTTCCAGTTGTCACAGCTTCCTCCCTCTACACTGGCAACTCAATTCACAGCCCCTTCTACACAGGGGAAATTTAGGCTGTGATTGACATCTGAAGTCATTTCCTGTCGGGCGTTTCTTCAGTCAGTCCTTCCTGACTTTGTCCTCAGCGGACGTCTGTTTGCTTAACTTGCTTGCTTCTTCACACCATTTCACATGTGCTCTGATTTGTAATGATTTATTCATGTAAGGCCTAACTAATCATCGAACACATGTAAAACATTAAGAATCAGAAGCTTTGTTTTGGTCTGTTTCTGCCTTTGTAAAACAGTCTAATCTACCCTTTCAATATGTATCTAAAACGTTCACATCCGACTTCATGCTGTGTAAGCACTTAAGTTCACGGTAGAGAAAAGAGCTATCTGCTATAAATAAAGCAGCACAGGAAATTATTGAAATGCATGCAATGATATAACAGCCTTTTAAGCATCATTATTGGCAGGTGTGTGAAATTGAACAAATTTGACATCTATGTGGTTTCTTTAAAATAAATCGACTATTGTTTTTTTTTATTTATCCATGGCTGGTCCCGGCTAGCAAAGTTCTTAAAAGGCTGGTTAACTAACTAGGCATTTATCAAACATTGTTTTGTGCCACACTAATTTTTAAAGGATGTGTTTACTTAGTCTTGCTAAGAATCACAGAGCGCCCACTGGGTGCAGAACTGTATTGATCGATTGATTTTGCTTTAAGCTAAAGATAGTGTTTTTCCCACTCAGAATCTGTTTTATTCAGGCACACAGCCAGGGAAAGTGTAAACAGGCTTGTGCCAAAAAAACACATTCTATAACCTGGGCCTTAGAGATGTTTACATATGCAGCATGAAAATCACACTGATTTGAATATGTATTGAGGCAGAGGGCAGTTATACTTCACATTAGTGAACACATTCCAATTTGATGATTGAATGTTGAATATTGACAGTACTATGAACTGTCAATATGGCCAATTTTACCCAATAAAAACAGCTGGGAGCGTTTTTCTGTGGTACGCAATGAGAACCAACTCAAGTTCCCGCTTCATGAGAGGACCATAGTTCTAAATCTTAAAATGCTGTCCAGAATCCTCGAGAAACAAAACAGTCTTCCACAAGATGACTTCTGCATACGAAAGGCCTCGTCTTCCGCTCCCTGTCAGAGACGGAGGGAAGCCCACCAGTTGCAGAGACCGAGTGAATTCCACAAAGGAGGACAGCCCTTGACGGGTCGATCAAATCTCCGCCCGTCTCTCTCCGCGGTTGTCTCCTGCCTTCGCTGCTGACATCTACACTTGTCTCCTGTCGTTCGGATCTCCAGATACTACCCAAACTCACTGTGTAATGAAGTTTAGCAGCTGGGTAAAATGTCACCCTGGCCTTTTCTCCGATATTCTGATTCGTACCAATCCAAATGTTAAGCTTTTTTTTCATGCCTATTGCCAGTTCTGTTCAACAGAAGGTGGGGAGGGAGGAAGGGAGGGAAGGAGAAAAAGAGAGAGAGACCATGTCATTCTGCCTCAATTTATTTTGTGTGTGGAATAAATCCTGTGTGCTCAGAATTTACGTAGGTGATAAATCTATCACATTGTCATTGGAGAGGTCTGTCAGAGCATCCTGAATGCACCATCTGAATTGCAAGAATAAGTTGTTCCAGAAAAGAACCGAGAGACAAACATTCTGCCATGTTTAATATATTATATAAATTTTACTTAGATTATTACTGTTACATTATGAAAACATAATTATAATAGAAATCTCTCTACAAAGTCTGCTGTGATACACAAGAAAAAAAAATCAATTAAAATTAAAATGTAGAGATAAAAGCACAACTCACAAAAAAAAAAAAAAAACATTCTTCAATAATTTTAACAAGTTGACACAATAAAGTATGTGAGTTCTGGTGAAAGACTGATTTGTGGATTCACACGCAGGAAGAGACGGTCACTCTTTAAACATTGACGGAAAGCTCCGGCTACAGGAGCACTGGCCCTGGTTCTTGTCTCATTTCCGATATGTAAAATAAGCAGAATCACGCTTCCAGATTGTGTGATTGGAGGCCCCGCTTACAGCTCCTGCCAAATAAGGGCACGACCCCTCTTCTCTTTATTGCCGCTGGCCGGCGCGTGCCGCAGGTAATGTGGACGGAGGCCGGAGCATCTGAACACCGGCTCCCGCAGCGGTCAAACGAGCGCGGCCCCTCAGGGGAGGCGGCACCGAGGTCCGCGCTATTAGCGCATAATTTCACCAATTAGCCGCGCCAGCTGCCCGCGGAAAGGTTAAGGGGGGGGGGGGCACAGCGGGGCCCTCTCGGCGTCTAATGGGATGCCGCAGCATTTCGCCGGAGCCAGGTCTCACGCAAACGTGGCGTCTTCGTTCTCATTCGCGACGCGGGAGAACAAATGAGAGGGAACGAGAGCGCCTCCCGCTTGATTCGGTAGCTCGGGTGGAACGCTCCCTCGTTCCCATGCCGGACCGTCGCAGTTCGGCCACGGGAGCAGCCCCCCCCGGTGAGCAAACCTGGTTGCAGAGAGGGCAGCTTTCCTCCAAATTGAGCCTTTGAGCCACTTGTTCAGTTAGTACAATCAGTGGCCTGTGAATCATCAGAGTGTGAATCACCTGCTTGTGGGGGAAGGGAGGTGGTTAAGACAAAAGGCTCAAAACTGAAAACTGAAATGTAACTGGGGCATTTATATGTCATTGACCAACCCCCCCCCCCCCCCCCCCCATTCCCATCCACCCACAGCAGATTATGGAAACGAGCGTTGAACGAGCAGTGAACAATCCCATTCACTAACACCCGCGAAGATGGGCTTGCACGTCCCCTGCCATGTGTCACACTCTGTGTGTGTCTCTCTCACACATTCTCTCTCTCTCTCTTTCTCTCTCTCTCTCTCAAACCCAAACACATTTCACCTCCCGCCTCAGGTTTCTGTTTCAGGTTAAACGGATGCAGCCACGGCCATCTGTGCCTGCTCATATGACAAACCCTGTCGGTTCCAACTTCATTCACTCACCCTGTTCCGGGCCTTCGCACCTATCCAGGTATATGTGAATGAAAAAAAACAGAAAGCACACAAAGATATGGTGACCATAAATTAAAGTGACAGAGCCCCTATCTGCGACCAGTCTGTTCGGATGTGCGGCTGAACAATGAAAAATCGGCCCCCGCGGATGATGGCTCCCATCTGCTTTCTGACTGACTGCTCGAAATGAGTCATTTTGCTCACATATATCTTCATGCCGTTTTAATAAAGATGAAGATGTGCTCTCCCGGAGTCACAATGTGTCGTCGCACACGAGACTCTCCATTTTAATGTGGGAATGAATGCGCTCTAGTGTCTCTATCAGCAATACTATCCACATCTTAAGTGTTTATTGCAATCCATGAGAGGTACATCACCCGCCCCAACTGTGCAATTACAGAGAGCAATAAACAAGAGCACTAATTTGACATCTGGTTGATTGTGCTGTGTTTCTCAGTCTAAATGCATCTCTTTCAACAAAGTGTATGAATGCTTAAAATACACGATTAATACTATTACCGCCGTGATTTTTTTTATATATATCAGTGCTGTTAAGGATGTTCTTTTTATTTGATATTCATATCTAAAATGATTTAAACATAATTCAGACCTAATGGAGAGAGCTTTGTAATAAAGCAAACTGTGTGCAGCAGTTTTTGTGTATTAATTACACAAGTACTAGCAACTAGAAAACACCACAAATAAGGATCAGCCAAAATAATAAACAATATGGTGTGAAACTGCACAGAGGATTTTTATTCAGTCAAATAAACATGAACAAATATCTGCTGTCATGGACCATGCTGGACAAGACATTCCATGTGTGACACCTATGCAGAGCTGTGAGATTTCAGCTTTTGTATGACAGCCAGTGTTGACCCAGTCCCTCGACCCAGACCAGTCACAGAGATTTCCCATCAGCCCCAGATGTGTGACTAAAGCCCCAGCTGCAATTACTCTTTTCCCTCGCTGTTTCAAAACAATCACTGCTATACAGATTCTTGATTATGATGGTTTGTGACACTTGACCTTTCCTCTCACTCTTAATAGTCAAATGGATTCAAATGGAATCCCTCTGCTATCCATGGGCAGATACTGGGGGGGGGGGCTGCCTCAACAGCACATCAACACATTGATCCCAAACGTGAATGTTAACGTCCAAAGGCATCTTACTCGATCACCTCCAGGCATTCACATTTAGCAAGGAACCAAGTACAGAGCCAAATTTAGCACCAGGTACAATGAAAAACACATCCCCAAAATCAAAGGCAACTAGGCAACTAAAAAGTCCTGACAAACTGGCTTATCGCAAAACACATAGCAGGAGTAAAACAAGTCATTTTTATTTTTTAAAAAATACTATCAAAAAGAAGACATAAGCTATTTTAAGCACACAGCCACAAACACACTAACTCAAATCATGACTCTCCTGCTCTTTAGCCACACACCAGGGTTTCATGAAATTCTCAGGTGAGGCTCATTAACCAGTGACTGGCATATGTCAATCGAACACACCTACACACAATTAGGCAATGACACAACAGATTTTAAATGCACTTGAAGGAGATCAGCTATTTATAGGTTTGAATTCGGATGACAAGCTCTCCGATAAGCACCTAAAATCGTAAAAAATTAACACAGTAACAATCAACACTTATTTTTGGGGGGATGGACAAAGGCTTTCCTTCACAAATGAGCATATACGATTGAACATACCACGCATTTCTAAATTAGTTCAAGAGCTGCTGGCTTGTATTGCTGGTACATCCAACTAAACGTTTCATTTTTTCAATTAAATTTCAGTTAAACACACCTACACACAATTAGGCAATGGCACATAATTGATTTTATGAAATGCACTTCATTCTTCATTAAAAAAGCAACTTTTTCTCTTTGCTCAGAAACAATAATCTCAAATTACAGTAAAATATAGATGTTAAAAGAGCAGTGAGAGACACTACTCTGTGTAACTGATGGAATAGATCTGCAGTTTTGACGGCATATTCAGTACAGCATTTCCATGCAAAATTGAATAAAAATACATTGGAAATGCATATTGATTCTTCTGTTGTGAGTAAACTGGTTATTTTGAATTGGGCTGGGGTTGGGGGTGTATCCAATACATGATCACTTCTACACTTAATCTCCCCTTAGACCACTGTGCCCCCACCCACCTTCTAATTTAAGGAGCTGCTACTCATTCACCGGTTTCAACCGCCGCATGGCCTCTCATTTCTCGATTACCAGCACCCGCTGGAGAAAACGGCAATTTTAAATCTGCGCAAGAGACACATCTGATAAGTCTCCGGCAGATATATATCTCCAAACCAAAACGATTCATAAATAATCCCACTTTGGATAAATCCTCGATGGATTGGATTCCTCCGCCTGCTCTGTAAATGCTTGGGCGAATTAGCATCAAGAATCAATTTCCCATAGCTTCGGAATGATAAACGGCCGTGCGCTGAGGGGAGAACCCCTGCTAAAGGTCCTATTGACCACGCGTCCCTAGGTGCGCCTCCGCTTCCACTGTGTGATTTCGAGGCGCGGATGCCTTTGTTTGCATCCGGACGTGCGAGCTTACTCAAGTCGACCTTTAAACGTATCGTTGACAAACTCTTGGCTCTGTTGATGTGTGGGGATAGCAGGGATAGTCTTCTTTATGGTCACATAATGTATACATAATTATTTTTTAACAGTCTGAAACTTCTGTTACTGTAAAGCTCCCTTTGGTCTTAGTTTGGAAGGTAACCACCATCATATATGTGACAACAGCTGAAGTAACTGGACATTTTCTAGCATGAAATGTCAATGGTATGTGAACAAGACTGAACAAGACCTAGCAAAGCAGACGTGTTGGTACAGGTGCTTTCTGGCAGTGGTATTTCGCATTAAACACATCTAATTCAGCTTGATTTTTCCCAGGCTCAGGGCCAACCCGATATTATGTGTGGGGTTAGCCAACATTCTGTGAGTATGGTGTGGGGATAATTTGCCTACAGTCAAGGTCAGTCTGTGGAAACACAGCTTCAGAATGATTTAGGAAAACCCTCTCTTTGACCTGGATCAGAACCCTCACAGGCACAGAAGAAGTGACTTACAGGGTTCAATTAGTTTAATGAACATCTACATGCTCAACCATAAATCAGGATACCCCACATTCAACACTATTATTTCCATTTAATGAATATGCTGCCCATATGAGAATGAAATATATTGTAATATACTGAGAAATGTTGTTCAGCCCAAGAACATAATGCAAATACATATGCATTGTGGACTCAAAAACTGATCAACTTAAAACAATTTTGGTGTCTCTTCACACCAAATCACAAAGCTTTGAGAAGTTTTTTATGTAGCTTTTATGTAGTCAGTCTTTATACCTTTTTGTCAGAGGGGAGGATAATACAGTCCATTCATATGGATAATATGGTGTGTTTAAAAATTAAATAAAAAAGTCTTTATGCATATGTTACATCAAGGTGAATGTTTATTCCACCAATAGATCACTGATATACCACATAGTTTAATTGAACCCATTCATATGGATGATATGGTGTGCCTAAAATGAAAGAAAAAAAGGTGTTTGTGCGTATGTTACAATAAGTTCCATATTTATGCCACCTGACAGATCAAAGGATGTGCTTCTGTGCACAAGCAGTGATTGTTTATTCAAAATTGTTTTTTTTTTTATTGAAAGGTGGAATAATGACATGAAAGCCACCCATGGAATTGCCGGAGGCAGACGACAATGAGTGTCAGCTCTCCTCAGCGAGCAGCGGACGGCTTTATGGCACCCAGGTTTCAAAGCGTGTTTGGAGGAAGATCACGGGGATGTTCGCCCCCCTTTTGTTCGACGTGGAAAGGCTCAGATCGCCGAGCGCCTTGCACGGTGTGACTTTGTTGTCGGATCACAGAGAGGTAATGAAATGAAAGGGAGTCTCACACGTGCGTGGGGCCAGCCTGTTAGAGGAGCCGCATCGGCAAGGCCCCCCGACAAAAGGGAAAAGGTCCCGCCTCAGCTGCTCTCCGGAACGGAAACTGATCGCCACAATAACCTTGCAATTAGCATGTTACATATATGTCTATCTGAGCCTTGAAACAGACTCGTGATTTCAAACGTAAGGAGTTTAGTGGGACTCAAAGTGTGGGCACATTCCACTAAACTCAAAGTGTTTAGTGGGAAGTGTCAAGTACAAACTAAGTCAGGGCTGACATTTGAATGTTTGTTCAGAAAAATACATCACTTTATATTATATCTCCATTTTGACAGTGCATACTCTATAAATTTAAAGGTAACTATGGCTAGTCACGGAGAACTGAAAACACATGGAGGACGCTTTGTTGTTTGTATCAAGCATTCATAATTCAGCCAAGTTCGGCAATTGACTTGATGTTTGGTACGTCCAAATAAAGCCTTTCTCAGGGTATCGTTTTTAAATCCACAATGGCTTTTTTCTTCAAGAAATATGACAATTTAACAGATTAAATCAGATGCATGCATTGACCATTGTTAGGTAGAGTACTTTTTATTGTCAGTTGTCTTTTAGTCCTTCAATACTAAATCAACTGACAGAATTACAGACCCCTATGAAAGTGCAACAAAACCACTCTGAATTACATTTCCCTGTCCTGCTGTGCAGTATAAGTGACACTGATACAAGGTTCGTGTGTCGTCTGTTGATGGTGGTTAGTTAGCCAACAAGGTGCTCATCTCATCAAGAAAGGTCAAAGTATTTGCATCCAACCACGGATGTGAGATTGAAACCATGAATTTTGACAACAGAAAACACAATAGAAACCTAGACTTAGGCCACATCTAAAACCATAATCTGACTTACAATGGGGGGCATAGTTCTTTAAATCTTTAAATGCCACATTCTGTACAAAGAGAGAAGGGATATAAGTGTCACCTCCTGTACCGTCATGACCTACATGCATGTTAATTGATAACTTCAAAGGCATGTGTACATAACTTAAGAATGTGTAAAATGTGTAATGTAAAATGGGAATGCATAAAACAATGCATACAAATGAAAAAGTGTGTAGTATTGTTTTATTCCATTTCTGAAAATCCTACATTTTTATTGATTTTTTGTTGTAACATTACAATAAACAAGAAGAGTAAAGAACACAGTCTTAGCAACATTCACATTCACACAATTCCATAATATAAGACATCTTCCAACCTTGATAATTCTTTAACATTCCTGGCCTTTAGAATTTCACTTAGCCCCCCTTATGAAATGTAAGTACTGCTTGGCCGCATAAATCTGTTCAATGTTCCTTTAAATTGCTTTATCGTTATACATTATGTGGCTTCTGACAAATGCACCCACATTCCTTTTCAAATGTATTTTTAAAGCGCCTGCAAAGAAAACACATTCAACATGCCTCTTTGTGCGCCTCCAACACATCTCCCATTTTCCAGATTCAATTCATTTCGCACAGGTGTGACACACACACACAAGCACAGAAAAAAGGGAGCTCTCGCATGTGAACGAATGTGCGAAAAGCCGGGGCGACACCCCCACCACGTTCACCTCACGAGGCCAGAATAATTGACGCAAGTGAGCGAGGTCGGAATAATTGAAAAACCCGGCCGCCCTTGCGCCGATTAACATTGCGGATAAAAGGAAAGAACTCACGGTACTGTTGGTCTCCGTGGCTCGGGGTGTCCACAAACACAACTGCGATAACATATGGTAATCCCAGTTCTAAAAGAAGAGGATATGTGCCTCTCCATGCCAGGCCCTAATTACAGGCTCATTAGTACTCAGGTGCAAACCACTATTGGCAAAGGCGCTACCCAGTTGGGTTAGATAAGTGACACTGAGTATGTAATTAAATTGACCCGGGCACCCGAAATTTAATAATTATCCTGAGAAAAGATCATAATTTGAAGGGTAAAAGCGGAGGAGGAGATACAGGCCATGCCCCTAGCCATTCCCGGACCACAATTTATTCATCTACTTCCAATCACCTTCGTGAAAGGGTAAAGACTCTGAACTGTGCAATTGACCATAGTCAGCTAATGCTAATGACACATGAATGCTTTTAGCGTCACTTCCCTGCTCCCCGCACTAATTTGTATTGCCCGCCATCGATCGTGTAGGAGGAAGCCGCGGGTTTCTGAGAAAAAAGCCTCTGTTTGCATGTGGTTTAGGGAGGACGGGGACCTATTTGCAAAGGGTGGAGCGCGGGTTTGTGGGTAGGGATTTCTCGGGTAGCACTGACCACAGAGCACTGATGGCAGTTTAGAATTTGGCAGGAGATGCTCTGAAGAGGGGTGAGAGCTGAGGAGAACGGCAGGGCCATAAGTCAAGTCACCTACCACATGTTCAGTCGAAACTCCTTCTGAATCGCTCCAGAAAAGCTCGTCAGTGAATTTCCAGTTTCAGGGAAAACATAACCTTTTAAAGGAAAACAAAGGGGAAAAAACTCTCATGAGGGAAATCTATGGTATTTGTTTTGCTTCACACATGTCCTTTGCTCTAGCACTCCAAACCCCCCTGTCCTTTCAATGGCTCTGAAAAAATTAAAGCCTCCCGTAATACATAAAAGGTTCTGTAGCATTAGGCGGCTTAACATCTCAAAGATAGAGGGGGAAAAAAAAACAGCAGGGAAAATGTGTCCAATCTATTGCCTGTGTGCCACTCTGCAGAATCAGGGACAGATGGGGAAAGGGACAGGGGACATTAAACAGGTTGGAAATTGGGTGGGGTGTGGGGGAGGGGGGTGCACTCAATCCACCTGTGATGATAGGCAAACACAGCTCTTGTTGCCCCTGCCAGTTGCAATAGAGTAGTCATTAACATTCTTTACAAGGATACGTGCAGGTGCTCTCCACGGACCAGCTGAAATGGGACATGCGTCGCCCAGAATCATGTCTCATTACACACCATCCTCAACTTAATGCGTGGCAGAGCGGTGGGGGGCAGAGAGGGTGGGAGGGGGTAGGCTCTGTGTATGCACTGTGAGTAAAACCGGAAGAACCTCTTACTCTTTTTCTTGAAGCCAGTCGGTTTTCTGTAGGATTCTAGGGACTGGAAAGTCCCTAGAATATGAATATTACATATTCATGATGTACCTTTCGCTGTTAGTTGATCTAAAACAGGGATGGATTAGGGATGGGCAATGATCAGAGGCAACGCTGCAGTTTGAATAGGCTGTGCGCAACAGACAGGGAAACACGTGGGTAGGGGGTGGGGGGGGTGGTGGGGTATCCAATGAAAACTGGTAATAGCTTTCGAAGATCAGATAAGATGAACTGAATCTCAAATAGGTGCGAGGGGGGCTGTGGTGGGGGGGGGGGGGAGGGCTTCGCAAGTTTCCTGGGATATCATCACAAATTAATTCCTCTTTATAATCACGTTTGGTTTAAATAAACTTCGTACGATGCAAATCCAAAACTCCCACCATGAGCTTTTATTAGTGTCTGTAACGCGGTAGCCTGAAAATAAATTAGCGATCAGCGAGCTGTTTCGGAAAGGCAGGACGTGAGCTGCAGGCTGGATTAAGCAGGGAGCCGGCTCGAGCCATCTGGGAAATACAAATATTTGACTAAATTCGCTGGAATTTATCCACTATTATGAGACACAATACCAAAGGGGGATTATGTCAGGAGGGTAAAGCTTCAAAATACCAAGCAAAGACAACCTCTCTCTTTTTTGCTTTAGGATTTTTGTTGAAAGAAAGCAACGGCTCTCTAAACCACTGTATCTGAGGAGTTTATCGCTTCAGACAGCCTGAATGATTTTAAACAGCCGTTATTACCTTCTACTCTTTTATTGCTAGCTGACTTAATGCATAATCCATTTGCAGGGGTGAATATTTACCAAAGCAATGCGGGTTAAAAATCTTTAGCTCAAGGGCGCCATGGCAGTGGGATTTAACCTTACAACCCTCTGGTGACAGGCCCAGGTTGCAAACCACTGTGCCCCGCAACCCCTTTGTATTTGCTTACAGTTGGCATGGAAGCCCAACAGTAAGTGAGATGCTGGACCATTAGCTCTATTAGCTCTATTTGTCTGCTGTCCGATCCGGTCTCTCCCCTAACTGCCACTTCCAAATACACAGTTTGTCTTCGTTTCGCCCAAGGCTTTGGTCTCTGTTCCTGAGCCACTGGCAAGCACTACCACCACTGCACAACTGCTCTGCTGAGAATGTTTCACTACAAAAAAAAAGAAAGGCTGCAGTGCTTTCACCCCGATGGATGAGGTGTTACCCTCCTACTGTAAAGCACTTTTTACGGAAGGAGGGTAACACTTTTGTAAGGATCTGAAGAGGATAACTTTACATATGAAAATAACCAGTACTTATAACCCATGCTGGCTGAATGCTGTTTCTACATAGGGATGATTACTTTGTAACCCAAGAGGTCAACGCAAAGACATTTCCCGGTGAAATGTCAAATGCTATATACATTCCGAGTACCCATTTCATGGTACCATTTGACCTATTTAAAAACAACAGTTCTGGATAGGTCCAGTATGTTTTGCCACATCGCACAGAGTCCACTGAAACATTGAATAGCATGTGCAGGAACTAGGACATCGTAGGATTCAGGATATAAAAACATCGTCCTCCTTGTGTGGTGCCTTCCACAGAGCTGACATGCCATTTTCCCGGGACCCATCTAGACAGGAGGCATCGTTTTGCTCGAGTACGAGTCACAGGGCATCGCCGGATAGCACTGAAGTAAAGATATTTTAATCTATGTATTCATCTGCAAGGTCAATGACGCTTTTGGCCCATACGCCTGGGCGACTATTGAAAAATGGCTACGCTCAGGATAATTGGAAATGAAAAAGGCTTTAGCTCAAAAGGACACACCACTTAAGCACTGTTATGCTTTTGGTCCACCTGCAGGTTGTTGGTGGTGGTTGAAGATTCATGAACAGGTGAGATTCCCTCACCTTATATATTTAGCTGTCATCTCTCAGATGTACATACAAATGTCTGCATTTATTCAAACTCAGGAGTTGCAGGAGTGATTGTGCTAATGAAATAACATAAAATAAAAATCAGACAGCACCAAAAAAAGTCAGGGTTAGCATTTGGTTGGACACACATGGGCTTCAAACAAATTGAAAAATAATTTACAAAATACAATACAAGTGTAATAATTTACACAATACAAAAATACTCTGCAAAATCAACCAAAATCACACAATAAGACAACAGTACATCTTTTCTAAAACAAGCTGATCATTATATCTCGTATCAATCAGGGAGAGAAGCTATTTGTAAATTGTTTATGATGAATATTTTGTCTGGACTTGAACATCTAAATACTTCATTAAGAAAGGGGGGAAAGAGCAGAATCACTTACCTACCTCTGTTGTTTGTTTTTTTTTTTGAAGCATTGTTCTTTTGTAGATAACCGAAGATAATGAAGATAATCAAATCCCTCTTTCAAAAAGAAATGCTCACCGTTAAAGTGCATCCTTAACAGCTGTCATCCAATATGCCGCAGTATTCTGCTATCCAGAAACTGAGTACAGAAATGTAACGCTGAGTGACTGTCAATGACATATAATTCAAACATGCGTACTTTCAGGTCTGCAGACAGTACACCTTAGCTATGTGCATTCAAATGAAATAACTTTCATGGATTTAATAAAGTGGATATTCTGGCCTTCCATCGAGCAAAATAATTGTGTGTAGGCTGAATAAAAGTGGAAGGGAAACAGAGGCACATAAAAATTATACCACAGATGAATAACGATAATAAAAGCCTGAAAATAGCTGATAGTTAACGTGACCAACATATATCATTTAGCTGCTAGATGAGTAGTAAACCTAACACAAGGAACTGGCAAAGTGCATATTTTGCTGCCTCACTAAATTTTACTACCATTATATTATTATAATGGAAATGAATAGAATCTAATATAATGTAATTTTACCTGCAATCTAATGAGCTAGCACATATAACACCAAGACGTAGTGGCTGAGCTGTGAGGACCAACCACCACAGAGCTGCCATTGCCTCTGTGATCAGCAGCGTGGTAGCAGAAATTAACAGGAAACAAAAAATAATGCCGGTAACAGCTGGTACGTTTTGAAATACATTAAAGGCTTTTGCTATCTGCAACTAATCTGATGCAGGAAAAGCCTGCATGTGACATCCTATATCAGATCATTGATTGACTCACAGACACCAGTTGGCAAGCTGCTGTGCAATGGTAATTACCCTCATAAAAACTACAACACCCAAACATATCACGGTTATGCCATTCTGAGGTCACGAGGGCAGTGATGATGTTCAGGCAGGTGCTGAAGGGTCACTTTACACGCTTCCTTTGCCCTTGGTTCCTGCAGGCATTGGAAGGGTTGATTTGTGATGTCACTGCCAAGCAACATGTTGAGGTCTTGAGGGCTTAAGGGGGAAGTCTGGAATGCAGCCATGGACTCAGCAAACTGTACTTACATATCCAGCTAAGTACTCTCCCTGGGGTTAATTTGGGATGACATTTTCTAGAGAACATGAAATTAATGCCAAGCTTTATTTATATTATATATGCACACACACTCATAACAACACACACACACACAGACGCGCACACATAAAATGTGGTAATTTTACGGATCATAGAACAGCTCTACTCACTGTATGCACTTTCTAAATTTAAAGTAATCCTCCCTTTGTTCAATGATTATTACACGGGAAAAAAAAACACAGATTCTTTTAAGTTTGCACACATATAAAAATCCTCAAGTCAATGAATATAAAGTGTATTTACCAACTGATTGACACTGGGTTCCATTTTTTTTTTTTTTCAAGAAGACTGATGATACACAATCCCGGAGAGAGGATGGAGATAACATTATTTGGCCTGCGGTCACAGGCCATATGTTACAGCCAACAGTCGATTAGTCACTGAGTCACCTTCCAAAAATGAGAACAAAATTGCAAACAAAAAATACAATCTGAAACATGCCTTTAAGCTGTGGAAGCTATTTTTATGGGGTTGAGGGAGCAAATTCAATGACCTATATTATGTTCCCTGAACCTTGGTAATCTGCTTTTGACTGGTCCCCAGTTATATAAAAATGACATGTATCAAAAAATTCTGGGGCTCTTCATGGGGCTATTTAGTCTGGGAAATCTTGATAAGGTATCCATCAAATTGCTTTCCTCTTCTGTGCTTATAGAGTTGGGTTGGAAAAAGACATTTTATTTCTCGGTCCATTTGTGTCGTAGACGTGAGAGGTTTAGTTTATGCTTTAAAGACTAAAGGAGCAAAGCCCATCTTTGCTTTCACTTTTTCCTGAGCTAAGTTCACAAACACATACACGGGGTCGTTTGAGGGCTGCATCGATATCCCCTGGCCGCATAAATCACCACTGACCATTACTTGACCACACACGCATGATATGCAGGTAACCTTGATATTGCTCGGAATTATCTTTAACAATTAAGTCTCCCCACTGCTAATGTGAACAATTTCCCACACACTCAATACCATTAGAGATCAAGGGTGTTCAATTCCCCAGTTAACTCAGAGAGGATGAGGATGATGTGAAATGAAACTCTTTCACATTTCAGTTTCGTTCATGTACAGTATCTTCATGTGCGAAATCTAACATGCTGCAATCTCACAAGTGGACAAGTGGAATCGATGGACAGGCTCTTGAGCTTCACAGAGACATGATGTGTCTGTTGGTGCTGTTGGGGGATGGTTGGTCACACAGGTCGGAACTGGCTTTTAATTCAGTTGCGAGTCTACAGGGCTGCATCCGTGCCACGATGGGGGTCCAATCAAGTGAAGATCAGACATACTGCTCGCTGCCTGCATCCACAGCGTACAGTGGGAGAGTAAGGCTCTGTGATGATGCAAACAATTTCCCCAGAGCGGCTGTTTAGTATAGGCCATAGCTCTAGTGGGCCGATCATTTTGGCAGGGGGACGGTGATGTATTTAAACAATTACCTCCTAAAGTGCAAGGAACCTACAATGTGCAGATCATAATCAAAACAGAATCATCTGGGACTCAGCCCTGTAATCTGTTGTGGTCCCAAGCATCTTGATGGTTTGTGAAGAGAATCATTCTGGAGTTGTGATTCCAATACAGTTTTAGTAAGACAATTTGTAAAAGTCTTTGTCTCAGGGGCAAACTGTTAAGACAAACCTTGTTCTTAATGGCTATTAGCCTATTGTGTGAAGGATGCCTGAAACTATTGCCCACATCAGCACAAAGTGTGAAAATGTCAAATAAGCTTGCATTGGTCAAACATATTTGCATCTGAGCTTAATGCATGTGTGTATGACATCAGTGCAAAATGGGTTGAGTTTAAAACAAAGTATCTGGGTGATTTTATTGGATGTCTACACATTTTGAAAGGAAGGAAATTATCCTGTAATGTGTGGTACCTCCAATAATGTTTCAATTGCTAGAAGTGACATAACCTCTTAATGGACTGTGATTGTTATCAGTGTAAGCACTGTGTATCTATTTACTTATGTCCTAAGGGGAATTAAACTGTTGCAATTGATTTTCTACCTCTGATTGTTTTAAGTGCAAGCTATTTCTAGTATTTTCTTTTTTTTGTATCTACACAGTGAAAGCTTACTGTAATAATACAATTTGAAAATTCAAAGGATGCATTTTTATTTTATTTATGTATTTGATGAAAATGACATTAATTCAAGAGACTTTTTATATGAGTGTGATTATTTTCACTGTGGTGGAAATTATGAAAACAAAATGAATTTCATATATATATATATTATGTAAGTCCACTAAGTCCAGGCATTACAGAGGAGTTTGGTTCTTTCTAACACATGAATTTAAATGCTGCCCTTGAATGAAGAAAAAAAGAGAGATTTCTAGTTCAATGTGCTATTAGACTGAGGATCACTTAATCATATGACCATCGAGGCTTTGCTTGTCAGTCAGTAAATCCCTGTGCGTAGTGATTATCTGCTCTTCAAAATCAGAGCGGTTAAGGGTGTGCTCCTAATGAGAGCAGCCAGGTAGAATAGTAATGATAGAAAGGCATCCATTGTAAACCTTGCTTCATTTGCTCTATGCCACTCAAATCAAACATGGACCCATCCAACGCAGAGTGAGATAAAGGGGTCGCTGCCGTAATCTCCTGTTTTTCACCACAGTTTGAAAACGAGCAAAACTGAAATATTGCTGCTTTTCAGTTGTTTTCATTGATTCCCCAGGTATGTAGTCCTCCTCAACAATTCTGTGGCCTCAGTAAGTAATATCAGTATTTTTAATTAAAAGCTGATTTCAGATAGAAGAGCATCAAAAGAGATTTGACTGACAAACTCTACAGTGAGCAGAAGTGAATATATTCAAGCACTTCTTGTTTTGCATGTATATTATTAGAGCATATTCAGAGCAATGGGGGGTCCTAAGGATGCTGCTTACAGTATGCATTAATGATAACTAAACAATTTGCCACCTGTAAAAGTTCAATATTTAACATTTCACTCTGTTTAAATATTTAGCCTAAGGTTGATATAAAATCAGGAACACACATCTTTGCATATGGTATAAGGTTTTGTCCTCCTTTTGCATAATACCACAAGTAGAGGTATCAGTCCAAAAGGACAACATTCATAGTGTGGAAACTTGTTTAAAACAGATTCGCAGCACAACTAAATGCAGAAGATACGCCACATAGCCTGCCTGTATAAAAATGAAAGCCAAAAATGCCTGGAAAACACTATCCTACCTGCAATGTGTGTCAAGAATATTGCCAAAATAATACACAATTTAGAAAAAATTATACAATTGTTCTTAAAGTATCGGACACTAAGGGAACAACGGTATGGGGAACAACTAGGTTGCCTTTGAAACCAACGTTGCCGCTTGTAGTGAAGTTAACATTGAGAATCCGCTCTCACCGATAACCATGATAGATGTATTACAAACAGAATAATGAGCATTAAGTATATTATTAGCCATAGAGCGAACGCACTTGAAACTGCTACCACTTCTCACAGCATCCTAGGGATCAAAGTACAGGTAGAATAAGCATGGACTTTCCGGCCGCCATTCGCATTCAGCGCACATACTCCAAAAACTTTTTGAACCAGGAAATTGCGATTCACATCAATGGATTGATTTTAAGTGGGGTGGATACTATGCATGTCCTTCATGGTGTACCGTAGGTGCGACGCGCATCCTTTTCAGGTCGAGATGACGGATTTAGCATACGCGAGTTGATGGACTGGGATGAGAAACGGAGAGATTTGTATTATGCTATCAAATTTCCAGTAACAGACGAGTTTGCCGATTTGAAGGCTGACACACACTGAAACCTCCATGCTGAGTTCATTGAAAAATAGACACCGCAATGCCCATGCCATTTTAAGGTTAACATAGTAATGCACAATTTTTGCTAAACTCTTCAAAATGTAAACGCCAATGGTAGTGATTTCTAAAAGCAAATAGTAATACATGAGTTTGCTGATTGAAGCTTTATTATAAGAGATCAAACTATGCCATGCTTAATCTAATTTTGTTTCCATTATCGTGGAAATGTGTTCAGTGATCTAGCCGTCTCGTCAGAGCTAGAATAGGTGGGGTATTGCTGTTGTACCCTCGAGCAAGGTGCTTAACCTTAATGGCCTCAGCATGTGCTATGATATTTAAACAGATACGTAAAACATAAGCTATTTTACTCACCCTTAAGGAGGACATCTGTGAATGAAAGTAATCAACGTAACGAGTACTCTCGTTAAACCGTCGTTAAACTCAAGCCCGTGTGATAGCAGTAGTCTCATTATAAATAACTGGCTCACGCACACATAGTAAGACGGCAATAAATAACAGGATAATAACTCTGATTAGACAGTACAGTAGTGCCACATGACAAGGAAAATGTCATGTGTATAAAATGTGTATTTTAAGAGTGGGAAAATGTAATTATCCTGTTAACAAAATGCAATTAATTTAAGTGAAAACACAATCACAAACTCATTTTACAGTTTTCACGCTTTAAGGAAATGCAAATTTATCCTAGCAGCATCATTCTATTTTCTTTTTTTTATGTTTTGTTTCACATATAGATCAACGTGGTTTGGAATGGCAAAGTCACATACTCAATTGGATTCTTCCTTTTTTTTAGACCTGGAGTAGAACTGAAGTGGGCCAACTCTCAATCTCAGCCTGGAAGAAGATGTTACACATCCTTCAAGAGGGATTGTTCATCGTATCCCTTTGTGACTGTACAGGGTCGATTAAAGTCAAAATGACCTCCACAAGAAAATTAAAGGCCATTATTTTGGTAAAATGTAGACATTGCTCTCTCATCCATTTTAATAATACATTTAATACATCACGTATTTCCCCATCTCATAAATAAAAGTGAATAAGATGCCCAAAATGAGGAGCTCACATACAATAAGCACGGTATAAACTGGAGACATGCCCTGTGAACGGGGTGAAGAACAGGCTATTTCACAACTCCATCTTTTTATTTATTTATTTTACCTTTATTTTACCAGGAAGTCCCATTGAGATCAAAAATCCCTTTTACAAGAGAGATTGTTGAGGTGAACACAGTCTTTTTCCCTCACTCCAGTTCTAAGAAAATGCAAACTAATGGTCTAACCACTCTGTATCACAAGGGCAGCTCCTATAAAGAAAGGTCAGCAACAGTTAACACCCAGTTGCCATGAAGCATGTCTGCACAACGTTCCATGCTGGGATCCATGCATTGCATTAAAAGCCAATCATGGCCATTCATTAAGAGAGCCTGCCCCCCTAAACCCCCCCCCCCCCCCAGAAAATGCATCCCTGCCAACCAGTTATTTTCAACAACCACCTGTAACTGAAAGTGCAACGATCTGGATATTGTGGAGCCTGACCACAGACAATTGTCTGTAAATTTTTTTTTTTTTTTTTTTAAATCGATGTGGTAATGAACAGGATGTCGATAACTCCGAGAAGGATTGGCGCTCCCTGGCTTCGTGGTTTTCACGGTGTGCTGTTCAGCCGGCGAATCGAAGGCCAGCTGCGCTCAAGACGATCGAACGAGGCACTAACGAACACGTCTTCTACGCAGGCCCACGGTCGAAAGTGGCCAGTCAGTCCCAAGCTGGTCTTCATTGCATTACGTAAATTGAATTAAGCCCCCCCCCCCCCCCCCCCCCCTCCCTTTTTTTTTTTTTTGCACAGCAACAGATGAGCTGGGCAGGAAGATTATTCTGGAAAGCCCAGCTGAACGGCCCGCAGTAAACAAGACTAGCTCTAAACTAACAGGAAGCATCTGCTGTTGAGCTGTGGAAAATTTGCAGTTTGCGGAGTACTCATATAAGCCATGGGAAAAAAAAAGGCTTGAAGTAGATTGTTTTTCATTACTGTTATTACAGTATTCTGCCAGTGCAAAACTTTGAGCTCAGACAGTCGACAGCACAAGGCATGATTAACATTAGCAGATATATCATTAAGAGTGCTGGAAATTCAATAGAATGTTCGGATGGGAGTGCAGGCTAACAATAGAGCAAGACAGACGCAACGACAGGAGCCAGCAGTAATGTGTATTGAGCCCTCAAAGCTTTTATTGTCCTCTCACGTTACATATCAATAACATTTGATCTGCAGTGTTCCTGAAAACACCCACACCCAAACATACATACACACACACATACACACACACACACACACACTCATATTTACAAACCAGTGCTATATCTATGTATGATCTGTTTCTTTCTTCAGCAGGGTCAAAGTCATTACATTGTGGCTGCTAAGAGCTCGAATCGACACACCAGGGAATCTCATGACAGTTTTTTCCAGTGGATGTGTCAGTCACCATTGATCTCTTAAACGATGCTTGCTCGATGGAGCTGGGCTCATGGGCTCCAGATTATTACAAGGGCTATTCAAACCCTGATGTGCAGCATCCATATTATGAATCCCTCTTCACTCCAGCATTTCGACCTTCTTTAGCCATGTGCATCAAACATCCTCCTTCAGAGTGTGCAGTTTAACTTTACACTTACATGCATTGCGAATCAGGCATAAGAATAAGCAACGATAATGCAAAATTGACATTTTGACAACCACTGTACTTTCTTTTCCATGAAGTTTACATTCATTACTGGAATTTTAATGCAGTTTATTTTGTCCAGTGTAAGTTATTGCCATTTCTGATATCGGTGCACCACACACCATTTCGGTTAAGTTGGAATTCTTCCAATTAATATTGCGATTTAATAATAAAAAAAATATATGATTATGATCAAGCTGTTTGTGCAATTTTTGCAAACTGTATTAAAAAGGATTGGTTTCCTATAGTTTCCAGCGGATGTCATAAGGTAATTTCAGTAGTATTGATCATTAAGCCTTGCTGATCAATACTTCCCTTTCACCAACATTATAATCACAGGATGGAATGAAGATAAGTATAGTGTATTTACCCCTGAGTCATTCATTGTGCCACAATGGTGTCTCAGTCGTGGGGTCTATATCATTGCCCACAGACAATGAAATCCCAGGTTAAAATTTCAAGGGCAACTGACACCACACAGGACAAATGTCAAGTGAAGTTACTTTTGATTTTCATGCAATAATAATTTATCATGTCACTTTCCATTAGGAGTCAAAGCTGTCGGTAGTAAATCTCAATTTATGACAACCAAGTTCGCCTTTGAAAAGAATATTACCCTGATGATGGTGGTGATAAAACACTACTGAACCACTACTGAAGGTAAACATCTGCATAGCATGGTGGGTTACATTTTTAACGTGGAAAGGATTTATGCACTAGTTGTCCCCAAAGTCCCATCTGTGATACCCATTTGTATAAAAATTAGTCTAATGTGAAGAATCCGTTATACAATTAATTTACACATGCAAATGACTTACCAGAAAATAAGGTATGTTGTTATGGTCTCACATTTGTTTTTAATTCATTTGAGAGGAAAAAAGAATAGCTTTGTTCAATCTGTTTGGAGCAGAGCTAGTGCTGGTAATCTGGCACTCACGTTTGATTAACATGCTCCAAGGCAAGCCTGCTTTTGACGTCTTGCTGACATTCTCAGGCTTTGACGTTTGGACAACCTGATGATGAGGTGAGGTACACTGCGTTCCAGAACAATTCCCCGTGGCCCCGTGGCTCCTAAGAATATAAAACCATTTTGCCTGCCACTGAGATTAACTTCAAGGTCAACCGTCTTATTAATGGATGTTGAACAAAGCCAATTTTGCCTCAATCAGGAGACGTGGAGTTTTCTGGGAGAACTGGTGGCTAAACAGTTATGAATCTTGTCAGTCTGGTAATGGGACTGTCTGCTGATTATAACCGTTTTTGCCTGACCAACTAGGATGAAAGAGCTTTGTCCCACGTTCACAAACATTTGTCAAGCTCCCACGGGCTCCACACTATTGAAGCTTAAATCACTGGATACACAGATCGCTTCAGCGCTGCACAGTCTTCCGCTCCACTCTGAAGCTTTCAGCTTTACAGCAGTACTGAAACCTAAATCAAGAAACAATATAAAACAGCATTTTAAAACATCTTAAACTACTAAACCCCAAATGGTTTGCGGGTGTTGTTTTTCTTTTGCAGACAACACAATAACGGCACAGACCACTCCTTTGAAAATAATGCAGCATTGCTGTGTTGGTGAGAGAATAGTTTAAGTGCATCAATTTGACAGTTACAAATGAAAATTATGCTGATGACTCAGTAACTGAGCCAAAATGGAAGTGTGATTTCAATACCTGTGTGGCACGGTGCCGTATGTGGCCACCTTGCTAGCCACTGATTGGACAAAAACACAGACACAGAACTGGCTCATGGCTGTTTCTTTTCCCTCAACAACATGAAACAAATCCAGAGAAATTAGCCACAAACTGAAGATAATTATCCAGGATTATGTAGAAGAAAATACCTCCACAGAGGCTCAGAGGACAAGCCGGCAGTAGTTTGGAGGAGACCTGTATGGACACAACCAATGCACTTGCTCTTCTCTAAACCCCTCCAGAAGCGTAGGCAGGGCCATTGTCTTCCAACACCACCTACTAATCTGTCTGAGAGCTCACAAGTACCCATGGGAAGCATAACATTTAGCTGGGCCTCAAAACGGTGTCAACCAAATATAAACAGTAACTGTTGCTAAGGTCATTGCATGTCCTCCTATATGTTATAAATGGCTACTTATTTCTTCTTTCATGTCAGCAGTCTGTAAAAAAATGACATTTTATAAGCTCAAACCACTGCGAGCAAGCTCTGAATGTGGTAGTATGATTGCCAGTTTCCGCATATGCAAAGTAATAACTCGGACTTAAGACTCCATTTCTGAGCAGAAACAGAAACAAATGCACAATTTTTCTTTAGAGTTCCGCAAACTCCCAGACAGCCAGTTGTACACAGCCATCAAGGTCCACCATCTGTCAGGCAACAATGAGGCAGTGCCTTTTTGCAAGACCTGATGAAGGCAACGAGCGACACCTGAGCTGATTGCTAATGCACTTCAGGTGCATATGGCAGTTTGCATCACAGTCCTAATAGCCTCCCAGGCTGTGGGGAAACAGAAGGACCATTTGAGAGCAGCCAAAAAACGGTTGGAACGGCTCTGTTCCTGCACCACCCCTCCCGGACTCACAGCTTATGTTAAACAAATCTTCTGTGCTCTGGGAGGGTGTCTTTGTTACTGCTCTCGATGAAATGCTGTTGGCCCAGCATGAATTATTATCAAGAGCCAATGATGTGTGATGTGATGTAGTTCTTTACCTTGACGGCAGCAGGCATCCATATTTAACACTAGTAGATTTGTTTTAATATCGCAGAACCAAAAAAAATCATTTTGAGGCATCTTATGAGTGCAGAATTTCTCCATGTTATTCTCTTTGCTCATGAAAGTAGAAAATTAAAATGGCAAGGTACTTTCATGTTACTAATTCTTTCAATCCACCTTAATGGGAACACTTAAATGCAATTACAGTGGATGTCAGGTTGGTTTGTGCCTTGCTGTGTGAATTTAAATATAGCACCATTTCTAGCACATTTAGTGCTGTCAGTACATGTATGCTCTCTAGGCAAAAGAATAACAATTTGTATATGCAAAGAAGAAAATGTATGCACATATATGTGTGTGTACTCTCACACCTTAATTCACCAAAGTCAAAGCTGAGGACAAAGCACTGTGGATAGATTTCAAGTTGTCCTAAATTCTAAACATTTTTAACAGATAAAATGAGGTCAGGTGTGAGAAAATGTTTCCTTTAGTTACACCAAAACACATTGTACAATTACCTTTGTACTATACCAGACAGAGTGTAGTGATATTCACTGGACCTTCCATTCTCAAATGACAGGGATCCACATTGAAAAGAAAAAAAAAAATATTTCATTTCCTGAACGTACAATTGATTATTTTGAGCAAAGCACATATTGTGCCTTTATCAGGACTGGATCTCAATAATCGCTATGGGTTGACCAGAAAAGAACTCACAGGAATCTGAGTATCTGTCCTTATAAACCCCTGGAGACTACCAGGAGAGCAAGCCTCCACCAGCAAAACACAGAGAATGGAGGAACCATACATCCTCTGCTATCTTTGCAAGAATATATGCTTGCTGCACATTTTACAAAAAAAAAAAGAAAAACGACAGCAACCAGGTATTCTCTTGTGAGAATATCACCTAATTTCTTGCAGTATGCAGCAAGACAAAAATTCAAAACCTGACTTTTAATGAACTGGACTGCATTCATACGACCACGTTTTGCAAAAACTGACAAAAATGTGTAATGGCTCTGACAAAAATCACACTTACCCAATTACAGGCAAATTGTGGTCAGATTGAATGCAGCCCCAGTTAACACCAAAGGAAATTGCTGTTATATTGATTGGAAGCCAAGGTAAGGACAAGGCGAATTGCAGTTAGATTGATTAGGGGCCTGCTTATGATTTAGCAGCACTAAGGACACTGGAGTCCTGTGGTTCATGGGATTAAATCCCAGGTGGAGCTCCATCCATTTAGCTCAATTGTTTTACTATGATTCCATCTTTATAGATCGGTAACAGCAAGCGGCTAGGCTCATAACCACCGTCGTGGTCTCTGTAAAGTAAGAGTGTCTGAAAAGTAAATATGTGGCCATATGAATGTTAACACAGTTCATGGCATGCACAGAAAAAGGCACTGCATTACCATTGTGTGGCACATGCTCTCACCTGATTGTAATGACAGGGATAATTTAAATAACTTTAACTTTTTTACATGATTTATATAGAAAGATGGGTATCTACAGAGGAAATCTGGGTTAGAACTGGGTTAGAACACTGGTTACAACACCAGTGACCAACTGGTAAATTGAACAAGCATCCTTTGGGTTAGAAGTCCAGTTCCATCCAAAACCATCACACTGATACCAATGAGTGAATGTCATGCACCAGGGCAATGCAAATTGGAAGAGTTAGGAAGGGAAAGAGTGCCCCACTATACATAAATATGATTATTGCAGGGAGCTTGCATAATTTTGTAGGCACCACAAGTACAAATCTGTTGAATGTCTCCCTCACACATCAGTCTGATCTGAGTTTAAATGCAGTCTTTACCAAGGATTCAAGGCTTCTTCTGTATGCTGGAATGACATGAACTTTTGCTATAAAACTGGCTCAAACCGGAGCCAAAGGATAGCAGCTGTGCTGATTGCAAGATGAATGGAAATTTCATGATATTGACACAGGTTAACAATGAATTGGATTAAGTTCCTCCTGTCTACTTCTTGCCTTCATATTCTAGGGTGCTTGCCTGAAACACCTTAACAGCGTCTGTGAAACTGGTGTAGCACTGCCTCAGATGCAGTCAACACCCCCTGGTCGCATCTTGTTGGGCTTGAGACGCCTGCTCACAAAGGTTTTCCAAGGCGCTGACAGGCGGTGATGTGATCGAGACAGAGGGCTGGGTTGCACATGCCAATCAGCTGTCAGACGCTGAACTGAGACACGATCTTAGAGGAGGCTTTTAGGAGAGACAGGTTGCAAAATGGCCGGGGAGCTAAAGCACTTCCTTCTGACTGAAGAACAAGCTTGTATGCACTTTTTTTCTGACTAAACATTTAAATAGAAATGTGTATGCATATGCGTATCTGTGTGTGTGTGTGTGTGTATGTTCGGGGGGGGGGGGGGGGGGGTGACAATGTATTCAATACAGATTTGAAACATAGTTAACGGTAGGTAAGTGGTGAAGCCCTAACCAAAAGTAACAGCTTTATCTTCAATAATTATTGGAACTTTACAATGGTTCCCTCTTTCCCAACTTTCACTATATTATCACAGGGCAGAGCAGGGCCAATGGGGAGTAAGGGGTGGGCTATAAAGACAGACAGACAAAAGGAGCAGCTATGGAGACCTGTGGAGATTCAGAACAGCTATAGAGGCAGGTGTGTGGGTGTGGGTGCAACACATTTGTTATGTTAAGCTTTACTATAAATCTGAGGGCCCATACATTTGAATGCCATTTCACACTCCTGGAGTTCCTGGAAAATACGTTCCTTGATGTTATGACTTATGGTTGATATAAATCAAACACAATTATTTATTTATTTATTTTATCGCCATGAGGCAGAGTATTTCATTATGGGGGTGTAAATTCGACCCAAGTGTGCAACTTGTGACTTGTCAGCCATAATTGCCTACGTGTGTGAGAGACAGAGAAGGGGGAAAAGAGAGATAAGGAAAGACAGAGGGGGGCAGAATGGGAGGGAGAAGTACCCTAATCATCCTAATTATGTTACTGCATTAAGAAGGAAACAAAAAAACACAAAATGCCGCATTGACAAAACGGACGCCTGGAAGATCTGAGAAGGATGAAGAATGCTTTAAGGTAATACCCTTGAGAAGGAGGACAGCCACTGAATTGACAACAGAACTGGCAAAAGACCCAGAGGTCTTTGTCCGTGCATCAAAAAGACGAAGGCGCCTCTCGAAATCAGGACATAAATTCGAGGCCTCAGAGGAAGAACAAACCAAAAAAAAACTTTAATGTGCACAAAGTTTGCCTATGCGTCGGGGTACACAAAAAAGAAAAACGTCCACAGCTTTTTTTTCACAGTGGCATAATAGGGTGCAAGAAAGAACAAAGCTGAGTAACTGAGAAAATTAATGAATTGTTATGTTATAGTTTGTCATTTAATTAGCGTTCCCTAAACAATTGCTCCCCACAGCCAAAAGCAGCCTACCACTCAGCATGCAGTCCCCAGAGTGAATGGGATTACTGCCAACGATGCACTTTCATTTTGGGGGAAAAAAAAAAATGGGGGAAGATCTCCCAAACGCGACGGTCAAATAATCGAATCATCTCTTTTGCCCTCTCCCCGGATTAAGGTCCATCTCATACCGAACATGCAATTGGAGGCTTTCCATCCGCGACATTATCTTCACAACTACAGCTGCAGCTTATTCGATTCTACTTTGGAGCACCTCTTCCAAGCTAGCAGGGCTCTTTCAGGTTGGATAATGAACTGGAACTGTAGGAAGGATGAGAGTATTAAAAAAACACATATTCCTGGAGGTAGTGAGCTCATTTTGTAAATGAGGAAGATGCAAGACTTCATCCCTCACTGTTTTAATGAACAAATGGCTGAGGTTTACTGCGAAACACATAAAGTTCACCACAGACAGAAAAAAAAATGACAACGCGATTATGAGTATCAAGAACAAAATAACAGTGCATTTAAAAACATAAAACAAAGTCTTTTGGCTACATTATTTGGACCTATTTTTTGTTGGTATTACCACCACATCTGTATTAATGGGGAAAAGAATGCTGATTTATAAAAAGGTCAGATAGTACATTTTTGGATGTCATTTCACACTGATGGCAGCAGATGAACCAGCTGTGGTTATACACCACAAATGTCATGCAGAAATGCTACTCAAATTAGGCCTCACATGGAAATCGGCAGTGGTTGCGTAACCGTGGTGCACCTTTGTCTGAAACAGGAGACAGGCAGAAAATCACATCCCACGGAGATTGACCTTTGACCTGACTTCTTTTAATTTTCATGTCATTTCATTTTCAAAGACTATATACATAGACACATACATACACACCTACATAATGTATAGATAGATAGATAAATGTTCTGACGGGTCAGCCATGAGTGCCTGTGCGTGTGAAAGAGAGAGAGAGAAGGAAGGAGAGAGGTATTCAAGGAGGGGGGGGGGGGGGGGGCAGTATTGCATTGTGATGTACAACAGAAACAATACACATGTGCAAACATTTAAATGAAAACGATGGATCAACATTTCAATTTTACTGCGATTGACATCATCCAAAGCCACAGCATAATTGCACCTTTTTCGGCAAAAAAACATGATATTTCTTTATACCAAAGCAATCTGTATTTTGTGCATCACACTTGACCTTTGACGACACAGGGAGGCATATCATGTGGTCTTTCCAGGCAAGAACAGACAAAACCTACCTTTGACAGCACTTTGACTATCTCCCGATTCTACACATACAGTACTGATTGACCATCAGCAATGACCTTCTAATCACTGAGCTGAGGAAAATATTGTCACATAAAAAGTTAAAAACTGCCCTTTTATCACTCAGCTTTCAGAAAGGGACTGCAAACCCTGTTGATGCTAAAAATTCTCAAAGACTCCACATATTTGTTGGGCATATAAACAGATACACAAATACAAACACATGCACATGGCTCAGCTTGTTACCATTAAGCTAACCTCTACTGGAGTGCAATTCAAAAAGGCCTCAGGTGTACCCAATGTCCGCTAATGTCCGGGTTACATCTTTTGCTTACAGGAGATGAATTATGAATAAGGGTTGACCTAACTGGTTATTTGAAACTGGTTATTTACCTTGGTTGTGAAGATGTGAGAAATTTGGCCTCCTTCTTAAGAGTGTGGCCTCAAACATACCTGATGATTACGTCTTTAAAGCTCTGTTTTGTCACTTGACCATGAAACATTGTGCCAGGTACTGTCCTTTTGTGTTGTGGCTTTAGAAAACACTTTTACCTTGCAGCTCGGCCCTGAGCAGAAGATTAATGCAATGGATATTGAACGGCATTCTTTGAGACTTTGTTTGGTAAATATGGAAAACTTTCTTGGGTTTGTATTTGCCAATTTAGCCTGATCATTCACAGAGTGTTTAAGTATGGATGTACTTTATCCTCCTTCAGGTATGGAAGCCTTGAACTCCTCAATACAGGATACTACAGTGGAAACTGGCAGGGTCAACCTCATGGCAGCATTTCTATAGCCAATCTGACTAAAATTTGTTGACACCTCTCTAACTTAACTAACCGTAATGAAGTGGTCATGTTCATGCAGGTCTTCAAAACTTCTGTATGTTTCCAAAAAACAAGGATACCTTGTAGCGAAGGGCGAGAGGCCGGGTGGGGTGACTGCTCTCGCCCTTCGCTACATACCTTGATGCCAGATTTGATTTAGAAGAAATTATATATTATTTATATTACCACAGAGCGGTAAATAAAGACCATCTGAATGACATGCATAATACTGTTTCTCTGTGCCATGTCAATAGTGTCAGATTTGTACTTGTTTTAATGTGCTTATAATGTTTTTCTTTTCTTTTTGTAGGTTTGTCAAGGGCATTAGAAAATTGGGCTAGGATTTATGTGTTTGTGTGCATGTGTGTGTGTGAGAGAGAGAGAGGGAGACCTTTCTCTTTTCACTGCTGAAAGCACTGATGAGTCTGAAAACTGTATGCTTGATTATAGCCACGGCTTATTTTGGGCCAAGTCAAAACAGCACTGGAGGGATATGTGAAATGGTGCAAGGCAGTGTGTCAGTGCAATGTCCTTCACGCAAGCATCACAGACATCTCAACCTCTCACGCATGAAGAGTACAGCTAAGCTCACCCTGATTCAGAATGAAAATATTTGACCTCCTACTGGCAAGGCATTCTTTTTTCCCCGAATTCTAAGTCCTTCTCTTTCAATCAGACACAAAAGGTTAGCATCTATACAAAGTTTCTTCCATTTAATGTTTGTAATTTCTTCACATATTTCCCAGGGTCATAATCGGAAGTTTGATTGGTTCCAGAAGACCATTTCTGAGCAAAAGAATTTGAGCAGACAAAAATGGCAGATGCTCAATAATTTCATAAAGATACTATAAACATAAAAAAATTCATCCATCTGTAACAGGGTATTTAATCGTATTATGCAAAATTCTCCTCAACAAAGGAAAATAATACTTTCTGTAGTATTTTTTTTTTCCTTCATAGTAGAGAGAATTCATTAAACTTTAAACAAACTTTCATTTGTGCTGTTCTTCCAGGTTTAGGGACATGAGAAGTGCCTCAGATCTGAATAGTTAAGAAGATCGCATCTCTATTGATTCCAGAACATGCACGTCTCTTTGAAAAACTTCTGACACTAAAGGTTTGTATCCATACAAAGTTTCCTCATTTATGTTTGTAGTTTCTTCAAATATTTTCCAAGGTCATTCTGGAAAGTTTTAATGGGCCTGGATTTCTGGGCTAGAGAATCTGACACGGCTACACATGAAAAAGGCAGGTGCAAAAAAAAAATGTCATCAAGACGATTTTAAGCAATAAAACCCAAACAAAGAGAAGAAAAATGCCGATTTAATCTGCAACAGGTGTTATAATTAAAAGATGCACAGCTCTCTTCAAACATGACATGTATCCTTGCTTTTTCCATGGCAGTGAGAATTCATTATACTGGCTCTCATTTGCATTGCGCTTCCAGTTTTAGCAAAACGAGAGGTGTAAGTGCCTCAGATCTCAATAGTTAAGAAGATCACGTCTCTATTGATTCCGCAGTGCACGCACATCTCTTTGAAGAACCCTGAGGAACTTGTTATCTTTTCAGAATTTGAGAGGAAAAATCAATCGCTCAGAGGAACTGATCGAAGGAGGCCTCACAGGTATGCCAGAGCTTTTCTGTGCTTCTGTGGAAACAACATTACTATCTGTTAATCTAAAAAATGCTCTTGTTCTTCTGCTACAGGTCTGCTGACAGGGCCACATAAACACCTGCCCATTCTCTCATTTAAATATTAAGATCCTGTAGTTTGACCTCTAGCACTGTCTAGATATGTCCTGAAGGGATTAAAAAGGAAAAAACAAAACTTTTCTTGCAGAAGGGGCAGAAAAACACCTCAGGAATTGGGATCCTGCATGATATTTGATGGCTAAGTGAATATATTTTGAAGAGATATGGTTACTGATTCTCATGTAAAGTGTGGAGTTAAATGCTGCATAATGGAAATCAGGTCAATTTAAACATGTGTAGCAAAAGCAACACCTTAAGCATCAAGAATAAAAAATAAGTAAATGACAGTAACACACACACACTTAACTCATACACTATATATATATATATATATATATATATATATATATATATATATATATATATAGTAGCAATTACCAAAAGTGTAACTATAGTGGATTTATTTTCTGACCTTATTAAATTAATTAAGGCACTGCTTATCATTATGGTGCAGAGGAAAAAGTAACCCACAGAGACAATCTCACAGATCAGACTGAGAGTGTACGCGCACGCACACACACAGAACTTATTAAATTTGTGCTCGTCTCCAAGGTCTTCAAAATAATTGTCACACACGTCATTAAATTCATCTCTGTTTGCCCTGCTTTGCTAATTATTCATGTGCTGCCCGTGTGAACAGGGGGTTATATTGCGTGAGCTGCGGATAGGCTGTTGTCAAAGTGCTGTTAAAGAGTACGAGTTTGTGGCTGTAGGTGGTTGGGGGAGGGGTTGGGCATAACAGCAAGTAGCACTGTTGTGGCCAATCAGATGATGACTGGGCCATGTTAATAAAAATGAACAGGTTTATTTTAGTTTGTGGTCAGCCCCTTTTTATTAATTATTGTGAATGTCATTTGAACAAGAAGCTCATCCCATCATTTGGACCTCTGGGTGGGGCTTAAGTCATTACCATTTTGAGGGCTGTCTAAAATTAGAAGGAAGGTGAGTGAAGGGAGATCAGGCCTCTTCCTCTTGATTCTGCTTTACTAGAGAAAGGCTTGCTCTGCATATCTCAGAGGCTTTTGTGTTTTTGGTTTGTTTTGTTTTATTTGTGTGTTTACATGATTCAGTGCTGACATGAACTGTTCTATTTCATATGCCAACTCACCTGTGCTAATTAAAATCAGAGAATGCTCTGAATATTTGTTTTTCTGTTGTAAGAGTTATGGGAAATGTATTATTCAGCTTGCTCATTAGCTGTAGACATTTATGGCTCGAGAAATGTTAGGCACCAGATGGAGCTTTATGGACATTTCCAAAAGTTTGAACATTGCAGTACGTAGCTAGCTTGCAGGCCACCGTCGTTACTTGTGTGAACAAATGCGAAGGCATGCTGTCTGGTGGTGGTGATTACCCAAGTGTAGATGCAATTGAGTTTTTACTTCTTTTTATTTTCACCACAATCCACCGCATGCACACTTGAGAGATGTCACACTGTCTGTATACATTCTAACTTGTACATGTACTGTGTACATTGTATTGTAATGCCCATGCTGCTATTTGTCCAAAGCGTCCCTGCAGGAACTCAGAGTGACTGGTCTTTCCAACACTAGCCTTCAAAGACAAGAAAAACAGGTTTCTTTCTCGAGTAGGCCTACTGGTAACACAGCACATGGAGCCATGTAAGGTGTAACTGAATTAAGAGATTAATCATTGAAAGAGGTAATATCTGGGACCAAACAGTGTGGCTTGGCTTCTGTCCAACACCTGAAGCAGATATCTGGTTAGCATATCTCACATGGCAAATCATGAACTTCATTATTGTACAATAGGGCAGCATGACACTATTGGCTACTTCACAGTTATTACAGAAAATGAGTGTGGGAAAGTTACAGTGTAGATCTCAAAAGATAACTTTGTGACTGCCTAGTAATGGCTAACTAGCAGCTAATTAGCAGGGAGGGTGATATACAGATAATAAAATGGGCTGACCTGATGAGTACTGTCATTTTTTTTTTTTTTTTTTGCGTGGAAGACAGCGGAGATGAAATGAGGAAATTGCTTTAGAATCAACTAAATTTGGCTATAAAATGTTCCTGCAGATGGACAATGGGCAGGGACTAAATTTCGAGAGGTTTATAAAAGTTATTAATCTGTATGAAGGGGCATCTAATGCAGGATTATTGTACACAGTGCTAGAGTTTATGCAGTAACTGTATTAATACAGTAGATTGTTTTAATTATTTTACGTGATTCTGATTTAAACAGTTTAAAGTCACTCACCGAATTAATTAACATAACAAATTATCATTAACATAATGATAATTCATCAAATTCGTAACTAAACTATTTTAATTAATTACTGGTTTAATTAATTAACTTGCAGTGATTGAGATTAAATTCTTATGTAATTAGCGTTGTGCAGAAAGCTCCAAGCTTTCCGGGTCTTCGAGTAAACATGTTATTTTGCCCAGTAAATTACGCGACTATCCAATTGCAGACATTAATTAGGCTTTTTCCAATTAATTACGAAATTACCGTCTGAAATAAGGTTTTTCACTTTATGCCCCGTCCGTCATCAAGAGTAACGCGTCTTCAGATGCTCCAATTTAACCGTCTTGTATGTACAATCGTAATCATAGTATTGATTTCTGAAATCTTCCCCCGTAAAATCAGTTGTTACTGCGAGGGCAGACCGACCTTTTTCATCTCGGATAATTAAAATGAAGTCAAATAATGTCTTTCTTAAAATGACTTCACAGTAGTTACCTTGTCGTGGTTTATGTCGAGGAGACTTGCAATTAAGCTGTCAGACGGTTACCGGTTTGTAGGTTTTCAAACAAGAATGTCACGCTTTTTTTTTCTTCCCTAGTTAAAGCAATCGTGGTCAGGTTCGTTGCTGCTCTTCAACAAAACTGAATTGGAGGTAACTATCTCCCGAAATAACATACTCTGAGAATGGCAGATTGATAATGACAGCGTGATGACAAAGCAGATTGCGTCCCGAATGAGGTGTACAATGAGTCGCGATCTCCAAATGAGGAGAATGAAATTGAGAAATATATGAGCCGAGTGCAAGCGCTAACTCAATTAAACACAGCAATGGCGCTGTCTCCTGTCCTGCGAGCGAATACAAATGCATTTAATAGTTGCAGCGCGATAAACGATGCGTACAAAACCTATCAACAAAAAAGGGGGAAAGAAGAAAGGACAGGCAAACAGACAGACGCTGCTTTCATTGCAAAACCATTTCAGATGAGCAGGATGCAGCAGAAAGTACGCATATTATTGGATTTGGTTTCCCCTATCAGATTTGGTGCCCCCTCGGGCTGCTTGTTTACGCGCTCTGAATATAAAAGCTTCCGACTTGTAATCTATTCATTCGCATGTCCTAGTTTCAACGGATCGGTAAAGGGATCACACGTTATGTTTCTGAAGTTCTGGACTGCGCCATTTAGAGGAATATGACTCTTCGCGGGGAATCAAATCTGTTGCAACACCTGTTGCTATATGAATTTCCTTGAGGCACGTTAGTGTTTTCTCTGCATTGACACCAGTCTGGGAGTGTGAAAAAAGGCATAGGAGGGGGGCAGAGCTAAAGATTGCAGTGGTAAGGAATAGATGCAATGGAATTAGCCTCCCCTATTGACCCTGGTGCATCTGAGGTAGCCTTTGTACTGTGCTCCTTGAGAGACCTCGAAAGCAAGGCCCTGTTGAAGGACTTCTCAGGCCCCTGGGGTCATCTGCTTATATGGGCTAGATGGGCTGTTAGAGTCTGCACTCCCTAAAATCCTGAAATATAGGAGCTATCTACTGGTCCGATGCTATGGAGGTTCCTAGGGGTGCATTGCAACCTCCTTGTATACCGATGTATAAGCCATAGTATTTATGACTTTTTGTGCACCCCCGTGGATTGCAACTGTGCCGCTCTGTATTTTCTCCTGGAGCCTAGCCTGGCTATACACTTCCCTAAGAAATTGGGAATCCAAATCCAAATCTTTTGAGAATATGTATTTTGCATTAAATTTTACAATACAAATTATATATAGACACAGACATTCATATTATAATGTAAAATTACATTTTACTTTACAATGTGAATGTGTGTGTGTAAATGGAAATAATTATAAATACAACTATATTCAAAATATATGCCCTACATTTATGCGTTTAAATTCTACCATGCATTTCACATATTACATGTTGTCTGCATATGGTGAGAGAAATGGTCACCGTAACATGCATGAGTACACAACCCTTCTAACTTTGCCGGAAATGGGCTAACTCAGTTTTGATGCAGAGATGTGGCTTAATTTCTGAAATGTATATTTTATGGGCCGTTGTTACCTGATTTATATATGCTGCCAGGAGTTGATGCATGTGGCTGATACTTTGTTATTTTGTCCCAGCTCTCTCTCTCTCTCTCTCTCTCTCTCTCTCTCTCTCTCTCTCTCTCTCTCTGTGTGTGTGTGTTTCTGATGTATGACCTCCAATCCCAAATCCTGTTAAGAAATAAGAGCTCTTTTACACATGATTTAGATTCTTTCGGAGACTGGAATTAGTAGTGGTATAAAAGCTAACATCAGAGTGATAACCTGATTATATCAACCTTCCCTGCAGCACATGAATTGAGATTTCCTTTTATGTCCGACGACATTGAGTAAGACATACTGTAACGACTGCTTCCAACACGTGTAAACATATTCATCAAATAACCAAATTAATTTGCATCGGCAACTTGTTCAGATAGGAGCCGCTTGAAGGAATAACATGGGGGAGATAGCTGGCGGTCATGAGACAGATTGTCTTTCTGCTCGGTCCGCATCACATTCACAAATCTGTCTTTGCCATTGTTGAAACTGCAAGTGTTCCGATTATGTGGCTTAATATGAACATTTTTGAAGGGGTGTGGCCAAAAGGTGAACATCCAGCAGTTGTTGCTGTTGTTGGTACCTTCCACGCACATGGAGTGATGATGATTGACAGATAACGAACAGAAACGGTGAAAACCGAAATAAAGGTAGCATCAGTTAGTGCACATCACAGAACTGTGCGATGCATTGGACTAAGATATGATAACATGCTTGGTCATAGGTAATTCGTGAGAGATAAGGGGCAGAAAGAATTAGGAAGATGAAAAGAAAGACAAAAAAAGATCATCAAAGTGAGAGAGTGCATATAAACACAGTTGGAAATGAATAAAGCTTATTTTTCACTTCAGTCTAGTTCATAACAACTTCACAAAGTCTGCAGGCATTTCCATGCTAGTGATCTTTGCCCACTTGGCAGGTACACGGCTGTTGAAGTACTGACCTTGTCTTCTCGCTGTAATTAATTAAAATTTCACATAACAGTGGCAGGTGATGAATTATTTCCTTGTTTATTATTATTCTAGCAGTAATCTCGCTGTGGGTTCCCTTGTGGACTTGCTCTCTGAACGTCTGTTTGGCCTGCTTATTGTCACATCAGCACTTAAACCTTAGTGACTGGATCCAGACCTACTTAATTAAAATTAACGCCTACTCCCTTTCCAGCTTTAAGTCGCTAAAATGTTGGGGATGTTGGGTTCACCGAAATTGCCACTGATTCGTCTTCATATCTAGCGCAACAATAATCTGTCTCTGGCGGACGCAGCATTTTAAAATAACAAAGGTTATTTAGGTTTACTTTAATGTCCCGCTGGTGTGTTAATAGAGAAGTAACAGTACCAAACAATCTGTGCTTCAATAGCCACTTTCTACAAGTTGGCAGAGACTGTCCCCATTATTATCCAGGAGATCATTTTAAAACTTTCTTTTCAATGAAATGCACATACACTCACTGAAATAAACCTGACTGACTAAAGCTGACTAATATTAAGCTAAATTTGAATTAGTTCAATATCTGTGATGATTGTGATGCGAAAAATACGGTGTGTCTCAATTCTCTGCCCCATATGTGATATAACTGTAGGCGTAAGTACCGATTGCTTTTGCACATTGACTTGTAAGAATTTGACGTTTAGCTGTAATTGCTGATTAATGTCATTCTTACAAATCTCCAAGGGGCAGAAATCCCTTTCATATCAAAATATACTCTATTATATATCTAGCTGTAATAGCCCAGAGGTTAAAAAAGGGGGTGTCAACATTTTATGTGAGGGCAGTAATGTGTTCTGTCAAAGTGGACTCCATATGTGTGTGTGTGTGTGTGTGTGAGTGTGAGTGTGTGTGTGTGTGTGTGTTTGTGAAAAGGTCATCCAGTTCTGTCATATAGGCACAAAACAAATTCCATATATCTCATTGATGAGTGGTTGGCCCCGCTAAGCATAGCTTCAATGAGGATGACCAGTTGTGATGTTGCGATTGGACGCTTTTGCTTGTGTCCTTCTGTGACATAAAAGCCTCCTCGTGTGCTGATGGTCCTCATTCCATTTTATAGCGAGCCAGAAGATTCCAACGTATCTGTACAGAGTGCCACACCCTACGATTCAACTTTAGAATTGGGCCTGACAGTAGCCTGTGAAAAATGACCATTAAACAATGTAATCAATATTCATCTGCTTCTGTTAAGCACAAGACCACTATGAAGCAATGACCCCTAATAACGCTCACCTGCTGCACAACGCAATGTATTATCTACCCAGTGATATGATTTACTCATATTACTTCCAACAATATGATTATAATATGAAAGCGCTTGTTTCAATCTGCCGAAGATCACTTAATGATCGGGAAGCAGGGTGCTCAAATTCAAACACCACACCAAAATGCCACTATGATGCATGGCTGCCAGCTCTACTTATTTCCTAAAGTAATATTTCCTCTTATGGACACAAGATACTATTTTAGGAGTTCAATAACAGACATGTTTTCTCATTTATTTTATTACGTTATTATTAAGGAAGGATCTGAATTAAAACAAGCTCCTGTCCAGATTGTTCCATCATCCATCAGTTAGCTGTCAATCAGAGGGCCGGAGCTGCTCCTGAAAGCATCTCTGCCAGCCGCCTGATCCCCCTCTGGGGAGTGAAAAGCATTAGGCTGAAGTGTGCTGGCCTCTTCAACTACAGCTGAGAACAGACCCCCGTTGAAAGTGGTAAAAAAAAAAAAAAATACTGGGCGCACTGTATACTGACATAAAACATTAAAGTGGTCTTTTCTTTTTTCTTTTGTTCTCTTAAAATAGAGCCCTTTCTGCATCCCCCATTGGCCAACATTCTTTTTTTTTTTTTTGGCTTCCCACTCCGTACCCAAGCAACCAAAGGTTAATTTACGCTGGGACAGCGATCACATGGTACCACCATGCACCCAGGCATGGCTAACGCCAGAGCCGGTCATATCAAGCACTGCATGAACGTTTCCAGCTCAGGAAATGAGCACCCAGTTCACCTCGTTTAAAAAGGCTGTATGCGGTTTGCGCCGGAGATAATTGCTTTGGTAGACAGAAATGCATGGTTTCTGTAATGGTGCATGTCAGAAACAATGAACACAGCCCGGGGTTTACACCCCTTCGTAAGTGGTGGTTACCATGGTAACACAGGATGCTAAGCAAGTGTGGGACCTACAAGCTTTGGCTGTTCAGCGCCAAACAGCTTTCGTGTTGGTTACCATGTAAGTGCTTGTAGTTTATATTGCTTTATGCATGAGATCAAGTTGTACATCTGAGAAAAGAGGGCTAGAAAACAATGTTAGCAAACAATGTGGTTCCTATAGCTGTGACACAGCAACTAGCTGCTCTAACAGACCTTCATCGATTCGCTGCCCCTCTCTGTTTGGCAGAGACAGAAACTGAAAAGTTCTGCAAATGAAAAATAACACATCCTTAAGGTCAAGCGTAGGCGCGGTAGCTAGAAAGCGTTCCCTGTGAACGTTCACATAAAGATTCCTCTTGGTAGGGGCGCGCCGAACAGAAGCGCCCGCCTCGCTTCAGTGCTATCACGAAGCATCGCAAGACATTTGGAGCATCTTCTGCTTCTGCACGCCCGGTGTAATCACAGGTTGAAACAAGTTATTGTTAGCGGCATTCGCTCGTCGGATGACAGTCGAGTAGCGCTCCCCCCCCCCCCCGTGTTGTTTTCTCCGTAATCACACCTCTGTGGTCCGCCTTGCCCCTCCTCCAACCTATTTTAAGCATCGATACCCCTGGTTTCCACCATAAAAACCTTCAAGGCACAGCCACACCGAGTGTCAGACTGACACAATACAGTGTTCTCTAGAACGGTCCATTAACCCTTTTTGTAAGGGGCGTGAAAGTGAGCTACCCTGAAAAGCCTTTTTTTTTTAAGAGTAGTGTCATTGGTTTCTGACTCTCACACAGACAACCAGATCAGTTTATTCAGACAACTAGCTTTTCAATTGTGTGGTATATGCTGCAACCACTGTGCCAGTAAAAAAAAAAAATTGCCATTGTTATTTGTCTGTATCTTATACAAGATAATGAGCTTGGCGGCCCCTGAAATTCACAAGAGCTATGCAAGAACTGAAATAATGAACACATACTTGAACACTTTACTGAAAATAATGGATGGTGAATTTCTTCCAAGAGCAGCCACAAAATTTGCAAAAATCTGTTTTATAAAAGCATTTCTCACAGAGTTCTCACTTGTTTTAGTACTTAATCTAAATGTGTAGTGGTTGAGAAGGCTTCTACAAAAAGACATGGTACTTTTGTCTTAGAGAGTCGGAGTTGGGCAAAGGGGTCGCCGTTACTTGAAAAATTTCAAATACACTGCCAAGTCAGAGCCTCGCTATTGCATTTTGCATTGGTTTTACAGATCTTTAACGCTACCACTGAGTCAGCTAGATTACAAAGGCAGAGGCTTCACCATGGAAGACATCCAGGAATAAGGCTTTGAAGAGAAGGGCATTCTGGGTAAAACCTCAGACTGTAGAAGTGTTCAGCTGCAGGGTGTAACTGTATGCCTGAAGCTCAGGCCAAGGGGCTGCTGCGAGAGCAGCTCATGTAAACCTCATCATTATATTTTGACTCCTCGACCCCTCAACCTAACCTGAGATGGACCTGCTTTGCCCCTTTCACGTAGATATCTATGTGGTTTGAAAACAATGGCAACTTGCAGAACGACCACACTCCCAACAGCCTGTGGCATGAGGCGCCAATGGCGGATGCTCAATCTCTAGCCTGCAGCCAGATATACTTGGATCACGGAAGAGACAGGCAATCTAATTATGCTTTCTGAAAAGCCTATTGTTCATATTCTGGAAATATTCATGAAGATTTTATCTAGTAAAGACGTTTGGCTATTCTGTGCCACTGGCATTCTCATGGGCATAATACCATAAAGCACTTAACAGACTACACAAACTTGATTTGGGAAGTTTATTCCTGAAGGCAGTTTACACACAGCGTAAGAAAAATCATTGTGGCATTATACTTATATTGTCAGTTACATATCTATACCAGAATTTCCAATGTGTCTCTTTTAGAACCGTAATCGTACACGTTCCATTTAGGTAAAATAAGGACGTCATTTGAGAAAAATGAAGCCCTCAGTACCATTATTGCTCACAAGGGGGAGCTCGTGTACTCTGTCTATCCACACAACACTGAAATTTTCATCTTTTTCCCTTCTCATGTGCAGCCATTAATTCTATGTCTTACACTTCTCAGTTATATATATTGTACTTACAGTCACTTGGTTGTTGTGTAAGATTGTGCATAAACTGTGTGAAAGTTGTGAGCCTGGATTGCATTCATTTTATTTACAGGAGAGGAGTATATTGTCTTTTGCCAGTAGCACCAACCCCACCGAATATTACCTCGCACAAATAAATGTATTGTAATAAAGAAATTATGTTCACGACGCTTCATTGAAAAACTCTGCCATGTGGTCTTCATTAAGGTTTGTATTGAAGCTATCCGTTCAAGAAATCATTAACCCCGCATGGTCTGAGTGATTGCATGTGTGTCCTAGATACATTTCACAGGTAAAGTGAAAATGTGTTGCATTTAAAAGTGTTTCTCTCTTCTTCTCTTTATCTGAGAGAGGGGGAGCAAATGTGTATGTATGTCTGTGTTTGCGCGGAGAGAGAGAGAGAGAGAGAGAGAGAGAGAGAGAGAGAGAGAGAGAGAGAGAGAGAGAGAGAGAGAGAGAGAGAGAGAGAGAGAGAGAGAGAGAGAGAGAGAGAGAGAGAGAGCGACCGATGCTTCACTCACATTTGCAGATGGTGCGATACTGGACTTTTATTCTCTGCGATAACTTGCTCCGTTTGAAATGAACATGACAGCCCTGTTATCACTGCCGGCCATTACAACGCCGAGAAATAAGAGTTCTATAATTGATGGGTATCTGACATCTGCCGCGTGACGTGCAATGGGAGTGCACTGTGAAACTGTGAAGCATAAGCTACAAGAGGGGCCAACAGCACGCAATCTGTATCCCCAAATGACAAGGGTACAAAAACATGTGCATACTAAGGCTCATTTGAAGTAGTAGTGCAGTAAACACCTTCTTAAATATGATTCGCAAGTGTGCGTATATGTTAAAAATACCGAAATCGGGTCCTGAGTAGCATCACCCCAGCAAACAAAGTGTTAAAATGCGCATGTTGGCCGAAGCTTTTTTAACCGCTAGAGGGCATGTGTACCCTGTGGTTCAGGACAATACTAAATATTTTCGGCAAGCTACGAAGTGCTACTAAACTGTGGTAGCACTGAGAGCTATAGTGGTAGGGAAATGTGCTCGTGAAAATTAGAAAAGCTAATAATAACGCGTCATTGTGAGACGGCGTCAAATTGACACTGGGCTAAACTGTAAAAGGAATCTGTCACATTTTTTTCTCACTTGTGAAGCCTACAGCAAGTGGAAACCGCCACACGATGACCACTTATACGAATGGAACCGTCACAAACTATGGTTCTTAGCGTTTGCAAAGTAACCGATTGCATTATAATTCGCGCATGGCGCATAATCTTGCCACAGTTTATCTTTCTAAGTAGTCGCACTTTGCGTTGTAATAGACTGGCCTGAACGAACACATTGAGTGATATTTGTGCTGTCGAGTGTCATGAGTGAAGTGCAGTTAAGATTAATTTGAACAATTATTTCACTCAGTTATTATTATTACTATTATTATTATACCCATATATTGATTTTTTACTGTATTTTAGCTGAACAACCCACACACTAAATCATAAAAAAATCATTTGGTTTGTCTTAATGTTTGCATGTACTAAACTACCATATCCTTGAAAATGGCACTGTAGTATTTTCACACGACGTACATACCAAACAAGCATAACGGTTGGAAAATTTAACCCAGTGCGCTGTAAGTATACGGACAATTTTCGCATTTAAGGTTTCAGCAGGGGATGTGCTGGTGCTGGTCACCGACTGAGCAACACGCTTATTTAAAAAAAAAAAAAAAAAAAAAGTAGGCTACACCCACATCAAATCTAACCATTTACGTGCATGAGCCTCTATGGAATAGCCAACCGAATAACGGGGGATATTTCAAATGGTTATACAGACGCTTTCATCCTCGTTTTGGGGTTAAATTACTGGTTTGCTGTATGTATTCAGGCTGCTGCGATTTAGGCGCAGCACTTGTGAATCAACACATCAGTTAGTATATGGAAGCGGACTTCCCTGAATATTCAACATTGGAGTAATGGAAGACAAATATGCCTCACATTGTCAAACGCCGTGTGATCTGTAAAAGTACAGAGGATAGTGTATTCGGTTAGGTTTGTTCGCGAAACAGTATAAACAGTCTGTTGAAATATACGTCTTTGCCTAGAGCAATACTATTCACTTATTAGGACTCCGAAAGTGGGGGGGCAGTGGTTTTACAACTTGTGCACCTCTATGTTTCGCCACTGCCTCCCGTTGCCCATTAACTCTTTCATCAGACAAGGCAATGATTTGCAACTTGCAAGGATGTTAAACGGCATCTTTTCAGGATCTCCGACGAGCCTTTACTGACGTTGCCACGACCCAATCACGTGTAACCTCTGTGGGTGTCGATGGCTGCCATTGGCTGGGAGGAGGAGAGCGCTGCGCAAAACCAGAAAGGCTGGGTACTTGGCGTTCAGAAGTCTGCCAGATGAGATCATTGGATCTGCTCGTGGGACAGAGAGATTGTATACAGGAAAAAAGTAAGATAATTACATTTATATAGGTATATGCGATTGGGAAAAATGAAAAGAACAAAATATGAATTGTTTTGATTAGTGCGCGTAAGTTTTGCTTAGTATCGATATATGTATTTACACTAAATACTTACTTTATTTAACGAACTGTGTTCTTAATAGGGATGTGTCGAATTGCTATATTGCAGTGACGTATCTAAAGCCAAAGCTCACAAAATAACAGTCGAGGATCAAACGGCTACATTAATCATCAAGACAACAGAATGGTTTTCGGTTGAAAAGACCAAAGGGGAGACATCTCTGACTTGAGAAGCCTTAAATTTTTTTCCGCCTTTCCACACGGACTGATGTAATGGGAAATGCCAATTCAAGTCTGAAGGAATAAAACACAAGTGCTCTTCTTATTTGGAGATGATTGTGCTATTTGTTCTGCTCTGTTTCGTGGATGGGGTGGTTTCCCAGATACGCTACTCTGTTCCGGAGGAACAGGACCACGGCACCTTTGTGGGGAATATCGCTGAGGATTTGGGCTTGGACATAACAAAACTTTCGTCTCGTAGATTTCAGACCGTGCCCAGTGCTAGGACTCCATATTTGGAAGTGAATTTGGAGAACGGGGTGCTTTTTGTGAATGAAAAAATCGACAGGGAGCAGATCTGTAAACAGAGTGCCACCTGCCTTCTGCACTTGGAGGTGTTCTTGGAGAACCCGCTGGAGCTTTTCCGCGTGGAAATCGAAATAGTGGATATCAACGACAATCCACCCAGCTTCCCCGAGACTGACATTACCGTTGAAATTTCGGAAAGTGCCACTCCTGGGACCCGTTTTCCACTGGAGAGCGCATTCGACCCCGACGTTGGCACCAATGCGCTGCGCACCTACGAAATCACCACGAACAACTATTTTTACCTCGACGTGCAACAGCAGGGCGATGGAAACAAGTTCGCCGAACTGGTGCTCGAAAAGCCCCTGGATAGGGAGCAGCAAGCAGTGCACAGGTACGTACTAACAGCGGTAGATGGTGGGTTGCCACAGAGGACTGGCACGGCGCTGCTAGTAGTTAAGGTGCTAGATTCCAACGATAACGTCCCGGTCTTTGATCAGTCGGTGTATACCGTGAGCCTGCCTGAAAATTCTCCTGTAGGCACGCTGGTCATTCAGTTGAACGCAACGGATATGGACGAGGGTCAGAATGGCGAAGTCGTCTATGCCTTCAGCAATCACATCGCTCCCAGAGTGAAGGAGCTGTTTAACATTGACGCACGGACCGGCAGGCTTGAGGTGAGCGGGGAGGTCGACTTCGAGGAGAGTAGCATGTATCAGATCTACGTGCAGGCGAAAGATCTCGGACCCAACGCTGTCCCAGCTCACTGTAAAGTTCTGGTCAAAGTGATTGACGTGAACGACAATGCTCCCGAGATCAGTTTCAGTACCGTGACTGAGTCGGTGAGCGAAAAGTCAGCTCCTGGCACCGTGATCGCGTTGCTCAGTGTAACTGACAAAGACTCTGGGGAAAATGGACAAATTCACTGCGAAATTCTCGGAGATGTCCCTTTCAAACTCAAATCGTCGTTCAGGAATTACTACACAATCGTGACAGACGGACCTTTGGACAGGGAAAACGCCGACTCGTACACAGTCACCGTGGTGGCGAGAGATAAAGGCACCCCATCCCTTGCCACCAGCAAGTCTATTAAAGTGCAAGTATCGGATGAAAATGACAACGCTCCGACGTTTACACAACCAGTGTATGATGTGTACGTGACTGAAAACAATGTACCGGGCGCTTATATTTACGCAGTGAGCGCCTTAGATCCTGACATCGGACAAAACGCTTATATTTCTTACTCCATAATGGAGTGCGACATTCAGGGTATGTCTGTGTTTACCTATGCGTCAATCAACTCCGAAAACGGTTATCTTTATGCCTTGAGGTCGTTTGATTATGAACAATTAAAGGACTTTAGCTTTATGGTTCAAGCAAAGGATTCTGGTAGCCCCGAATTGACGTCCAACGCCACGGTCAACGTTATCATAGTGGATCAAAACGACAACGCTCCTTCTGTCATTGCCCCGCTTGGCAAAAACGGCACGGCGAAGGAACCTCTGCCCAGATCCGCAGAACCTGGATACTTAGTGACCCGCATTGTTGCCATGGATGCGGACGACGGCGAGAACGCCCGTCTGTCATACAGCATTCAAAAGGGAAACGAAAACGGAATGTTTCGCATGGACTGGAGAACTGGCGAATTAAGGACCGCGAGAAGGGTGTCGACCAAAAGGGACCCCCACCAACTTTATGACTTGTTGATTGAGGTGAGGGATCACGGGCAGCCACCTCTCTCGTCCACGGCCAGCGTTATCGTGATGCTGGTTGACAGTGTTGTCGAGGGCCACAGTGGGGACCGCGGCTCCTCTAAAGCAAAAGAAAACTCGCTCGATTTGACTCTCATCCTCATCATCGCCCTGGGCTCGGTGTCCTTCATCTTTCTGCTGGCGATGATCGTCCTGGCCATTAGGTGTCAAAAGGACAAAAAGCTGAACATTTACACATGCCTGGCCAGCGACTGCTGCCTGTGCTGCAGCTCGTGCTGTAGCAGGCAGGCGCGAGCCCGAAAGAAAAAGCTTAGCAAGTCAGATATAATGCTGGTGCAGAGCGCTAATGTCACGAGCACCGCACAAGTCCCGGTTGAGGAATCCGGGAGCTTCGGTTCCCACCATCAAAACCAGAACTATTGCTACCAGGTATGTCTCACCCCGGAATCGGCCAAAACCGATCTCATGTTCCTAAAGCCGTGTAGTCCCGCTAGGAGCACAGACACTGACCACAATCCCTGTGGCGCCATAGTGACAGGTTATACAGACCAGCAACCTGACATCATATCTAACGGCAGCATTTTATCAAACGAGGTAAGCATCTTGATACATCTCTACATGGCATGTGCTGAATTATCACAACTATGCGTATGTTTTAACTGGATTCACGAGAAAGGTTACCGATTCATTGATGCTTGCTTGCGTATGACAATTAAATTGGTAATTGGCAGTGAAACAAGAAATGTGGTTTGAATTTGGAAATAATTCAGTACTGATACCCCTTTCACTTCAGAAATGATGCTGTTGCTTATTTGCTTATTTGTGCCTTAAACTACTTAAATGCCGCTTTGAGATGAGGGTCAATTTGGCCAAACAATGTGATACATTGATAGTGTCGATAGGGTGGTTATTTTGGTATGGTCCGGGGCGTGAATTAAATTTTGGTGATACGTAGAAGACTATTAGAGCGCAGGGAATTATTGAGTCATTATTATTATTATTATTATTATTATTATTATTATTATTATTATTAACAGCTACAAGAATAATACATTAAAATAAAATACTGGGATATTGACCTGACTTCAAACGGTTAAATATGTAAATAAAACTAACCAAACATGTAAATGAAGTCTGCAGTGTCTGCAAGGATGGTTGCCTTTCTGTGAATGAGAATTAAGTATGCTTAGCACAGTCTTGCAGCCTTACACCAGAACAAAGATTGGCCTTTAGCAGAAGTATTTGACTGAATCAGTTCAGCACGTAATCGCATTTAACCCATGCTGTTTCGCTGGTTCCTAAGCAAATAACGGAATTACGTTATAGTCATTACGGCAGTAAAGCCCAAACACATACACTTAGTACACTTTTGAATGTTGGCATGTTTTTTTTTTTTTTTTTTTTTGCTAATCTCTTTCTGAAGACCAGTGATTCTGAAATAGCAATTGATCAGTTTCTTGCACTATATACATTTGTATGTTTTTTTAATGTCATTTGCATGATCGTCTACATGAAAAAAGCTGTGTTTCTTTTAGACAAAACACCAGCGAGCGGAACTCAGTTACCTCGTTGATAGACCTCGGCGTGTTAACAGGTAAGGTTAAGTAACTTCAGTTCGGTACTGCGGCCGAATGAACAAATGTAACATTTTAATATATTAAATTAAATTAATCATATCCTCCTCCCCTGACATACGCACACATATAGCCACCCAAAAGCACACATACGGCATAAAAAACACGCACGCATACAGACACGCTCACAGTTAGCATTTAATTACTGTGCTGTATAGCGAGTTCATATTAACATATTATGTTTTTCAGTTCTGCTTTCCAGGAAGCTGATATTGTGAGTTCCAAAGACAGTGGACACGGTGACAGTGAACAGGGAGACAGCGACCACGACGCCACCAATCGAGGTCACTCGTCTGGTGAGTGCTTATCTGTTTATTGATTGATAAGGTTTCATTCTCATGTTGAAGGGGCTCTTTTTGGCTTTCGGTTCAGATCTGAAGTCTCGTTTTTCAACGCTAGCCTTTGGCTGTCGGGTTTATTGAAGACAAGGGTAGAGGGAGGCAACTTGAGACGCCGGCTGTATTGGACATTGCGGTCATGAGGTTATATATTCTTGCATTTCGTACCGTTCTCGGCTTTCACCGGTGTGTGGTGCTGAAAGGATAGCGATCTGCAAGTCTTGTGCTCTGAGAGCTACGTGGCTGTGAAGAGTTTTCGAGGGGATGATTTCTTTCCAGTGAATGTGTTCTAATGTATCCTTGTGAATACATACATAACTAAGTATTATTATTAAGATTTTTTTAAAATATCGAGCGTAAAATAAGTGTGGTAAGGTTGCCTCTTGTGAACATTTTGCCAGACAGAAACTGTTTACAAAGGCGGAGCGTTAAAGATGCAGTTGTATTGTCAGAGATTCCCGTATCGCTATTTAAATGGAGACACTTACTGAACAAAAGCACCCCTGAATGGCACGGCTAATTGAATTACGCTGTTTATAAATATGCAGCCTTAATGAGGTCTTTCTGGGTGGACATTAGCCGTTCTCTGCTTGAGGGACGGGACGGGAATTTAGAACAAAACTGATTTGCCATTGACGGTGTGGGAACGGGAGAAGATGGGTTGCGCTTGAAACAAACGACCAATTGATAAACTATGCGCTACCCCCAACCGAGCCGCCCCCTCCCCGCCCACATCCCTCTCCTGCATATCTTTCCGTGGAAGGGATCATATGTTGCATTTTACAGAAATGGTGTCATTTATTCAAATATTCATTTATTCATATTTTTTTTTCTCTCTCCATCTCTCTCATTACCACTTTCTCTGTCTGTCACACATGCACTTAACACACACACACCTGCACTGTGAAAAACGACAACTTTTTCATTCTTTCCTTTTTTTTGGCAGTACAACTTACTTTGGCAAACTCATCAATAATAAAGTCACTAAGTAACACACAGGCTACAGGTCTACCGTGAGTATAATATAAGCATATCACACTTTATGATTTATAATGAGGCACTGGGTTTGTAAGTAATGTGTTTTAAGTAATGATTCATCATACTGTAATACTCATAGTTCTGCCACATTATCATGCTGTTATTCTATAATAGGTGACCCTCTACAGTGCCATGATCGCAATACTGAATTTGAATCATGGGATAATTTATGCACGCATAATCTCAACATATAATACAATGCACTTGGTTTCCCTGCTTCGAACACACACTACATCTAAAAGAAATGAAATGACCATTATGAAAGTTGAGCATAAGTTTAGTAGTAGAGTGGGGATAAAACTAAACATATTCTCATGTATTATTATCAAAATGGTGTTTCATCCATTTTGTATCACAAATGTTAATAAAGGGATCGCAGAAATGCTTTTTTTTTATCATATTACGATGAATAATTTGGGAAATCATTTTTGCAGTATGTTGTAACATTGAAAAGATAGTATTGTGTACTCTGCAAAGTGGCCTCCCAGTTGTGACCAGAGTTAGTACAGTTCAGGGATACAGCATGGCTTTAGGAACAAGGTTAAATTATTCACTTGAAATAATTATGTTAGGTAATCCCAACTTCCTATGTTCACTGCTTCACCCATAAGCTTTCATGTCGTCTGTCAGTCGACAGTTCAGTCACTGTCCACTGTATCTTATAACAGCCATTTACACTGGACCAATCAAAATTTCCAATCAGTAACAAGTGCAGTAATTTGTGTCCATTCAATTTTACTTCTGTTCTGTTCTGTCTGTATATTTTCAGAAGGTAGTAACTGAGTGTTAACATTTTTCAGTGTGAGATAATGAACATATATACAACTAGGTCCCCACATCAAAGCCTAGTGTTCATTTTTATTGAACAGGACTGTAGCTGCTATGAATATTGTGATGGAAAAAGTATAGACTCTGGCATAGCCTTTCTGCTGTTACATACCATTATGTGAAATTTATTAACTTTACTGACTTATTGCAAATCTTTAAACTGTTGAAATTACAAGGTAATTATTGATAGTGACCTGATGTGAAATTGGCAGTAATTCATACCATGATGTTAACATAACACACAAACTGATGCTGACATATTTTAAACTGTATTAAGTATTTATATACACATTGAGAGGTTGGTGGGTTCTTCAGTTAATTATATTAGTAAAAAATTCTAATTATCTACATAAATTAGTGTCATGTGGTATAGTAAAATATTTGTGAGTGTCTTCCTCTACTTCTTTATAACATCAGATTATGGGGATATAATCTAACAATTATTGTACTTTCTGACCTTATTAGTGAATATAAGCAAGAATTACACTTTTTTGTTAATTATGGTGACTGCTGAACTGTACTCAGATGGAGTATTGAAAGCTGATTAAAAAAATCCCCTCAGTGGTTAGACTGAACACAAAGGTTAGACTGCATCAGACACAGATGGCTGATTCTTATATTTCCACTTGTATATCTTCTTTTTTTTTACTTACACACAGACCTTTTTGCCTTGTGAAAGACAAAAAAAAAAAAAAGATACAGGTACAGATACAGTTAAGATACAAGTGCTGATGACAAAACCATCCTGAGATATGTTTGAGAAAAGATGGGATCATATGGGTATGAGAAACCATGCACACACATAAGTGTCTACGTTCTTATTTTACGGCATACAGTAGTGTGATTCAAAAAGGTCTCAGCAAGACCATCTTTGCTGTGCAGCAGTGGCGTTGTTTGGACTGCTGAGGCTGCCGTGGTGTCAGTGAAAAGGCTCACTGTGCTGTGCGCGGACAGCAAAGCAAAACAGCACCGCTCAGAGAGGACCGGGGTGTCTGTGGCCTCTGCCGGGCGTCTCTTCATTTCATCTGCAGTTCACGTTAGCGCTCTGCAACAGCTCGCTGATCAGTAATTTGTTTTCAGACCTCTGCATACCAATTATCAAATGAAGGTTATTATCGAGGCTTGGGGTCCGCGATGCCCAAATTTTTCTCAGAATTTTAAAATAAAGGAGCCATTTTCAGGGGAGATTAGTTTTTGTTTAATGTTGCCGCCCACCCCCCTCCCGCACTTGCCCCCGCCTCCCTCCTCGCTCCGCTCCAGTGAGCTGGCAGACCTGTTGATGTCACTCTGCGCTGGCTGTGAAGGGCAGGCCTCCCACCCCGGACCCCGGTGCTGAAGAAAAAGGCCGATTACCGCCTATTGCTCTTATTCCGTACCACCTCCTGTTCTCTGTACGCTCCCTCTGCGTTAGGGCCTTAATGTTCAAGAGAGCATCCACATCTCCTCAAACGCACACACACTCTCACACAAACAGATGCGTACACACATATTTTCTACTATTTTGTTTCTTCAAAGCTTCATTGAGCACAGAAACTCGGTCAGGGCAACCATTCGTAGCCATCACACTGATTCATCACAGCGCTGTGCAATTTCTCCATGATGGCAATGACAACTTTATAAGCCTCTCACACGCAGCACTCACGTTACCGTATGCATAATAGCCTTATTTTCGGAAACGTATAGCGCTCCTTGATTGCTTTTCCCCCCATCATTGCTTTCTTTATTCCGTTACAAACACATTTGATGGTTTTCTGTGCTCAAGGAGACTCTGTCAGCTCTCCTGACAAATCTTATGGTAACGTCAGCCTTTTTCCTTCTCCACCCTTCAGAGGCCACTTGGAAATGTGGGAATGGGGGGAAAAGAAGCAAACAGCTTAATCAAATCTAATTAACCACATGGTAAAAACTAAATTCCACTTAGGAGTATCATATTATTAGAAGTACCTATTTATTTTTCATGAATTCATGTCTTGTGATGGATATAGAGAGAAAGAGAGAGAGAGAGAGAGAGAGAGAAGGAGAGTGCCACTAGTTATCTTACCTGTACATTGCTGAAGAAAAGCAAAAAATGCTCATAAAAGATGAGGTGGCATTTGGCTGAAAAAACTGTGCTCAAGGTGGAGTTCCTGGCTCCTAATTAATATCAGTCACACAGACAGTGATTGGCAGCTTGAAGGCATGTTGAAATATTCCTGCCTCAGAGGTCACAGTGATAGCCACAGCCGGGCAAAGTGGGGCTGTTCTGCTGCCATTCCAATGAAATGCCTCACTGTTAACGTTACCTAATTCATAACAAACTGGCAAGACAGCCTTGATTTATTAATTGATTTACTGTGCATGTTTAATATTTCAGCAAGCTTTCAAACATACTCGGTAGCCAGCTTGCTAGTCAACATATGAGCTAGCCAGATTCGTAGCTTGCACATAAAAAAGCTACCTTGCCAGTCAACCCAGGAACAGAACTATCACCACTTCTCACAGCAAATAAATTACTTTTGGATTAACTTGAAAAGATGGAAGTTATGGCTATGTAGCAGCTCATCTGCCATGCTGCCAATCTGATGTCTTGGTCCTCCTCTATCTATCAGTGTTAAAATGATATGATGAAAAACCCTCATCTTTATGGGGGCTTGAGTTGTGCTTTGCTTGTTGAATATGACACTTTTTAAAACGACCAACCTTCTCAGGTAAAGTAGCCTCAAAGTGTTCAAACACTTAGCAGTACATTAACAGCACACAGCAGTACATTTCACTGCTGGATAATATTTGTTACACAACAGAAAGCAACTAAGAGAGGAGTCTTACAAATGGAGCCTTCCATGGTGCCACACATTTTGGTTTATTTATTTACTTTTGGTCAAACACCTTTATGAAAGACGCCGCCCCCCCTCAACAATCCTCCTTGATATATCCATAATAAGAAGAAAGGTGTGGCCTTTCATCCTTTTCATCAGGAAAAAAAAAGAAGAAAAACCTCAGTGGAAATACGACGCGAGGTTTCTCAGCAGGACAGATTCAGCCAGCTATCCCCCCTTTGATCTCCCGCAGAACAGCTCCCGCCACGAGGAATTAGAGATAGGAGATTTGACACCACGTTGCTCTTTGTGCATGCTCACGTGAGCTTTGATCAAGGAGGTGTGTGTGTTAGGGGTGGGGGGGTTGGTGGGGGGGGGGGGGGGGGGGGGCGACTGCTTCACCATTCTTGGTTTCCGGCCTCGCGAGCCCCAGAACCCAATCCATGGACAATAAGAACAGCTGGAGGGCTTCGCTAGTCTGCTGCTCCAGCTTTTTTTGTTCCAAATGAAGAAATGAACTTAAACATTCAGCACATTTCTTTTTTTTTCCAGTATTCAGAATTGTGCGATGTTTCATGCAATTAAGGCCATTGAAGCGTTTGTTTAGTTTTAGAGGCACTTTGAAGGATGTCTGAAGTGTGTGGCCTGTCCTGGAAATTTTGGCTAAATTCCTGGCTTACCAAAGTGAGAATTTTCTTTGCAAAGCAGCAGTGTGGTTGTGGCATATTGTACTTTTGCATATAATTACAGGGGGAGGCATTTGTCTTTGTTTGTGTGTGTGTGTGTGTGTGTGTGTGTGTGTGTGTGTGTGTGTGTGTGTGTGTGTGTGCGTGTGTGGGTGTGTGTTGGGGAGGGGAGGACTACACTGTTATATCCAGCTATAAACATTTAAAAGGTCTTGTTTAGTATAGTTTAGTATAACTCAGTACAGTTTTCTGTCAGAGTATGTAAGCACTGAACATCAGTCAGTCCCATTTGTCAGCATCATAGTACAGGGAGACTTTCTTATCAGAGATATAGGGCAGCCTTTTCTACAGGAGTTAAAAGGCTCTCTAGGGCTCCTGATTTGTTCCAAACTGCAATCAAGGAAAGTTCACTTTTGCTCATGCTTCTTCCCTCCCCTGTCCATTGTGTCGTCTTAGGTGCTGATCTCTTTTCAAATTGCACGGAAGAGTGCAAAGCCCTAGGGCACTCCGATCGATGTTGGATGCCCTCCTTTGTGCCATCCGACGGTCGACAGGCTGCAGATTACCGTAGCAATCTGCATGTCCCCGGAATGGACTCTGTGCCCGACACTGAGGTATTTGAATCTCAAGAGCAAACTGGGGAGAGAGCATTCTCCACCTTTGGCAAAGAGAAGTCACATCACGGCACCCTAGAGAGGAAAGAGTTTGATGCACTTCTGTCTAGCACACGTGCGCCTTACAAACCGCCCTATTTGTGTGAGTATTTTTTAAGCCGTTAACTTTGATCTGATCCGATGCGACTAAAATTCTCGGATGGCTGGAAGTGCCATTAAATTCTTTTCACTATAATCCATCTTTCCATCTTGTTTCCACTACTAATTTTACTGCCTTGATTTAAAAAAAAAAGCTCTACTTTTCTGTCTTTAAAATTCTCCATTCCTATCCATTGTCTGCACTGTTGTTTTGTGTTGAATAATGGGCAATACATTTAAATTGGCTGTGACGTATATGATAAAAGTTTAGAGCAGTTTAACACAACATGTCTGCTGTGACTTTTCCTTAAATGGCTCATCACAATTTGTTAAAGCCCTTCCTTTTTATCGAGAAAGCTTGATGTGTGTGTTTTTAATGAGGTTATTATATTTGCTTACTTTACCCATGTTGATTTACATACTGTATATATATCTTACATTGACCAATTTCTGCTTACATGATACTTCACATAAGCCAAGATGTTGCCATCTGCTCCTTCACTGCCAGTGACTTCACTGACTTCTACTTCGACATGTCCCCACTAACAATTAGATGAATCCTTAGTTTTGGTTTTTAATCTTTAGAAAATGATCAAACACAGTAATACTTCGCTCATAACCATAACCTTTGACATAAATGGCATAAACTAACCATTTATGAAATAATTCATTAAATACAAATATATCATAATACCATGACCAGGATAAAAGTGTCCATTTCATACCATGACAGCTCCATATCGTCATTCCTAGACACATTAATATTAATCAGGTCTTTATTTCAGGTAACAGATCAGATCAATTTTTAACTGTAATTTTTGCAACAATCACAGTATTCACAGTTATAAAAATGTTTCAATGCTGCTCAAATGAGCTTCTCTGCTGAAAACAGTATAAAAGCTTGAATTTATAAATATGTTTCCCCACTCTGTAAGAAGGTTAGTTAATTTATTAGCTCAGAATGCGATAATAAACATTGAATTCTATAGATAACAAGAATCAATTGGCAAATGCATATCCAATCCTTCTTATATGCAACATCATTAAATCAGTTTAAATAACAGAAACATACAAGATCATCACAGAACATTGCACACATGGAGTCAAGAAGTGGTGCTGTAACTTATGTGAAAAAAACTTGTGGATAACTGATGGATAATTAGATGGCTAGCAAGACATGCACAAACCTTACAGCAACAAATTCAACCTCCTTGGTACAGTATGAAAGTTTGTTTCAAAGTCAAAGACAAATTTTGTAGTACGGAGCACGTAGCAAATCTGGGTCACGGTTGAGTTCATGTAAACCAAACTTCAGTTGGGGTGTGAGTTTTGCTCTCCCTAAACAATTTTCAAAACCACACTTCCTCTCACGGTCACTTAGCAGCTTCCTGGTCCTGTTGAGACTCTCGCCGAAATGCCACCAAAATGAAACTCGGGTCCCGTCGATGCAGCGTAAAGAGGGGCTTTATGAGTAATGCAGTTATGCAGACAGAGAAGCTGCAGGCATTCAAGAGCAAAGGAGGAAGTGGCTTCATTTGCCCGGTGTTTGCAATCTACTTATCTACAGCCAAGTTAAACGATTGCCCATTGTCGCTGGCCTTAATGAATTAAGCATGCAATATCTATGTTAATTTCCCAAAGGTAATAATTTAAACATTACTCTGCATGGTATTTGACTAATTTAACAGCGCGCTTTCATTTGTACAGTTTTATCTTAATAGAGTGCGGACAAAGAATTATCCGAGCATCCTTTCTCTACCCTGTTTAAATACATTCATTTGTATAATTGGCCTGTAATTCCACTGAAACAAACTGCACTCGGCTGTCAAGCAAACTTGATTTCAAAATTGCGTTTCTTTTTTTTTTTTTCTTCTGCTTGCAGCACGGAAAAGGATTTGCTAGTCCTTTTCGTGTGGACATACCCGAGACAGCATGAATTTGCACAATAGTCGGCCAACAAAAAAAAAGCATCGGTTTCAGCATCATTACCTTAGCCACCCGCTCTTATCTTACCTTTGGATGTTTTCTGCCTTGGGGGACAGAAAAGAAAAACAAAAAAAGAGTGACGGCTAACGGCTAACGGAAGGACCTTTAACACTCTCAGCAGGCCTGAGAAATGAGTTGAAATGGAACTGCAACGGGAGAAAATAAAGACAAAAACGAAACTTGAGGTGGTGCCCACCTCTCCGATCTGTGTGTGCCTGTTTACAGCACTAAGTATATCTTCTAAATGTCACCGAGCCTGAGCCCTTTAGATGTTTATATTCACACCAAGAAGCCAATTGTACAGGAAGTATTTGTGCATTATAAATGCAATATCACTGTTTTAGACTTGACTGTTTTATATTATGTTTGTGTGGTCAAGTGTTCCCAAAATCTATTACAACTTTACAAGGAAGATTGTGGTCATGTTTTATTTTAATTTAATTTTTCTTTTTTTTCTCCACAAAGTGGGTCAGGGCAGCGTTGGCCCACAGAAGTAATTAGAGACTATTCTAATTCTGTAGTTTCTATCATGTGTGCAAAGTGTTTACTGTACTATGTTAAAGCTTCTTAATAAATATAAATCTATCTATATAAATCTATCTATATATACATATACTTTTTCTGAAAGTGTGGTATCCATTGGTCAGTTTCTTATCCACCAATAGAATTTCATAAACTGACACTGCAGAAGGCTTGTGACATTACAGTGAGTTTTAAATGGAAGGCCTTATTTCACTCCCACCAACTTTTATTTTCAATTGTTTTTATTCTTTTTTTTCACTTTTGGATATTGAAATTCATGTCTATAAATAAAAGAAAGTAATTTAGATTTGAATCCATGGTAATTCTGTGTTATTGTAACCAAAAATGGTCAATAAAAAAGGAAGCTAAATATCAAAGGTATACATACATTAAACATGCAGACACACACGCACACACACTCGTGCATAAATGCCAAGAGGTGATGAATAAACAGGAAAGTGGAAAATATTCTGGCTCATGTTTTATTTTTTCTTTACCCTCTGGTATCCCAATGCTCTTGCATTGGGCAGAAGGGGTGTCACTGAGGCACAGAGCTCTCACTGTGTCTGTGGGTTTTGATGACCTCCTAAACTTTTGAAAAACATTTTAAGCAACAATGACATATTATATACCAGACCACTTCTTCAGAGTCAGTACCTGCCATTATCCATGACAGAAAAAATAGAATTGCTTCAGAGAAGCTTGACTCTTGTATGCGATGTGTTACCTGTGTTTCTACTTGACCACTTCAGCTGCAGGTCAGCAGCAACTGAGACAAGCCACACGATATGTCACGGTATTTTAATGCGATACAGTGTGGTGACTAACCAATGGGGTCTCAGCCTACATCAGCCCTGCCACCACAACATCTTTGCACTAGAACCTTCCAGGTACCACCTACATTAAGCTATATGTAGTTCATTTGTAAATAATTCAGTGAGGCTTCTCATCAAATCTGTGCAGTTATCGCTAGTTCAGTTCGAAAGAAATACCCCTACCGCTTGTACTTTTTTACTCCTGTTGTGGAGGGATCAGAAAACTGTTCTAGCGTTATAAAGCAGATTATATGCAGGTCCAGCATACAGCTCTGGAAGTAAAATTTATATTTTATACATTGATAATTGATAGAGTTTCATGGTGATGTTAATAATTTATGAACTGGATCATGCTGGCTGGTTCTTTTTTTTTTTTACCAGGAGAAACGCCTACATCCACTTGAGTCACCTGGGCTCAGGGCCAACTTACTGTTGTATCTGGGGTTGGCCAACATACCTCTGGCTCCAGGTCAGTTTTGCTGAAGAAACGCCTCTGGCTTGCCTCAGGTATAGCTGACCTACAGCTGAAGTGTGTCAGTGTAAACGTGGATCAGGTGTAAGATACAGCCCTAGAAGTAGAAGAGCTGTTTCGGTTTGTTTCTTTCAGCCTGACTCCTTGACGGAAGCGTCCAAGTTTCATGAAGGTCTTTTTCTCTGCAGCTGAACAAAATTGTTGCAACTGTTTTTTTGTTTAGGTCCAGATTTTTTGTGACATCCTCCTACCTGAAAACCATTTAAAAGCAATAATCCCATTTATATTAGGGAAAAAACACAGTTTGTGTTCTGATTTTGACTGCTGTGTTAAATAATACACCATTTATCAATAGACCCCTAACACATAAAAAAAAAAAGTTTTATGCTATCAATGCTATTTCTCACAAATCTAATTTTATACATGCAAGGAACTGAGACAGACCAGTATACTCCCAAATTAGATCAGCTGTAAATATTCTGCCTGAATATTATCACCTACTGTGACTCAGGTTCGTTCTAAAACAGTGTTCTTTAATTTGGGTGGTTATGGTGGTAAAATAGCAAAGAAACTGAATGGGAGCTTGCTGTAGTGCGAGTCGCTCAATATATATATGGCTCAAAAATATCAGAATTATTCAAATCTGTGATATTAATAGAATAGGTAGCAAAACTATGTGTCATTTGGTGTGACACCCCCAAAATACACCTACTGCCATAAGAATTGCTGTAGCTTTTGAATCATAAAATGACTGCAGTGTAGACCCTAAGCAAAATATATGGCTCGACTATAATGAATCTGGAAGACAGTGAATTGCCAAAAATATGTATATTTTTGTGTATGTACCTCTACTTGGGTGTTAGATGTGTTCTTGGATGTGAAGGTCAAAAGTTCAGTTTGATAGCTAGATCTTCTTGGTTTTAATAGACAAATGTGCCATGCTCAGTATATCTCTAAATCTACACAATGTTTTTCATTGATTTGCAACTCTGAGACGTCAAGCTTTTTGTAAGATTATTTACTTTTATTTTGTATTAATTTTGTGTTGTTTTTCTTAACAATAATGTTGACACTTGATGACTGAATTTGACTTGTTCAAAATGTATCTATTTATTAACTTGTTTACATATATAGTGTTTCCTGCTGACAGGAAACACATCCAAATGTAAATAAATTAAAGGTTTATCTCTATGGTATCAGCTATGATAGAACCAAGCTGTCCACAATCTGATGATACTGTGCTTTGGTTTCTGGGTCTTCCATCAGCAAACTGTAACAATATACACAATGTCCATGATAGTTATCAGATAGTTATCAGTAGAAAAACATTCTCCACCAAATCGTGTTTGCTTATGTTATTGATTAAATGCAGGGAGGAAGATATGTTTGTCATAACCACATTTGTTTTATTTGTCTGCACAGACTACAGTGTAGTTTTGCAAGTTGCTATGTCCAAAGCTGTGAATGTACTTCATACTGTTAACTGAATATTTCACCAGAGTTTTAAAGGCAAAGCAAACTCTTTCCCCCCTAAAATGAACCTATTATATCTGACCTCAACCTTAATTTCTTTCACAAACCACAAGTTGTAATATGCACGTGCGATAATGCACAAGAGGAACTAAATTAGGAAATCATTAAAGCGTAATGAGAGATAATTTAAGAAAAAAAATGAATTACTTACAATTCCCAAAACAAGCATTAAAGTTTCAAAATGAGGAAGAAAAAAAGCTGACATGGATTTGGTACTCATAGAGCATGTGTTAACTGTTTCATAGTTTCAAAGTCAAACATCTCACAGAGGAAAGAGGTGCGATTTGAACTTTCTGTGTTCTACATAACACAGAGAGGTACCGTTCAGGCAAGCTGCACTCAGATACAGCTGCAGCACCGCTAAATTGCCTCGTACTTGACTACCTGTAACAAAAAAGTAGGCTACACTCATTTAAGGAGAGGGAAGCGGTTTTTGCAAATGTTTAAGAGGCTTGCCGGGTAATGAGCTGGGTGCTATGAGTAGAGACGTGAAAGAAGCGGGTGTTCCAGCATTTTATGATTTGTTTGGTTTTCTTTGATTTGAAATGGTGCACTGGCAGTGATGTTGGTTCATTTATTTATTTGTTGAAAAGGGGTGCTCTGACTCATTAATATGCAAAGCGTGAATGCCCTCTTAGCACCACTTGGGTCTGACACATTGTTGCTTCCATTTGTTACCACTCAGGTTCCACTCACACCCCCCTCCCACCCCAGTTTTGGCTGCGCTCTTTATTTTGCACCTTGGAATTTGGGAATGGGGGGTGGAGAGGAGGCTGGGGGAGGGGAGGGGAGGTGTGGGTGTGTGTGTGTGTGTGGGGGGGGGGGGTTCCTTGTCTGTCCTCTCCCTTTTGTGCTCCTCCCCCGGCAAGCTCTTTGACAGCTCGTCCCAGGCTCCACTCAGAATGACCGTTTTCTGTCAGAATGACCGTGCCCTCCATGCTTGTTGGGTCACCCTCCAAGCCAGCTTTGTATCAAGCGTGGCTTCAAGTGAATCATGACAGGCCAGGTTCCAAAGGGACCTTTCCTGGACAAGGGCACTTCAATCCCTTGCATGGAGGAACACAGAGAACAACCCCCCCCCCACCCCCCGACAGTGATGAGTGAGTCGTTCCTGGACACCATGTCATTGTATGTTTGAAAGATCTGCATGCAATTCATCACATGCAGATGATCGCCCCGCGCCAACTCAGGCCGTCTATACAGGTCTGTCAATCTTCATATGGCCTCACAATGCATGTCATCAAATACAACTGAAGCAAATGGCCTCTGAACTTAATTTGTTTATCTTTCATTTCTATGTTAATTTTCTTAAAGTCTCCATATTTCACCATAAGTGTGGCAATGAATAATAATATTAATATAAACTATTCATATCACAATAACCTTCAGTTTCCGTTCAAAACAAGGCACATAGCATACAACTGCAAATAAGGCTTCTGAGAGCCATTGACTTGGTGTGTGCTTGGTAAGTCCCATTAAAAAGATCTCTAGGATTTTTTAAAAGCTTGTTTTCCTGTTCCAGAAAACGTCTGATTGACATCACTTCAAACCTGCTAATTGTGAGGTCATGCACTGATAAAAGTGTGCCTTGGGCACACTTTTAGAATGCCAAAAAGAGACCAAATGATTAATGAAAGTGAGGAAGAGGCAAACTGTTGACTGAAATGTTTGCCTGTTATAAAATAGTGATGCTTCAGAGTAGGCAGACCATAATAACAGACCTGCTCCTTTCTCGGCTTTGATTCCAATATTATTATTGACTTGCATGCATGCTAAACTACACATGCAAGCGAAATTGTACTTAATAAACTGTATTTAAACATTTATTTCAGTTTTATTTATAATTTGCAAAAGATATGAAATTATGAAATCCTTGCTTACAAAGGCTTTGGTTTTGATACACATCACAAATGAAATCCACTCAAAATAATTACACATAGCATAACCATGAATCTATTTTATTTCTAACAGTACAATTTGGGAAATATCAAATCAAGCCACATCACATAAATAGTTTGAATTCATGGCATGTTTTGTTTGTTTTGATACAAGGCCGTGACTGTCACCCCATGGTCACATATTTGCTTTCTGTATCCCGTTTCCATAAGGGAAGTACACAATGCCCGCAGATCTCTAATAAGTGAAATTACATGACTGTGAATTACCATGACTTGTAATATTAAAAAACCATCCACATACTTTTACACTAATTGATTATGCAGGCAAACTCTGCTCAACACTGTTCAAGCATATAAACTTGCGTAATTGAACCTGCTCTGTATCCTCAAACACTGGGCTCCAGAGAATAGTTGGAAAATAGGACCTGTAAATTTTATTTTGAAGTACTGTTTCTTTCTCTTTTTATTCAAGGGCAGAATGCTTTTTTCCCTTGACCAACCTAAAACGTTTAAAAGTCTAAAGTAATTTCCAAATTCCAATCTCCACATTCTAATAATGAAAATACGGGACACACCATTATTACTGCCAGTAATAACAATAAAATGCGTCAACTTCCAAGTCCACCTCTCAGTCAGTACATGTTCCAGTGGCACTTAAATGAAAGAGACCTTGCACAGAAACTAGTGAACAAGCTGTCTGCTTCGGCTTTTTCGTAATGAGGTGCGCTGGGACATTTCAAAGTAGACATGGTTATATTGCCCAAACTTCCGTCATTTTTTTAATTCTACATTTTTCGAGGGATTGCGTGGTCTGGGGAAAAAAGGCGCATAGTTCCAAGCTGAGAGAACTCTCCAAATCCACCTTTATCACCAGCTGTCCTCTCACTCGTAGCACAGAGAGGTGCACCGTGGGTGGTAGGCTAAAGCGTTATGCTCCGCATGACCGTCAGAGCTATCTATTGAATCGGCTATCTGTTTTGATTTGCTTGACCAGACGCGTTGCCTCTAATCGCAAGATCTCCCAGCCTTGCGTGGTTCCATCTGGCGCTGCCTGGGGGCTGGTGGAGATCATGCCCTCCGACCAGATAGGTGTTTGTTTCTGGGAGGCGTCGCCCCTTGTCTGGTGCGTGTTCTGGACTTCGTCTAGCACTCGCAAAGCCAGCGTCACCCCCTTTAATCTGACAGCGAGAATGCCAACGCGCGAAAGAGAGTTATACATCAAAACGACAGCGGGGCAGGAGAAAGGAAAACATACACACGCTATTGGCCGTCTTGAAATAGTGCAGATTGTCTTTGCGAAATCCATCCGAGGCTTAATGCCGGTCTTATTCCCCTCATTTTCCTCTTTACTGCAACTGGCTGTATTTCCCAAGAGAGCATCACTTATAATGGCTTTTCATTTCTGTTGCATTCTGCATAGTGTGTGTGTGTGTATGTGTGCGCGCGTGTGTAGAACCAAAGATTCAAAACATTTTGGAAAAAAAGGTGAAGTAATTACTTGCAAATTAGGCTGGATTGTTTAATACAGTTATTACACATGCAATAAAAACAAATCAATTAAAATATGAATTTATGAAATTAAGCATTTCTCCACAAATACATGTGGGTCACAGGAAATCATTTTTTAAACAGGACACTCTATGAAACTTGCTATTGTGCATGAAAACCCATAAGCATGGGACACATATTTATAGAGTCTGGAGAGCATGAAGATGATCAGTAGTGACTACATGCATCATCTGGCTCTTATACACCTAAAACCTTGTACTATTAAATAAAGTGACATTTTTTAAGCTTGGGATTTAGATGCGAGCAAAACTAGAGAAGGTAATCAACTCTTTTATGAAAGTAAGAGAGGGAAAATTGAAACCTTTTTTGATGAGCTCCATATTTGTGTTTAGACACAGATCAATAAGGAGTCTTACTTAAGGTCATGTACAGCTTAAGGTAGAGTGTGGACCTTTTACAAATGTAGAGTCTGAAATTGTGTTTATTAAGACTCCTCTGTTTAGACATGCAAGCTGAAATAAGAGTGCAATCAACTTTGAAGCAAAAATCTTGTAAACTGAGAACATTTCTCACCTTCTCACCACAGGTTTCAGTTTCTCTTCCCAAATCAAACAAAAAGTCTGTATTAACAGGTGATTACAGCGTAGGACTGTTCACCTGAAAGCTTTGTGTATTCACAAATTAAACTGATGGAAAACGTTTTTTTTTTTTTTTTTGATGTAGTGAAAAGATTTTTAACTTCTGCTTGAGGCAAAAGTAGCCTATAAGTGCTGATCTAAGACCCGATTCCCGAATCACATATCTGACCCTAACCATTATAAGCTAAATAGCAAAGCTGGTCCTAGGTCAGCATTTACAGGCAAACTCTGCCTAGAGCTCCCCAGCTATGCCTGTACTACTCAGTTGGGATAGTACAGGCAGTGCAACCCTTGCTTTCAAAGAGAGAGGAAAAAAAGTTACACTTATTCATAAAGATACCAATTTGAATATGCAAATGAAATCACTATGTGTGTATCCTTTAAATATTATATAATCCTTATTATTTATAATACATATAATCCTTAGACTTTCAGAGCCATATCTATCATAAACAAACCTGTGATAATTCTCCAAGACCCGAATTTAAACTTCTGGCTGCTGTGTTAAACCAAAAATCCCTACAATTTGTAAACTTGCAAATTTTCTTCCGTGGTGTTGAGGCGCTGTTGTTAATGCTTCAAACAGTGATCGGGATCCCTGTGGCTAGGGTCAGTGTAATTACATTTTGCCTGACTGATAAGCGTGCCATTTGGGCATTGCCTCTGTCAGCCGGAAGTGGCACCTGAGTGCTAATGAGCTGGTAATTAGGACCTGGCTCGGGCACCCACATCTTGCTCTTCAGGACTGGAGCCTGCCATATGTTACAGCATTTGGGGAGCATGCCTTTCCAGGGCTACAAGAATGTGCTGCAAGGATGGGGTTTTGGCACTTCAAGTGAAGTATCCTAGCAAATGAACTTCACCGGCAGGAGGCAATTAATGGCAAACGCTTGTGAGTCTGTCTTCACACAGGGAAAGGCTACTTATCACACAAGGGTGAGGAAAGAACACCTGTGTGATGTGGCACAACCTCAGAGCAGACTTCTATGTGAAACCCAAAAAACAACCAATAAAAAGTGTTGTCAAAGGTAGATGCTTGAGATGCTCGAGACAATAAATGGTGCTGCTTTTTGAAATCAGATCCCAGGCACCTTCGCTCCTAGAGAAATTCAGTCGTTACCTTTGCTAAAACTAAGAGCGCAGGGTGTAAATTTTGAACAAGCAGAAAGAGCAAAGGCTTCAGTTACCTGCACGGTCAAACGATTAGAAGGAAATGGAGCCTAAGTGGTCTTTCATTTACGGGCACATACCTTTCACATCCGTGAAAGCACTCGTGCATGCGCTCCTCCCGGAAGCGTTTAACAAGCCCATAATGTGTAAAAGCAACACGCTTCCTTTCCCCCGAGCTCTGTTGCCAATGTGACACTCTCTGTTATGGGTTATTTCATCCATTACTGCGAGCTGGACGAGCCAAACCGGTCTCCTCCCACTTCCCCAGTCACAGGGAAGCCAGGCAATTAATAAAGCTACCGCGTCTGTTCTTTGTCAAGCAGAGAAGGCTCAAACAAAAAATAAACACTTTCAGGTTTCAGGGGGAAGGGCAGACAACCCTCACTGATAATGCCCAGACAGCCTGCCATCGAAACATCTGCACATATATCTTCAAGCCATTTGGGAGTGTCACGAAAACATGCTTGCTGAGCAGCACAAAGTTTTAGGTGCATATATCAAAATGAGGAACATTCATGGTGAAAGGAAAAAAAAAGTATGCCTGCACAGCATACTTCTGTGTAATTACAACAGGATATTACAAACATATTTTTAACCGTGAATACTAATACTGTGATAGATGGTGAATGCTTGGGATAATGGTGCTGATTGATGCATATAGCATTGATGTCCTATAATATCTCTACCACTATATTTGATTTTGCCCCTGAGTTATTTCTTACATGTAGGTGCATATAGATTATTGTTATCGAGTGAAGGCGAGGATTCACACTAGCGGGGAAGGGAAGAAACATCACTTAAACGTTGATATAATCATTGAGTTTGTCATTGTCACCATCAGCATAAACCATGTTACATAACCAGAGGAACTGATGTACAGCTTCAGTAGGGTTTTTTTTCTTTTCTTCAGGAAGAAATCCTCTGAGGTCCTCTGAAGACTGTGCTAGTCAATTTTATTGGTCGATGGGTCTGCTGGAGTTTGCCACACGTGTTTTTCATCATTATCCTCGGTGATTTGTGTTTTTTGCATTCGAGTTGTTCCCGTGACTTCATATTGACATATTTGTCTGGCCCCGGTCGCGTGGTAATCGGAATAGATTACGACATACATCATCAGACTCGATTCCATCTGCTCGCGAAAGGGAAGCCATATTTCCTACCCTCAGTCCAAGTCAAAGGGTTTAGAACTATCAAAGCGATGCATTCACCTCCCCACTCCCAATGTCACAGAAAGCCAATTCCAGGACATAAACAGGTTTTAATTAGCCATTAGTCTCTCTTGTGTGCGTAACCTTTGACAGTGGCCCGATTCCCCTCTCTTCGAAGTAGGCAAGAGGAGGCCCAGATTTTTACAGACGGCCGTATATTATTCCCGTTGAAAAGAGAATGTGTGTGAAACTGTCTGGCCGATTGTGGGGGTGCTGAGAGGGATCAGCTGCGGACGCTGCTGCGTCAGAACGCGGCTAACGCCTGGGGAGAGGTCAGTGGCGAGTCGGCAGGAGAACGCAAAGAAAAAAAAAAATCAAGCGACAACAACAGCTTTGGTTCACACTCTTGAAGGAACAGGCAGTGAGAGCCAAGAGCAAGGAGGACAGGAACAGGCGTCGGCTTTGCGTCGAGTGTCTGGACTCTGTCCTCCTGTTCCTTTCAATGCGGGAGCCATCTCTCTGTATTTTGGGCTCACGTAAAATTACACCTTTTCTTTCTATGCTGCTTCACGAGGCCTGAAAAACTAGGTTTCACACCTCCCAAGTTCTTTTTGCCAGGGGCAGGTGAGAGATGAGAAAGCCATCACCTCGAAGTGATATTAGCGGAGCCGCTACGCGGGGACAGGCTGCGGGGCGCCACCAGCGGAGCATGGATTGGACTGTGCGGACACTGAGGCAGCTGTGGTGCGATGCATAGCTTTTCTCGGCCACACCGGTCCCCGCCAGAACATGGTGTACCCTGCGGCCTCCTTTCCCCTGAACGCTCCCGCGGGTTTGCGAAACTGACGCGCATCCCGCAAAGCACGCGTATCGTTTTGCATGCAGTCATTATTAATCCAAGTCGGGTGGCGAGCCCCGTGATTAATACACCTCGGGAGAAAACCATTATCGTAAGAACAATTGCTATGTCTATCCATCTATAGCTACCATCCATCAATGTCCGCAAGGCTTATTATAACCCGACTGGAGTTAGAATCCAAATCCTCATTCTAGATTCAGGCACAACAGTGCCCGTCACCCTACCCCACCTCCCCCCACCCTTACAAAAACTACACTAATTATTAGTCTCTTGCTTTAAAGTGAAGTGTCTAGTGAGGCTTATCTGAATCAAGCTGTGAACTCAAACACAGGGTGCAAAGGAGGGGAACTGATGTCTCATCAACTTCAGATAAAGAGCAAACAAAACTCCATTTCTTTATGCTGAACTGCACTGCAGCGATTAAGACAAAAACCCACAGATGCAGATTCAGTCAAACAGCATTGTGTCCCGTCCTTAACACTTAAGTTTGTCACTCGTAGGCATTCAATGGATGTTCATGCAATACAAACATCTGTATCCAAGTATCAGTTGAAGTTATGTCTTTAACTGTTATTACATCTTTTACAATAACACATCCAAGTATGCGTGTGCATACAGGTTGTGACTTTGTGCTATAAGACATTGTATTTTTCTCTGACTTCTAAACATCCTGTAAGTATTACAAGCCAAAATGCTATTTAATTTGGCAAATGATCACAATGCAATGTGATTGACTATAACTGGCATTTAACATGCGATGAAAAGGCATTCAGTGCAAGCATTCTGCTTGACTCCAAATGGTGGCCAAGCTGTGATTTGTACGTGACTTGCGATCTGTGACAAGGAGCACTGATCATGTGACCCAGCAGCACCTCCGCTGCAGATCTGTGTTTACACTGTCCCACATATCCCCCCTTACCTTGCGTAACGGCTCGAAGGCCAGGCGTGGAAGGTGGACACAGATGCCTTCCTTTTCACTTGACACTGCAAAAAAGTGCATCCGCAGCCACGGTTCATAAAAGTCAAATCTAAGGCCACCTTTAAAGCAATATTGTCAAAGAGCCAAAGCTTTGGGCAAAGCACAGTGTGGTTAGATTTTGTCTAGGCCTTGCTCTTAATAATATAAAAATCAAATGCTAAAAGAAATTACCTCAGAACGTTGGCACAATTTGCTATGTCATATACCTTTTCTTTTCCTACTTCCTCAAGGGAGAAAGATGTTCTATTTTTCTTTTATTTATTTATTTTTTACCTGACTGCCAAACAACCACCTCTTAACGTTCTGTATGAAGTGCCAAATTTGCGAATAAAACTTGGCGCTGAGCGACTTCGCCGAGGCTGGGGGAAGCGCGAGCAACCTTGAATTTGCTCGAAGGGGAAAATGGCAGAAGTGGTAGTTTTCAAAAAATAGAGCGACGCGGAAACACATGTTACATAAGCCGAAATGGGGGAGCGCATCTCTGGTGCTTCCCAAGAAACAGATTGCTGAGAGCGGTTTGCATCAATTTCTTATTTGTCCTGCTCCCCCCAGCAGCTACGGGGGAAAGTGGCTGCTTTTATCACTGCGCCCGGTGAAGTGCAGGAGGCTCGGTTTGGTGTCCTCCATTTGTAGTCGGTGCGGCGCTCTGACACGGCTCGATGCGCAAAGTGATACTCCTTCACTCATTTTTATCATCAAGTAGTGATTTGAGGATTGCGAGGATTGTACATATATTTATGTATTCCAAGTTAAAAAAAAAAATTGCAATTTGCAAATCAGACCAAATACAAAGGCGATAGGCAATATTGTCAGGAAAAATCTATAAAATTTAACAAGGAAGGTTTAATAGGAAAACAAGTCACAAATTTTAAAATGATGCGATTAACAATAATTTCATATAGTTTGTCAAAGAGACATTGAACAAAAATAAGAGATTGTGCCCTTAAACCTAAACACAGGTTCGGGCCCTGGCTGTGCCATCTATCTCCCAAAGTCCAGAGAGGTGGAGCGCAACCGATCATACTCTGGCTTCACTCCGCCCAGGTAGGGTGGATTATGTTGGTTAGGGTCCCCTGCTCCAAGCACCCTCAAGCAAACAACTCAGTCCAACTGTGACATCTCAGGTGATACTAGTCAGGGTTGCACCTACCTTCTGTTTGGCATTTGCCCTCATGCAGTGCACCGTGGGAACTGTAGTGAGAGAAGTAGCTGCCGGCTGCAGGCAGGTGTGTTGGAGGGCTGCGCTGGTCGTGCTTCATTGCTCCAGCGTGAATGTGGAGGGCAAGGAAATGAAGTGAGCTTAGAGAGCACAACTCCTGAGCAAACAAGGGGAAAAGGTAAAAACAAAAATATATAGGAAGTCAACTAATTCACTTGGAGGCTTTTTTTAGATGGGGGGCAGGAACAGGGATTAAAAAAAAAAAACAATACTTAACAACAGAAGAAAGGGGATTGGGAGGATCATCAATTACAAATGAAGAAAAAAGGAGGGAATTCAAGCAACAAAGGGGAGCCAGCAGAGAGAAGTAAGTGAAACTGCCATGAGACAAGCAAAGAAGAGAGGAGACCAGAACTGTATGGGGGCTGAAGGGGAATAGGAGCGCATGGGTAACCAGGGGTAGTACTGATGGACAGCCGCTACAGAACTTGCTGCAAGTGCTTTTAGAAATGTAAAATCCAAGAAGCCACAAAAGATCGAGAGGCGAGCGCGTGTCATACGAGAGACGTGCTGAGAGATGGACAGGGGGGGACGACCCACAGGTTTCTCACGGAATGGAAGAGAGTGACGGACAGCGGCGAGTCGGAGAGGGCAAGGATGAGAGCGCAGTGAAAAGAGGAGGTCAGATAGGAGAGGATGGCTCTGAGGGAGAATGCCTCCAGGAGGGTATGTCCGGAAAATGTCACCAAGATCCACAATGAAACCCAAGCATTCAGAGAAGGTAAAGAGAGATGAGACAAATGAGAGTGAGATCAAGGTATGTTCACTGATCTCCAGTTTCTCTGAAGTAGATGTCGGCTGCAAGACTTTCAATAGGGTACTCCAAGCAAAAACACATAAATACACTAAAAATACAATCCCAAGATCATGGCACCTGAAGATATTGGAGCTTGCATCAAAACTCACATTCATCTTACCATCTCAAGGGCTGTTATGATGATTGAGCTCAAACATAGTGTTAGATATTTGTTTATCTGATCAAGAATCTTTTCTAAAGTGGAATGCGTTCATATTCAAGTGTTGTATATAATATTGTAAAATACTTTTTACTGCTTGGTGGTGCCCATATACAGTGTAATATGAACTGACATTTACTTCAGCACAAAACACACACACACACACACGCACATGCACACAGATATCCTGACTCGCTTACTGAGTGATATCCTGTATCACTTCATTGAGTTTAGATAATGTACCATCAGAAACACTGAGAAGCTGAACTTTCCAATTCCCAGCAGATGTTCCTTTCCCCCTCAGTCACCCCCACATGATTAATTCAAAGCCAAGTAAAATAATCTTGGCAAACATCCCTGAGTTCCTCGGGAAACTACAGCGGAGTGTCACGCAGTTCAGAGCGGTGCATTTATGTGATGTCATTCTGATGTTGGTCAATTAAAGGCAGCACCTATCCTTTCAAGGATAAATCATAATAATCATAAAATACACTGAACACATATTTCTGTCCTGGACTGGTGGAACTATATTACGAACCCCTTTGAAAATTCCCCGTTTCCAAGGAGAAGATTAAAAGGGGTCTAACTAACAATAAAATGGGGGGGGGGGGGTGTCTTGTATGGATTTTGCTTTTATTATTTATTTATTTATTTTTTACTAATATTTTTAGTTGTTTTATATATATATATATATATATATATATATATATATATATATATATATATACATATATATACATATATATATATGAAATAAGCTGTACAAGTCACATTGAGCCAGTTACAAAATTAGTAATAATCATCACCATCGCCACAATAATGCTTGGTATCTGGAAAAAATGTCAAAACTAGCATATCTAATTGAATATGTACCTGGATAACATCATGACACCCTTTCCTAGGGCAGCTGCCCTTATCTGGGGCCACTTAACTCAACTCACACACAAAAATGTCACTTCTGACATGAAAGCCTTAAGAGTTTGCTGGTCCTGAAGGAGAGTTAAAAGCACAAGATGGGCCATCAGAGACCGCCTTATCGGGGCCGCTGCTTTTTGCACCGAATTCCTCCAGGTGAGAGAATGTTAAGTGAAACACGAGTCAAATCCTCTCCGGGAAACTCGAGCATTGCGCACAAAAGAGCCCTTCCCGGGCCCAGTCGCGACTCCTGCGTTTGATCAAACGATAAGCATCGCCTACCTGCTGCTGAGCGAGGAAGCAGTGACTTAGACAGGGCTTTAATGCCTGGGGAAGCAAACCGACACTGAAGACCCAGGACTAAAAGCCCAACAAAGATAGACATTGTGGGAGGCAGGCAGCCTGGCTCCCCTCCCTGACAAAGCACCATACAAACACCAAATCACATCTTCATACTAGTGTTGCTCTCCAAGCAACACAAGGGAGAGGAGAAATGGTGTTGGCATAATTGGTCTTCTGAGGACTTTGTTATTTGGAACAGATCACTCTGTAATTAAAAAAGAACCAAGCCAGTCAATTTGCTATCCATGGTCACAGATGAACTACTTATGCCACCTGTTGGTTGGAGGTGGTACTGACAGGACGCTGTGCTGGGTCTAATGGCAAATGTCTATTATGTACCAAAGACACCAAAAGGACACACGTGGAAATCTCCCAACTCACCAGATTTTGTTTTCAGTTTTCAATATCCGAAACATATTATTTGTATTGTATCAAAAGATCAAAAGGTAGTATACGACTGCCTGTGTTCAAATGGAAAATGCATGCAATATATATGCAATTCTAGTGAGGGAGTATATACAGTAAAAGTAATCCCCCCCCCCCCCCCCCCCCACACACACACACACACACACACACACACCCACACTAGAAACCTTACACAGCAGTAAAATCACAAGTCAATGCTTATGGTTGACAGAAACTTTATTATGCGGACTACATTGACAACTTTTTTTTATTTTTAAGAGGATGACTGGAATAAATTCTTAGAATTTTTAAATTATGATCGGCAAGACAAGATTAATGGCGAAGCACAATTTGAAAAGGTTCAAAACTGGGGCACTGAATGGATTACTGTGCGCCAGATGCATATCTCTGACTAAACATAAGCACATTCTGCAACTGATCTTGGTGATTCTTCACCGTAATTATTTTAGAAGCAAAAACGCCCCGACAACCATTCCATTCCATTTGCTCCATTTGCTCTGTTGCTCTGTGACTAAATGGCTGTATGTACCGTCGATGACACCAGTGTCACGAACATGGTAGTCTTCCTTGGGAGAAAAAAAAATAAATAAATAAATAAAAACTTTATTTTGTATTTGTTTGTCTCGCTCAAGACATTATCTAATGAAACAGAGCTATCATATATAATTACTCTAAATGCATCTATACTTATTGTGAGGTTTGTTTCTTCACCGTCAATGACAGACTTTCTTGTCTTTGAATTCCACCAGCAAATAAACAATTGGATATAAAACATGCCCAAGATGCCAAACCACACACCTCAGATGATGCCTCCAGCTGTGAGTGGACACTCATGTTTGATATCCCTCTATTAGCTGAATAAATAAATATATCAAAATATAGGAACCCTGAGGCCATGACTACACGTACACGGGTATTTTTAATAACGGGGGTTTTCCTCCTTCATTCTTATAAAAAAATCTCCGTCCACATGAGCACCGTTTTAAAAAATCTCTGTCCATATGGCAACGCAAAAACACACTGTCAAGCGCTGTCAAGAGCATGCCAAACCAACAGGCAGCGATATAACCCTAACCTTAAAGCCATGTTGGCCAATCAGAAGCCTGAAAAAAGTTATTAACGGTTCTGGTAGGCTAACAACAATGGCGCATCGGGGAAGGGGGGAATCGTATGTGTGGATGTATGTAACTGTGCATGTGTGTGTAAACATGTAAAAAGTCCTGTCAGAAAGGTTAAAACCAAAAGTATTTTGGCTATGTCTGCCATTGCACAAAATCATGTAAACAAAAAAGATAACGGTGCACACTCGTTACAAACGTTACAAACTGTTACAAACCAAAAACTCAGTTTTCCTTGTCTACATGTCAACGCTGAAAACAGAGTTTCTGAAAATCTTCACCCTGGAAGGCGTTTTGCAAAAGCTCCATTTTCAGTGACCTAAAACTGTGTTTGCGTGTGGACGAAAGGCCAAAATGCATAGAAAAAGCTATGTTTTTAAAATACCCGTGTACGTGTGGACAGGGCCTGAAACCAGCACCGGCAGTAGTCCCTGATAGAGACCCACCTTAGCCAGCTGTAGCCACAAGGTCGAGAGATAGCTAGTTGTCCAGAAGAACATTTCCGCTATATCAAAATAGCTAACCAACCCACCACTCACTTCCTGTACAAATAGCAACAGATTATATGGCAAGAAAAAAAAAAAAAAAAAACTTTCTGTTGCACCTCCCATTGCATCTCTGGATTCAGCAGTGGCAGGATGAGAATCATGGATAGCCTTGCAGTTTGCCTATTATTCATAACATGCAGCTAGCTAATAGTTTGCATAACATATCAATGAATAGCACTTTGCAAACAAAATCAAGGTCAATGCATTTGCTGTGAATTACTCTATTTGCCCTACTGTAGGGAAAAGCAGGTATCCATTGTATCTTGAAATGTAAAGTACTTCAGCTTCATCATAAGACAGTTATGCGTATTGTCAACTGATGATGCATCTTGACTGTTTCTGCAGCTCAGCTGTACAAAATCAGATCTGAAGTACATAAATTGTGTACAGAACACAAAGTATCATATCTTTCTATGCAATTGAAATACACTGCAAGGCCTTCTATGCTGGAACTTATAATGTGAATCAATCCTCTGCTCTGCATGTCAGGTGAGAATGGTGATGTGTGTGCGCCATGATGTCTTGTACATTATACTTCATCAGCAGGTTAGACTGCAGTGGTATATCTAATCTGAGGGAAAAAAGTTATTCCTTTGAATAATATTTGCTTTCTAAGTTTTCATTGCTTGGAATGTATACCCAAATTTTCTATTCACTGAATCAAAATGAGAGAAAAAGATTTATCACTCTTGTAAAAAAAAGGCGTTAAACAATCTCTGGGAATAGCGTCCACAGACGGTCAGAAAAATGAAACAAAATCTCACCATCGTGATTGGTCAGCTTTTGTCACAGGTTCCTCAGTTGCGGCGGTTGCCGCGAATTTATCATTTGTGAAACAGCACTTTTCTTTCCAAACACCAGTAACTCAATCATCTGCAAAAAACAAGGAAAAAAAGGGGGGCAGCAGAGCCAATTATGTTCTCACAAAACAGGCACGGTTGTAATTACGTACGGCGTTTGCTGCGAAAGCAGTCTGCAGCTGCGGCGCCCATGTGTTCAAAAGGCACTCGGCGGAGATGGTGATAATCACTTTGAAGTGATGTGTAATAGCCGAACGCGGCGAATTCGCGGGCTGTCCATTTCCACGCTCCGCACATTTTCACATTGTCAGGATTCCCGGGGTGCAAAATCGTGATTTCACGTCTGTGCTTAAAGCTTAAATCCATGTCGTGGAAAAGATGCATGCTAAGTGTTCTGCGTCGCAGAAACTTAAAACGGAAATATTTTTAATTAGTGTGCTGTGGAGGACCACTTTTGTCAGTGTTGTGGCCGTGCTCTGTGTTCAGTTGTTAGCCTACTGTAATTCTGAACCTCCAATTATGCAAGAAAGATACTCGGTACCATAATGTACTCTCCTACAATTCTCTCATTGGCCTCGCACGATGTGAACTTCGTGAGTGCAAGTCGCATTCACAGTTCACGCCCGTATCGAAATCACTGACAAATCCCATCCTCTGCAACCTTAACTGTGTCCTACCTTGTCATGAAAAAAAAGAAAGAAAAAAAAAAAAGCGAGGATGATACATCAATCCGTGCTAACTTTTACAGCCTGTTGCATCAGCGGGCATGGAGGAGCAGCCGGTAATGATGTTTATCAAAGCATAGCGCGCACGCTGCTTTCTGCCACGTGTGCACGCGCTCGCCGCCATCGTGGCTCCCACAGGAAGCAATTACAAGCCTGCTCAGGACTCTCCACCGGCTCCGACGACGCCCGGAGCCTGGAAAACTCAACAGCCCTCTCTTTGCACCTGCCCTGAGTGACAGCCGCGGATAACAGGTATTGGAGCGCGCGTGTGCAAAAAAAAAAAAAAAAAAAGAACTCAGTTCTCTTGTTGACATTTGCTGCTTGTCCTCCGGCCTTATTAACTCCAAGTGCTCCTGCACCGCTGCTAGCACATCTGGGTTTTCATAGCCACAGACAACGGCGACTGCTCCTGCCCCTAGTGTAACAGAACAAGCAGAAACGCAATAACAAGCAATGATACCACAGAGCTGGACTTGGGGGAGAGAGCACTCCGGCTGAAAGTTACTGAGGCAGGATGACTCAATCCTGAGCGTGCCACACGGTCTGTCTACCGCAGGTAATGGACCGTTTTTTTTTTTTTCTTTCGTTCTTTTTTTTTCCTGCTCTCGACAAGTTGGCGGAGGCTCCCCTGCGGTGTTATGGGTCACAATCGGACAAACGTTGTCTCTGCTCTCTGTAATGCCGCATGGGGTGGCGGGGTGGGGGGGGGGGGGGGGGGGGTTGGGTGAAAAAAGCAGACAGTGGAGCCCGCTTTTAAGCTGGCAGCTCCAATGAGAATCGGATTACTCTGCGACGCTAGGGAAAGCGGCGGGGGCCTGTATTGTCGGGCTGCGAAACCGTCGTGCCCGGGTCCTGTGGGCCTGCTTTTTTCCAGATTAACCCTGGCAGGGAATAGGGTTTGGGGAGTGGTTGGAAAGTGGCCCTCCTCTGCCCCTGTGCCCCCATGCATAGCGAATGATACTGGAGGAAGCTCATAACATGTCACGGCTGCTTGTAGCGGCGGAGCGCTCGGCGCGGTCACGATTCGTTTTACAAAGGGTTCCAGCTTTCTAGTGTTCCGTCATGAATAATATCCCCCGCCGGGAGATGTTGGAAGGCCACGCCGCAAACTGCATTGCCTGACCCTGTTGGTCTTCGCCCTCTCTGCGTGTGCGTGAGCACACGGCTGATCCATGAGGTCAATCGATGCCACGCTTGATTCTCTCAGAAATAAGTCACCGGGGGTAATCTAGACGTTGATCTCTAACCAGCAGCCTTAAAACGATTGCTTTTCCTCCCGCATTGATTGCTTTTGATGGACTCGTGGAATCTCGCAGGGAAAAAACGTTTTTGGTATTCAAATCCAATTTGTTTTCTTTGTTTAAAAAAAAAAATCATTCCAGCAATCCATGTAATTAGAAATGCAAAAAAAAAAAAAAAACATCTTCTATCGTTTCCTGTAAGTTGCATTAGCTGAAAAAAAATGCTGCTCATGCTGGAAGTGAAATCTTTAAAGAGTTAATTCAGTTTGCTTTGCAATAAGATTAGGTAAAATGGCATCATGAAACTGCAACAGGAGGGACATTTACCTCTATATTCACCATGGAATTACATGGAGGGATTGGTGCATTGTGTCACCTCTCCTTACCTATTACTGTAACACAGGCGTGTCACCCAAAGACGTTTGCTATGAGCGGTCTCTCTCTGTGTGACTAATGTGCGTTTTGGCTCGTTATAGCGCACCTCCCTTGGCATGTCTACGAGGGCTTCTCCTTTCGAGAGAGAGGAGAAAAAAAAGCCTGCCATGTCTGAACAGGGGAGAACACGACATGCTGGCTTGTTTGTTTTTGAATCTGTTGCACAAAATTACATCATTGTTGATGCGCGGCGCGGTCGTCTGCCTCTCCGCCGGCACCCGAGCCCCCCTCCTCCTCCTCCTCCCCCCCTCCCTCCTTGTCCGCAGAGCATTATGGGAGACTGCCACACTGCAGCGTTGACAAACCTGGGCCCCCTGCCACCGCAAGTGTACACGCCTGCATCGGGGACCCGGGGTAGTGTGAAACTGGCACCTGTGCTCCAAAGCACCAGGGACAATTAACGTGCCAAGGTCTGGAGCCGCTGCCATCCGTTTGCCTGTGGATCACGGCTACATATGACTGTTGTTTATATTATTGATGCCGCCCTGTGGTAGAGATTAGCGGCAGAGGGAGCTAGCCCAGCAGCCTGTCGCCACTGCACACACGCACGCAGTGACATTTATATCAAGGAAGTGACATTGTCAACCCTGCACT